>NC_080465.1:32876372-33211372 GCF_028018845.1 Melospiza georgiana | reverse complement strand
GGTTATTGTATTAATCAAAAAATAGTTTACCAAAAAATAATTTCTTGGAACTCCTGAACACATCTTGCTCAGTTTAAAGGCATTAAATCTTTTTGTCTTTTTCTTTTTTTTTTTCAATTCTACTGATGTTCTTGTTATTCATGAACCTTTATCTGACATCAGATTTTTGCATTATTTCAGTGGTATTTTAAACTGATGTTAAGGTGATGAAATATATACTAAATCTCATTTGGCTATGTTTTGGAGTCCTGAAAAGAATCCAACTATTTTCCTTTAGGCAGTCTCTTGGCATCAAAGCAATAATACACTATACTGCTATAACATTAATATAGAATGAACTCAGAGAACATTATTTTTTCTCATATTTTACAAAACCCAATGTATTTTCAAATTTTTTTTAAGGCATATCATCAGTAAGGGGTGATGGAAAAGTGGAATTTTGGTTACATGGGGTTATCATGTAGCATATGTAAAGCGGGTTATTGTATTCAACCCATTTCGTAGCAAACAGGTGGATCTATTACAGAAACAACCTTCCTAGTTCTAATACTAATTGAAATTTATGTTTCTGTGTGCTCAAGAACAAATGCCAAGGATCGAGTTGGCAAGAAGCCTAAACTAACCTTTTCCTCTCTAATAGGCACGTACAGAAAGCTGTTCCAGTTTCACAAAACAGCAGAAATTATTCCTTATAATAATTCTTCATGAAGTATTATATTTATGCGCACACAAGAAGCAAAACAAGAAGCCTAATAGTGAATTCTCATACTTCGCTGTAAACTCAAGTGTAGAACAAAAATGCAATTCAGGCTCAGCAGTGCTTCTTAAAATTTAAGTGTATATTGTTTTGGAAAACCATTTTCATTTCATGCATGGAAAATTAACTTAGCAGCATTAGGTGATCCCAAGTTTTTGTGTTGGCCCAAGAATACATACCTAAAGATTTTTAAGACAGATTTCTGTGGTAGATAATTGGAATTAAATTTAATTGTCTAAGTTCAGTGTAGAGAAAGTATTCTTTGAGGTGACTGAAGCTTTCTCCCTGATAGAATAACAATAACAATAACAATAATAACAATAATAACAATAACAATAATAATAATCTATTAATTCAGTAAAACTGAAAAAGAACAAAGCTGACAGAGGAACAATTAAATGGCAGCAATGAGATGTGAATTCAGTGAGAGCTTTGAAATGGATGGGCCTAAATTTTCTCTGATGATGAATTCCCCACAATCTTTTTAAAATTAAAAATGCAATTAAAAGCATACCAAATAAATTCATCTTAATAAATCAACAAAGTTACAACTTAGTACAAAATACTTTGGCAGAAACAAACAGATTTATTTTAGCAGTTTTTCTCAGTTATTTCAGTACTTACAGATCCTAATTTCTTGCACCCAGTTTTAGTGGTAACAAATTCATTCTGGCTCCAAGGAAATGCTTCTTCCTACTACCTCAGAGACACCATGCCATCTCTCAATATTGCATTACTTCTAGCATGCTTACCCTCTCTTTACGCAAAAGAGAAATAATAATTTTTCTTCTGGTGAATCTTCCTTTTTTTTTTCTTTTCAGAATAATATAAACTTAGAAGGAGATTCTAGTGGACATCCATAGTACTAAGTGCCTTCTTTGCTCCAGTATTCTTCAACCTGGTCTGCCTGATCCACGTGATTTCCTCTTATGAGGGATAAAAAGGTTGGATTAATGAGTAATTTGAGGACACTGGATATTATTTGCATTGTCTATAGCAAAGCTTTTGACATTGTCTGCTACAATATTTTTGTATCTTTTTTAGGACAAAGAAGCTTGGGTTGATGAATGAATAAAACATTTTGGATGGTTATGTTGAGATGGTTGTACACTGCCTGGAGGCAAATAGAGTCTGCCCTGGTACCTTTTTTGTTTTACATCTCTCTCAGTAATTGAGAGGAGGACACAGAAGGCATGTTTGTCTGTTTTGTAGATGCTTTCTACCTCTGGTGACCGCTTCTCCACCAAATATACCTGCTTTCCTAGGTTATTTCTCCTGATTTTTGAAAGACTTGTAAGTAAAGAATGCAAAATATTAATGTCTATGAGCTCAAGACACCATAGCATTGGTTTCTTAAATTATT
Source organism: Melospiza georgiana (assembly GCF_028018845.1). NCBI lineage: Eukaryota > Metazoa > Chordata > Aves > Passeriformes > Passerellidae > Melospiza > Melospiza georgiana. The sequence goes on along the minus strand of NC_080465.1, from coordinate 33,209,252 downwards.
CTAATTTAGGGATATAGGTTAGGGTATCAAAGGTGAAGATAAATTGATTATAAAAACACATTATGTTTAGCTTAATGTGTTTACCTTGGCTTCATCCATTCTGCTTGTGAACTTGTGAGCTATAGCTGTCAAAAGTGACAATTCAGAAAATCAAGTTATCTGTCATTTTTGTCCTGATAGATTTTATGTGTAGTTTTTTTTCCTTTCTCCTCCCCCTCCATCCTCCCCCTCAAAACTCCTTTTGTTAGACTAGTATAAAACAAGAGTCTGATTTTGCTTCACATATTGACTAACTCATTCCTTGTGAAACTTTCTTGCCTGCCTCTGAGGAGCGTTTTGAGTAGAATTTAATACTCATTAATTCTAAACATGCTAGGATTCAGTTGATCTTTAAATTAATGGCCTTGTTGTTTCTGGTAATTTGAGGAATCTCATAAGCTTAAAAGTACTGGAAGTTTCTTTTGGTGTTGTAATGCTTCTATTGCTATTCTTGTTGAAGCTGGAATGAAAGAGTAAGAGGGGTTATCAGAACAGTTAACATTATTGAGAAGAATAAAGACAGCACAAAATGATTAAAACACTCTTTGGAGATGTGTGTTGGAAATGTAGAACACAGTGTTAAATATATTTCTATTTTTGCTTAAGAATGTTTTAGCAATAAACAGTCTCTCATGCTAATAACTTTCCAAGGAGACTTGCCTAACATTAATCGACCTTGTTTTAACATTCAGCTAACAGACACATGGCAATTGGACAGGGTCCCGTTGTTAGGAACACCCCCATGTGAAATGCCCCTCATTACTCATGATCCGAGTGGTATGTACAAAAAGGCAAAGCGGCCAACTCTCAATCTGTGATTGCCTTTAATGGGGGTGAAGGGGAATACTCTGGAGCCACAGAAGTTAAAAACAAAGACAAACATAGAAACAGCGTGGTCAGGGGCTGTTTTAATCACATAATGGGGACATGATCATTTGATCCCGCTACATTCAACACTTAATAGATGTGTTGAATAGATGGGGCTTCTGAAAACTGAGTGTATTCCAAAGTGTAATAGTTTCAGGTTCAAATGAGCTGGACTGCTTTGAACTGAATAATCATATATCTTTCTCTCATTTGTGTGTATTTATTACTCAGATAAAAAAGTTGAACAGCAAATTACCATGGGCTGCATTCTAACTATAGCACAAACTATGCTAACAGGGAGAGCTGTAGAAGTTGGCATTACTGTATTTTTGGGAGACAATCTGCATCCTCTGCACAGTGATAGATGGCATAGATTTAGCACTAGATGTTCCACTGCCTTGCAAAGATAGGAGGAATAAATAGTCGTTGTCTGCTGCCTAGCTACTGTTTTCAGAAAACAGAAATGAAATGCCTTCCAAAGAGTTGAACTCATTCTGCTCTTCTTTTTGTGGTAGCACTAGTGCAGTCATATTTGGAGAGAGTTATTTTTAAAAGAATTTGGTTTTTTTGCCAGTGTCTTTTCTGGTGGTGAATGGCTTATAATTCCAATGTGAGGCGATTACAAGTAATGCTTCTGGCACCCTGATACCTGCCGTTATTAAAAGAATTACTAATCTCTATTATTTTTAAGCTGTTATTAGAGACTCAGATCTGAATTTCTGATATAATCACCATAAATTTTAAAAATATTAAATCTGTCATGACTATAGGCGTACATTTATGCACTCCTATTAACAGTTTTAAGCAGAGAAAAGGATGTCTTTCTTACTTTTTTTATCTTACTTCTACTCTTCCCTAAGTGGATGCTGACGACCACTGTTTAAGATTATCAACTGAGTCACACAGAGCTTTGGCCTGATCTAATATAGTTGTTCTTATGTGTAAAGCATTAAACATTTGAGATTTTATATGCTGTGTTGTTACACCTTTAATTGCTTTTCATTGATTCATGTACTTCTAGCCTACCTGAAACTGAAATGAGATGGTTTGAGGAAAATACCACAGTAGCAGTGAGCTTGGTCCAGGCACTTGCAAAGTTTCCACTGGGAAGTGGAACTCTTTTTCTGATAATGTAGGTTCTAACCATATACAAACATGAAAGGTCAGGGGAATATGTGTAGTTTTGCATACTCTGAAGATGTAACTTTAAATTTAAAGTTATGTAACTTTAAATTTAAAGTCTCGTTAGCTGGAAGATAAACTTCAGAATATGGAGTCTGTTTAGGAAGTCTGATTGCTTGAACATGAAGCCTTAAGAACCATCATTAGGAACCTGGCAATTGTCCTGATTTCCTTTGATAACCTATGTACTATGGTGTTTTGCCATATAATGTTGTTTCCCACACGATTGTTTTCAGTATACTAAAAACCTAAGGCTGGGGCTGAGGGGATTCAAGTATTGAGTTGAGATAGTGAAGAGAGTATCACCATACTTAAACTAACCTTAACCCAAGGGGTGTATGAAGACAGTTTCCTGTGAAAGTATTTTTTTTTCTTGCACTTGCCATTATTAGTATTTGAATAAACTCTTAATTCTCTTAATTCTCCTATGTTATTCATAGTATTTGAATAAACTGTTATTCTCAGGTACAGTTTTACCACTCTCATTTATTATAAATTTAAGTTTGAAAGATGAGGAATGCTATATTTTGTACTGGTTTTCATCCCCGCTTTTTCATAGAGATTCTTAGCTTTGACTCACAGATTTTGAATGGATGTTTTGGTCTCTCTGTCCATCCTCACAGGAATTACAAGACAAAGACGGAGACAGCCCTGGTCTTAAAATAAATAAGCAAGCATATATAACATAGGAAATAAGAAATGATGATTTTTATAAAAGGCTAGTAAGTGAATATAGTAAGTTCCTGTTTGCTATTTACATTTATCTAGTGGGCTTTTTCTTTGTATTTTCTTTGTATTTTCATATGGAATAAGCTATGCACATAAATCATCAGGTTTGGGGCTTCTTTAATATTTACCCAACAGGCAGCTGATTTTTTTATTGTTAAACAATGGAACCAGTAAGACTTACCTATGGGAGAAGGAGCTTGACAAAATATAGTGCAGCTATTTCAAAATGCTACCATGAGTGCTGAACTACATACACTGAAACTCTGAGCTGGGAACATGTAGCTTCAGTGTACTGACACCTTCCAAGTACATACTCATACATACTCAGATTTTTTTTTTAAAGTGATTTTCCTGTAAAATCTGGACCATTACCTCCTCTGTAGGATAATCAGAGCATGCGTTAGACTAGAAGCACATCCACACTGACAGTGGCAGATGTTCTGGCTTCACAGCTGTAGGCTGATAATGTTTGGGCTCAGCTAAGTTTCTGTTCAGCTTTTGCCTTAGTTGGCCTGTAGTACATACAGGATTTTAATCCAATAACCTGCTGGTCTGAAAAAACAACAAAAAAAAGAATTTGAATGAACGCTTAAAATTTAAACCTTAAACACCCCTATTTTAACACCACACTGGTACAAGTGAACTGAATTAGCAAGAAATAGTCTAAACTCTAGGCAAGTTGTTTGTATAAATATATTTGTCTTATTTGCTTGATTCCAATAACTGAGTGGTTAAAACTACATGAGTGGGTGTTGTGCTTTAAATTCACAAGTCTGGATTAGGGTGGAGGAGGAGTAGGATGGGGAGGGAGAACCTGAAGCCTTAATGCTTTGGAGTTTGGTCCAGCTGTGTTTTGCAAAGATGTTGGGAGTTCCCAAATAAAAAGGTTGGTTTTATTGTTCACTAATACTTCTTTTGCTAGAAAGGGAGAGAGGATTGGTTTCCCAAACTTGTCTGTCATCCTCGTAGAATGCAGGGAGTGGAGGCTTGAGGAACACAAAATGAAATTTCATCGTGTAACCAGGGACTCATTGTTAACACTGTCAAACATATGGCACAGCTGTGAAATTTTTGTGCCAGGCCTGGTGAGCTAGTGGGAAAGCTTACAAAGCCAAGCAGGCCATTTGGACTGATGGTGTTGTTAGTAGGAAGAAGCAAATGATAAAGCAATTTTATTTAAATCCTTAGAAAAATAGTCCTGTGATTTATTTTCTAAGCCACCAGATGTACTGTACTATACTGTACTACATAATTGAGACAGCATTCTCTGATGTAATAGAGACATAAAATGTGTGTGGGTGTGCGGGGTGAGAAAGGAGTAGTGGAATTGAGGGCAAGTTGAATAAACTGTTGGAGATTTAGATTTGGCTTTTTTTCTCTCATTGCAGAGTGCAAAATGTTAATATGCCTCATAACCAAAAGGCTCTTAAAAATAACGGTGGGCTCAGAAGGGTTGATTTTTGCTCCAGATCAAATCCCTGGCAAGCCATTTCCTGTGTATGTAAAGATGGTTCAGATTTTGTCGTTGTTGTCAGCACTAGGAAGGTTAATGACCAAGGGATTGGGTGTGGAGAGGGGAGAGGTTCGAGCTACTTTGCCAGACTTCAGATCATTAGCAGGAAGCAGCCAGGAGGAAACGTGCTGTTTCTGGAGCCCTGTTCAGTGCTCCTAGAGCAACCAGAAACATGCAGGGGTTTGGGTAGCAAAAATGCCCATGCTGGATACAAAATTTGTATTTTGCTCTGATGGTTTCCTCAGACCACAAGGATTTTATATTGCCTCCCAGCCAGAATTTGAGAAGTTCTCTATAGTTGTATGTGAAAGGCATTTCCCAGGTGGTGGGGCTGCCAATATAGGTCAGCCTTAGAGAAAACAGGAAGGAAAGGGAGGTGGTCAGTGATGGGAGATACTTTTGAAACCTCCTTGGCGTCATAATTGCACAAAAAGAAAAAAAGCCTTGAAAGAACTCTGGCAAAAGTGATTTAGTTTCTAAAAGTGAATGAAAATCTGTGTGAGATAAGAGTTTAAAAAACCCCCAAAAAACAGAACATATCAGTACTGTATTAAATATGTTATTTTTATAGCAGACTTCCAGGTTGTAGGGATGAAAGGAAAAGGAACAGTTGAGGAGAGAATCAATGTCTGTACATTTTCTATGAATCTTAACCCAGACAAGTTTTTTCTAAAATCTTGATTTCTGGGTATCATATATCTCTTTTAACAACAGAAGTAGCATTATAGAGGTGGACAGAATTTTTCATTTTCCAAGAAGATAAACTGTGAAGTTTCAGAAAAGACAGATGATCAGATGATTTATCAAAAAAGTAAAGGGAAAAGGAATAGAAAAAGAGTCTGTTACATGGATTTTAATCTTACAGAACAAAATTTCTCATTGGCTTTCACTGTTCCAAAACCAGTGCAATTTTGCTGTGCATGCTTGACGTAGAACCAGCAAAAAAGTTATAAGTGAAGAGCAATTAAGGAAGAGAAGAAATTAGGCCACTCAACTCTGACACTAAGAAGTATAAAAAACTGTATGATATCTCATACAGTTTACAGGGCAAATTTCTCAGAAAATTGTGCTTTAGACAGAATATAAGCAAAATTTCCAGAGGAGAAATGACTGTTTTTCTGGAAATTTTAATTTAACACAGATGCAGGCTTTATAAAGACATGTTACATTTAAATATTTAATTCTAAAAAAAAGGAACAGTTTAATAAAGCAAAATTTGCTCTTATTTGTTCCAGCACATTTATTCCATTGTTTGGGGCAAAAGCATGTAAATGAAAATTGTAGAACTGTCCATGAACTCGGATACTCAGATACAAATCTGTCTTAATGAAGTCTTCATCTGAGCAGCAAGGAGAAGACAAAAATAAATGTGTACATTTGAGTCTGACAGTGACTGACTTGTTGAAGAAGAATTGAAGCTATAGAATGTTTAGATTGTATAGCCTGTTTTCAGACATTTAAAAATTAAAAAAAATACTTTCAATTATATGTGTAACTGAAAATATCAAAGCATATCCGAATTTTTCTTTTTGTTTCTTTCCTGCTACTTTGATGTGTGTGTGTGTGTGTGTGCGCGCGCGTGTGTGTGTGTGTGTGTTTTTTTAACATGAGACAAAAGGTAATACTGAAATCCCAATTCTCCAGTCAAGCCTAACAATAGGGAAAACCATTATAAAATATGTAGAATAAACTGGTATTGGCATTTTCTGGTATTTGCAAATTCAAAATTCTCTTAAGTTTTATTTTCACTGAGTATAATTTAGCCCATTGTCACATGTGATTCTCTTTTTAACTTTGCAGGATAGTACATACCACGCACAGAAAGAATGTACACATACCATGAAAGAATGACACTTATGGTAGTGACTGATGTACTAATAACTTTATTCTATTAATACCACAAAAGAGTTTTGTAAAAGGAAATGTTAACAGGATTTACTCAAAAAGGTCTTTTCAAAGAGACAGGTTGTTTTATTTATCCTCATAGAAGCCTAGAATGGTTTTGGTCAGAAGGGACCTTATGGATCCTGACGTTCCAGCCCCCCTGCCATGAGCAGGGACATCTTCCGCTAGAGACCAGATTGCTGATCCAACCCTGAACAGTTCCGGGGATGGGGCATCCACAGCCTCTCTGGGCAACCTGCTCCAATGTCCAGGAGATGAAAGATAAGGAGAGAAAGACAGAAAAAATATACAAAACAACAAACATAACTACCACTTCTTCTTCCAACACTGTTCATCTGACACAAATTCAGAGAGGAGGTGGGGTCAGGACGTATGCCTGCCGCAGGGTCTGGTTTAAATACCCTTTGGTTTCAATACCTTTTGGTTTAAATACCCTTTGGTTTAAACACCCTTTGGCCGTCCTGGGCCCTTCCCCCAGGCGGGCCCTGCGGTCACTCGGCCACTGCAAGGCCAGCCCGGGGCTCCAGGCTGGGTGTGGGCACGGCCTGCGGCGGGCCCGGGCCTGGCGGCACCGCGGGGCCGGGACAGAGCCCCGGGGCTGGGCTGGGAGGGCAGGGCCTCGCTCGGCAGGGCCGGGCCCGCCTACCGTGCCCTGCCCTGCCCTGCCCTGCCCTGCCTGCCCTGCCCTGCCTGCACAGCCCTGCCCTGCCTGCCCTGCCCTGCCTGCCCTGCCCTGCCCTGCCCTGCCTGCCCTGCCCTGCCCTGCCCTGCGCTGCCTGCCCTGCGCTGCCCTGCCCTGCCCTGCCCTGCCTGCACAGCCCTGCCCTGCCCTGCCTGCCCTGTCCTGTCCTCCCTGCCCTGCCTGCACAGCCCTGCCCTGCCCTGCCCTGCCTGCACAGCCCTGCCCTGCCTGCCCTGCCCTGCCTGCCCTGCCTGCACAGCCCTGCCCTGCCCTGCCCTGCCTGCACAGCCCTGCCCTGCCCTGCCTGCACAGCCCTGCCCTGCCCTGCCCTGTCCTGTCCTCCCTGCCCTGCCCTGCCCTGCCCTGCCCTGGCTGCACAGACCTGCCCTGCCCTGCCCTGCCTGCCCTGCCCTGCCCTGCCCTGCCTGCCCTGTCCTGTCCTCCCTGCCCTGCCTGCACAGCCCTGCCCTGCCCTGCCCTGCCTGCACAGCCCTGCCCTGCCTGCACAGCCCAGCCCTACCCTGCCCTGCCTGCCCTGCCCTGCCCTGCCCTGCCTGCACAGCCCTACCCTGCCCTGCCCTGCCCTGTCCTGTCCTCCCCGCCTGCCCTGCCCTGCCTGCCCTGCCCTGCCCTGCCCTGCCCTGCCTGCCCTGCCCTGCCTGCCCTGCCTGCCCTGCCCTGCCCTGCCCTGCCTTGCCCTGCCTGCCCTGCCCTGCCCTGCCCTGCCTGCACAGCCCTGCCCTGCCCGCACACACACCGCAGGGTTCTGCACAGACATGCTTAGAGTACCTCACATTCACGTACCGGCAACTTTGCAGTAAAAGCCCATTCTGTCAACTTACTGTTTTATCTTTTAATCTTTTAAAATGAATATACATCTGAGCTTATTTTCCATTATTTCATTCCTGCTTACTAAAACTAGACCTCAGGTAGTTGTTGGGGTTTTTTTGAGGTTGGTTTTTTTTGTTGTTGTTGTTTTTGTTTGTTTGATTTTTTTCTGGTTTTGTTGTTGATGAAATGCTTTTCATGCATTTTTCAAGTTCTTCTAGCTACAACAGCTACAAATTACTAAGCCTACCATTGTTAGCAGTGTTTTATTTTCCAGAGTATGTTTGGGGTATTAGTTTTCTGTACAAAGCCCACAATCCTTGCCAGTTATTTATTCTCCAATAATAAGAATGAGCTCTTTGCCTGTATCCAACTGTGACTGTGGTAGTGATTGAAAGACTTATTCTACAATCTCATTAGAGTCTTCTTTTTAGTAATTATTTCACAAAAAATACTTTTTCTTACAGATAATTTTTAAACACATAAAAGCATACCTGGCAGTTTTATCTTCACTCTTTTTGAGCAATTCTTTCCTCACATTACCTGCATTCAGAAGTTTTTTGGGTTTTGTTTCATAATTACATTTACATCTTATGCATGTCACTGTAGTCTGCTCAGGGTGTTAATGAGTCTTCTTACATAATTCTAAAAAATAGTCCATATTTCTTATGGACTTTTATAATTTTCTAAGTGAAGTTTGTATCTTTTTCACCTTCTGTAATTCCTACTTTAGTTTTTTTCTCCACTTATTGATGTTTTCTGTGATTTCGCCAACTTTTCAGTGGAATTTTAAATTCTATGGTATTTTACCTAACTTTCTATCTTCTGCGATTCAGAGTTCTGAAAATAAGCCTTTATACACTTTATGTTTAATGCTCTTCAGTTCCTCCTTGCCCTGAATAAAGAAAGATTTTGTTTTACATTTCTGGCCTACACAGATGAGGCCTGTTTCCATTTCATCCTTTTGACAGCTAAAGGTGTTCTACAGCACCAGTTCTTTATTTTTGTCCTTATCCAATTGAGTTCTTCTTATAAGTAAAAGAATTTGATTATAAGTCACCTGAATGTCTATTTGTGTGAAACTCCTTGCTGGACATGACAGATTTATAATTTATGTGAAAATATGCTTTTAAAAGGATGTCTTAGGTTGAAAATTGACAGTCTTCCATCAGTTATTTGGACTAGAGGATCATGGTTGGTCCATTCCAACTGAACTATTCTGTTTTGTTCTAATTTTTTTTATAATTGTATTGTATATGAAATATATATGGTTTTTGAAGTGTATCTCTATTCTCCAGAAGTTTTCCTTCTTGTATTGCATCTGATTGTGGCTACAAATGTCAATTATCTCTTTCTTTAGCTAGTGTGTGGCTATTGCACAGATGCTCATAGGCAGAAAGTTTGTTTAATAAAAAGCCCATGGCTTTTTAATAAAAAGCTTATGGCATAGGATAGAAGTCTTGTTAATTCTTTCAGACAGGATGATCAACTAGTGTCCAAATCATGATCTCAAGACTTCTTGTTGTCTTCATCAGGACCAGGTGAAACTCTCTGAACCACTTTTTACACTTGGATGGTGCTGTGTGACCACTCCTTCACATGCATAATCCTTCATTAATGGTTGGCTTGGATAACAGAGAAACTAGCTTCTAAACATATTACCCATATACAAAGGACTGTTGTACATGATGACCCTCTCTGCACATGCAGAGTTCCTACTGAGTATTATAACTGTGACATTTCTGCACTTTTTAATCAGTTCTGCAACAGGCTTTTTTAGGGGGTATCTGAAGGAAGATTGGGATCCTACACGCAGGATGCTAACCACCATATTGAAACATACAAAATGGTACATGCACTTTAACTGATTTTCAGGAAGCTCCTTCAAGACAATCCAAATTTTCCACATGGAATGCTCCTGGAAGAAGTTATCAGAGATTTTGTTCTGAAAATAGCTAGAATTTTGTAAGTTCCCTCTGTTGTAGTCAACTCACTGTTCCACATAAATCAATGTTCTCACCAATGCAGGTGGCAGCCTGGGGAGATACTGGATTATGTAGGGATTTCATGACGGAAATTCACTGGGTGCACACACAGGCACATCATTGATACTAGGCTAGACCATATTTATACCTACAGGATAAATAGGAGGCATTTTCCTTTCAAATTTAGTAGAATTTTCTTGGTGGTTTTTTTTTTTTTTTTTTTTTTTTTTTTTTTTTTTTTTTTTTGTTCTTGCAAAATTTCTCAGTTTGATTTTCACTGGAATGTCTACCAGGAAAAGGAGAGAAAAAGGGCACACATGGAAATGAGAACTCCACTAGCTTTCCTAAGAAATGAAGGGATCTAATCAGCAGCTTTCTGACACCATGTTTTCATTCCTTTCCACTTCTTTATGTTGCCTTATTTTTCTGAATTATGAGCCCTTTCTTCTGAAGCAGTGATATTACCTGCTTTTGCAGGCTTTATGCTTCATTTTACACTGTACCACTGCTCAGAAGGTGGACTGGAGCCTGGGAAGCTGGAAACTCTGAACAGCATTTTCAAACATTTTGCTTGTTTTAGCACTTATATTCCTTAAGCCTTCACCTGCACATCTTAATACTTTGCGATTACTTTGTTTAATGGCCCTTGTGGCATTGAGGCTGGATGTTAGCCATACCAGTGACCCACTGTGGTTGTCTCTAATCTCTTCCTTCCCTGCCTCTTTCCTTGGGAAAGATAGAAGTCACAGCTACAGAATTGCTTTCAAGCATGTGGCCAATCTTCTCCTGAGTAAAGGCTGTAGATTGCACAGCTGCAATTCCTCAGTGGAAGCAGATGAACCGTGACCTACTGCCGACAGCCACTTTGGGTTACATCATCCCACTAAGTCACCACCCACTGCTGCAGACGGCCAGCCTGAGAGACACAGAGAACAGGCTGCCTTTCATTGACACTTCATGAATTAACAGCTAGGGGCTGCTCAGGAGGAGGACAGTTGGCATCTCTTCCTCCTCAGAGACCCAGTGTTTGAGATCCCTGTGGCAGAAATTCAGGGAAAAGAGGATGGATTACAAAAAGCCTCTCCTTGCTGTTTTGGAATATGTTGTCCTTTTGGCAGCAGTGATTTTATTTTCGTTTGTTGTGGGTTTTCCTGCTCTGCTACTAGGCTAGTATATTACCTAGAGAGATAGGTTCTTCATGCAGAATATTTGAGGGAAAGTGTTGAAGATGAATTCTCATTCTTCTCACATGTCATCCTCTTGATTCTCATTAAAAGATGACTGCATGTCTCTGTTTTTCATCATCCATGTTTTACATTTCAGCTCTTAAGAGGAGTGATGTGCATTGTGGTGAGCAAATGCTTAATTGCGGGCTTGCTGGTTTCAGATCTGCTCCTGTGATGTGATCTGTCAAGCTGCCCTCAGAATGTGGTTTTTCTTTCTGATTAGAAAATTGAATGATGGATCAAACAAGAAGCAGCTAAACAGTGGCTTGCTGTTCAATGTCAGACCAGCAAACCCTACTTGTTAATTCTCTGAAAATAAAGTTGTACTCAATATAGTACTCAATATAGAGACAAACACTGTTGAAAAGTCAAGGCAGTTGCGAGTGACATTGATCCTCAATCACTGTTAATCTCATGTCATGACATCTTAATGCTGAAGCAAAGAAATTCTTCAGGGCAAAAGATTTTTCAACCTGTAGCAGGGTCTCTCAAAATTCAGTATCAATGCCCTATCTAGAGTGAAGGGTAAAAAAATGGTGTTGGACAGGCAGTATAATTACAGATAATTGGTAGCCTGATCCTAGTTACTTGGTTTTGTATAAATTACTTTATACAGATGGTTTTTCACATCAGTAAAACTGTACTTAATATTTCTGTCCAACTATTCAATTTGCTATTCCACAGGGGTATTATTGCTGTGAAAAGAAAAGAGAGACTTTGAAAATTCAAATTTTAAGGTATCAAATCTGACATGTTCTTATTTGAAAGATGAGAATAGCTGCATCAATGTTATGCCTTTAAAAAACGATGCAAGTATTTAATAGTCTGTGGTCTTTTCATTTGAAATATAGTAAACAAAGATTTATCCACCTACTTTACTTTTGAAAATAGCTACCAGACTGAACATTTTCAAGATTTTAGCTGATAGTAACTACTTCCTGGATTAATTTTCTTTATTGTTTTTTAGAATTATATTTCCAAATTAAATAGGAAGGGGAAATCTGTGAATCAGTAAAGATATTTTTTCAAAACTCAAACCTGTTATAACTGAAGCAAAATGTGAAATGTGATTGTTTGAAATAAAATAAGTGGCTTTCATTTACATTGGTTTCAGTTTATCTTTGTCCTCATTCAAAGCAGTTTCTGTATGTTGATTAGACATCAACTAACTAAAGAAGCCTATTTCTAAAAGAAAATTAAAGTAGTGCTGAAGATGAAAGTAATGCAGTCTCTATCTGAATTTTGTCTAGGAAGTTAATTTTACAAAGAGCTGGGTGTGGTCCTCACTCAATGAACCCTGTCTGGGCATGTTCATTTGGGTAAGGAGAAAATCCTGGAAGAGAATGATCCTTGATCTAGTTTGCCTACTTCCCTTAAAGATTTAGAATGTGCATAAGAATATGCAAAATGTAAATTGAAAATTTAATGTAAGACTGCTAGTATTTCCTGCTATATCCTGATCTGGGATGACTGTAATAGCAGTTGGTCTGTCTTAATGGAGTTTTAGCACTTTTCTCTCCTGGGAGAAATGAAACTGATGGGAAAAGCAAGAAACCAAATATTTGAGCAACTTCAAAACCATTTGTGGTTTTGGTTTTAGAAATATAAAGCTTTTTGTGGGTTGAGTCACACATTTATTTTTCTGAAGCAATTTACAAACTCATAAAAAGTGCATCAAACCAATCACTATTACTTGCTCCCTTCTTAGCCACAGATAGTTGTGTTTAGATAATATAATTGCTAGTGTAATATATATATAAATTATTTGATTAAAACTGAAGTGATCCATTTTCTTGAGAACTAAATTTTATATAGTTGAACAACCTTTAGAAGTTTTCCTGCTTCACATGGGTAAATATTGCAGCTCTGGAACTGGGTCACTGTCAGGCAAGAGAATTTGGAACAGTGCGACTGTTTAATAGAACAGTGCAACTGGGAACTGAGTTCTTATTGGAAAACACCTGTTTCTTGCATTATTTTAATAATATGAATGTACATAAGTGATCACATTTCCCATTTTGTAAAATTAAAGTTGTAGTGAGGGAGCCCTCTTTAGCCCTGCTAAATCCTGCAAGAGCACTCACAGATGTCTGAGATTGTGTAATAGCTGAGAAAATACAAACTGTAGAGAGGACTTACAATTGCCTGAGATGAGTCAAGTGATGATTTCCCTGGTTCATGATGTCCTATAAATTCCTGCTATAATTTGGATAAAAATACTTCATAGAAATGCATTTTAGGGATTACAAGGAGGTACCGTTAATATTCCTGTGCTGAATAAGATGTCTGCACTGTGCCAATTTTTTTTTGTAATTATCCTTAAATAATCCTTTTCCAATCTTTGCCAAAATGTTTTCTAAGCTTAGTTCTTCAAATAAATAATAAAGGAAAGTAGTACATAATAAATTTGTGACTATTTGTATCTGATTGAAACTATCACCTGAAGAAGAAGTATGTCTGAAGCAAGGCAATTTCAAGGCCTCATGTCTAGTAAAAGAGACAGTGTTTTGCCCTTTTTTTCACAAATAAGTGAGATTGCATTCTGAGGTACAGTTATCAGAAGGATGTGTGCCCCAGAACAGATAGACTCAAGAGGAATTTCCAGGACCATTTAGTCCCATCACCAGGGTTGTGCAACACCCTTATTTTCAATTTTTATAACCCCATCTGATATTAAAATAGCAGTATGAAGCATAGCTTCATGTGTCAAGACAAGACTTATATTTTAAATTCCTTGATTTTCTATTGGAATTAAATTAGTTTCTATCTTTAACACAACATATATTAAAACCAGACAGAAGTATAGGTCAAAAGGTTATATATTTTCTTGGACAATATTGAGAAGTAAATATGGCAAAATTGAGAAGTAAAAAATTGAGAAATAAAAAAATATGACAAAATTGAGAAGTAAAAAACATCCCCATACCTAATGTGTGTAATGGTAGGCAAAAATATATAGAAATAACATAGAAGGCAGCATGAAATCTAGTGTACATGTTAGTTTCAAGATCATGTCTAGATTTCCTACTTGGCCTGATGTGTCTATTACAGAATGATGATTTACTACTTACTTCTACCTAAATTAATGTTGTAGAAGTTTTAGTGTGAAAGCCAAACTCCTTATAATCTGACATTCTAATAATAAAAGCAAAGTTAGCTTTATTTTATAATAGTTATAAATGAAAAATAATAATAAACATCTCCTTCATCTGTGATTCAGAGAATTATTTAAACACAAGGGCTGTCTCATGTAATGCTGCTCTCTCTCTAGTCCCACTCAGCCCTGTCTGAATCACCAGTGACTCAAATATGAAAGTAATTATTGTGATCACTAGCCCTGGTTTTATACAAGTGGCACTGACACAATTACTTCATTTTCTACAGGCTGCTTCATAATATTTTAGAATCTGTCATTCCTTAGCCAGTTTTTGGGCAGCAAATGCTCTATCTCTTTAGTTGTGTGCTTGCAGGTCATCCAAAAGCAAACAACTAAACAGAATTTTCATCATCTTTTCACAGAATGTCATCCAGCTTTTTCATTGTTCCAAGTGTCACCGCAGTCTCACGCTCAGTCATTTTATCCCTCAGCTCACTAATTTATTAAGGTGTTGAGGAACTTAATTAAGACTTAATTCAGGATTTTAACAATATGTATTTAGAGTTTGTTGAAGATTGATAACAACTGGTTAAAAATTATTTGAAGTTCCTTGGAAAAAGCAAGCAAAGGCTCATACATGGCCAATCTAAGAATCTTCTTAATTAACTTTAAACAACAATAAAGCAACACTGTGAATGCTAAACAGGACTGTAAGGATGGAAATTCAAACTGGAAAAAATTTATTGTAGAGAATGTATTGTAATATATATAAAATATGCGACGTACATTGTGGTTTTTTCCATTCCAAATCTCTTAATTGTGACATTATCCTCTAAAAATAATATATTTTCTTACTCTTAATGCAATCCTATTCCTCTGTTTCCTTATTATCTCAATATGGGGAATCTGTGTCATAACTAAAATACAGTGTTTATAGTACGTAGATTCCTTGTGTTTGAACAAATTCTAGAACTGTACTGGTCGTTTCATAAATTCTTTTTAGTAACTTAATTTGAATTGTGTTTTCTGACTTTTGGTTTGTTTGGATTGTGAGACCAGACAAAGAAAAAGCCTCTTAACTACAGTATGAATTTTTAATCTATGTTTTCATCCATCATTTCAACTACCATTTTGTGAGAGTTCATTTTTCCTGCTTTCCTTGCTGCTGTGTATTACCAGAGTGCCAAGGAGTTGAATGATGGTGGCATTTAGACTAAGGAAGTAGTGAGAGCTCCTTGGCAGCTACTATGTGTAGTTTCTCAATTTGCTACTCTAAGATTTGGAGTATGTTAACACTTACAAAATTTTTCATTGTCATTCATAAAATCAGCTTTTTTAGAGTGTAGATGGAGAAGCATGAAACTTTTTGTCTCAGGAATTATTTACATGAAATGTAATGTCCTTCATCAAGATGTGCCTGTGAGTGCAATTGGACAGGAAGTACTCCTGTGTAGACACAGAAAATACCCATAATTATTTTCTCTTTAGGCCTGAAGACTATGAGGAAGGTGTAAAATAACGGTCTTGTGGGAGCCAGAAAACACAGTTCTGTTTTTATTCTTGAGATGTGAGACTGTTTGCTTTGCTACTGAAGGTATCAGGGCAGGTGATACATGATACCAACAGAGTCTGAATTTAATTTTAAATAATTTTTTCTTTTTTTTTAGCAAAAAAGATATTCTTATATTGCTTCTTAAGGACCAAAACTGTCTTCCAGAATCATGATTCTTTTGTGTGATTAAATCTGGTGGTGTACAGCATGTGACATTCAGAGATATTTTTGTTCTTTTTATCATGGTGATTGTTTCACGTGTCAAAGTAGCATGTCATTTTCCTTTCTTCGAATATGCTGTGACTGAGTGCACTCTATTGGAGATCTGAGGGAGAGAGTCTTTCCTTCTATCCTTACAATGGCCTGCATCTGGTCTTCTGAACAGGAAGAAATGTCATGCCTTGTATACTGTTAGTTGTGTGCGATATTCTACTACAAACTGGCACTGAATGTTGATATGCATCTACAACATTTGGGCTTTGATAGCTATTTTTGGGGGGTCTAAACTGAGTGTAAATAAGCAAACTTGGAAAAAAATTTACTCCATCTGACAACAGATCACATTCTTCCTGTTTAAAACTAAAATTTAAAAATTCACTTCCAGGTAGTGATGCAGTCTTCCATACTTTCACGATGAAGATCCTGATTTTAGTTAATCATTGCATTCCTCAAAGATTATAGCGTTTATAAAAATTTGTTTCTGAAAAAGGTCAGTCTCGTTTCTGTTTCCTTGTTTAGTTAATGTAACTGTAAAATTTACAGATTAATCCCTCCAAATTTTATCTGCTCAATGTTCTGATTTTTTGTTTACACTTTAATATTTTTTTTTATATTAGATTGGAGATTTTTTTATTATATTACTGTTTTGCTCTTTTTGTTTTTCTATTACTATTTCAAGGTCCTTTGTCTGTAGGATACAAAACAAACCCTGGACAGACACAAATTTTCCTGTTTTATCTAGATGCCATACCATTTCCAGTAACTTCATGCTGAGACTCAAATTCAAATTCCTTGAAGTCAAGCAGGCCCTCAGAGCAGCATCGTGGCAGGCATTTTGGAGCATACTGAGAGTGTGCTTGGTTGTCTGCTCTGTCTCCCTCTGTGCAGACTCTCTTGGTTGCTGTGTTCTGTCTCTCTCTATGTCTCAGCCTTAAATACAGGTAGTTGTCTTCTAGCAGCTGCTACCAGCTGCTGGATATTACAATTTGCTGGTACTTCTTTCACTTGTATATGCAATTATACAATCTCTTTTTAAGCTAAGCTGGCCTTAACTCCACTAATGTAAGTGTTTTAGAGAGAAAGATATGATAAAGAGCTCTGAAAATTATTTTTGAAGAAATTCCAGTGTAATTACTCTAATAAACTTACACTAGTTACTTCATGCTCCCTAATCAAGTAATAAAATGCATTTTGAGATGGGGTGCTTCTTCTAAAATATGTGTTTTCTTTTTCCAAAAGTTATTTATGAGTAATCAGAGAACACTGATGGCTTAATGCAAGAATTTTATCTGAAACATATAGCCTGGTAATGAATGTGGCCTCTGGCCTTCAGTTCTATGAAACTCTGAAAATGCTGAAAAATCACTTGTGAGATTAAGAGCAGCATCTAACACAAAACAAGTTTCAAGTAAGCCTGTCACAAAAGGCATATGACTCATGTTCTAGGAAATTTTTTGATTATTGACTGCATGAAAACAGCGTGGTGAAAAGGGGTGCTGTGTTTTATGCACAGACAGGGAGACACCCTGAAACACAAGGAGTGAAGGGGACATTGGTTGTGCTTGGAAAAGGCACTACAGTTAAGTAAAAGGCACTAAAGTTAAGTATGAGCTGGAAACAGTGTGAGGAAGCTGTTAGCTGGCTGGATGCACCATCTTGTAGTGTTGGGCAGCTGCTGTGTCAATGGCCACTGCACACAGATAAAAAGGCCTCAAAATATCTTTAAAAGTAAATTAGAAACAGAGTAACCTTCTCAGAGGTGCAGCCCAAAAAATGTACGTAGGAACACTGAATAAATAATTGGAAAATCTTGCTGTGTTTTTCCAAAATGTTTTTTGTTAAGCAGGTGTACTTCTTCAGGTGTAGTTCTTCTGGTAAAAATCAATAGTTGAAATGAAATTGTGCTAATATACTACAGCTAGATATCTGGTCTGTTACTTGCTATTTTTTTTCAAATGCCCAGCCCTGCTATTGTCTCCTCCAGAATTATTCAGATGCTTCTTTAGCATGTAAAGTACTGAGAGAAATTCTGTTTGCAAAAGTCTAACCCAACTGACTTCATTGATAACACATGAAATATTCATATCTTAAATATAAAGATATAAAAGAAAGAAACCTCTAATCCTATAAAGACACATCTTTGTCCTATTTAAGCCCCAAATGAAAACAAAAACCACAAAAACTCTCCTATATTCACAAACTATTCAGAACGAAAAGGACTCTAATGTTATTAAAACCTGTCTTACTGCTGGTAGAAAGCATCACAAATTTCATGAAGAGTATTTTTAAATTAAAATACAATTTGAAGAAAAAGATTCCTCAGAATCTATGAATCAGGTCTTCTAATAAAATAGCAATCACAGTTAAAAGACCTACAAAAAAATCTCATGCCATGGAGCTACTTATTCTCATAATTTTCCTACTGGAAGACGTAATATCTCACAGGCAGAAGAAAATCATGGCTTCTATTTCAGTATTTTGCAATCTGTCACAAAAGCTTATGAATCTGGTGATGAAGTATGAGCAAAACCAGTAATTGGAAACAATTGGATGGAAACAGTGGTTGTTTGGCTACCCAGCCACGAAAAAGCATACTTATCTGTAATAAATGGAGTATGTAGTGCTTTGTTGTAAAGACATGAAATCACTGAAACCTATCTAATTGAATGGTAAGTTATAAAGATAGCATTTCTACTGTTTTCTACTGCTGTGTTAGCTATTTGAAATATCTACAGTATTGCTGTGAATACTCTAAGATCTGATTAGCAGAAAATTCTGTATAGGTAATGGCCAAGCAATCTGGTAGATAACTCCTGAAATTCTAATTCTTAATAAAGTAGAGGTTGTCAGAGGCACAACCGTATGACAAGACAGTAATAAACAAACTATTGTTTTCATAAATAATCCCACCTGAAGAATTACATTAAATTCCTTTTTTTTGCAATAATATGATTGAGATTAAAAAAAATATATCCAGGGCCTTCCATTGTAAGTAGTTGAACTCCATGTCAGTAGGATTTGAGACAATGTCTATAATGTCAGCTTAGTGAATTTTCTACAGAGCTCCTTAGTCTCTAACATAAAAACATTTAACATTAAAAAGAAGAAGCCAAATGAGTAGCTCAATTCCTTTGTTTAAAAGTGGTGCTTATCAGTCCAGGGCCACAAAAGCCCAAAATTCAAGTACTGAAGAAAATGTGAAGGTTATAATTTAAAAGTGTTATTTTCATAAGGAAAATATTCAATGCTCAGAGTTCCCAGGAAGTTTGATGAAGTGGTTCTGAAGAACTTGCCAGTTTCTTCTTCCAAAACAGAAAATTCAAGGAAGCTGAGGGGATTCCATAGATGAAATAAAAAAACCTTCTGAGCAATGGGATTCAAAGAGGAAGAAAAAGAATTACTTCTTCAAATTATTCAGTCTTTATATTAAATTAGATTATCAACTTCATTATTTTCCTGAATGCATATTTGTAATTTCTTATCTTCTCACTTTGAGAAAGTTGCATTACTATAATTTTTTCTAAAATGCTCAAAAATAACACAATAAATATATGGTGATTATTTAAGTACAGCTGATTGTGATGTATGTTGAAAAACAATGGTAAATCTTATTTTATGCTTACTTTCATGGCAATAATAATTTGAATTCCGCTACTGCTGATTAGATGACATTTGGGAATGACTGGTCTTGCTAATCTCAGATGATTATTTGTTCATATAGTTTGACATTGTTTTTGGTCTGTTCTGGCCCTTAGGAAAATATTGCAGATCAGTGACAAAGTACATTGTTAAATGAACATACTGAAGCTTGTAGAGTGATTTCTAAATCTGTTACTTGCTCCATATTCTTGCATGGCACATACTAATTTTGGTCATTTAAAAACTGATGCAGCTTCTAAATAATTACATTTAAGCATACTTGTTCATGGTCAACCAAGCAAGGTAGCAAAAGAAACAGCAGAAAATGAATTCTTCAGAGCTTATATTTTGGTTTTGTTTAATTTCATATCACAGAAATTCATGTGTCTGATTTCTTGTATTTTGAACAACATTTATTTATTTGGCTTATTTTAGAAAGTAAATCTGTTTAGGCCTTGGACACAGTCTTGCTCAAAGCACAGTAGAAATTTGTTTGTTTGTTTGTTTGTTTGTTTGAATAATTTTCATGGAGATAAGAAGCCATACCCATCTAAATATGGCCTGTTTATCTAGTAAGTTAGAAACTAGGTAATTCTGAAGTATAATTTCAGCTCTAGTTCATGAAACTTTTAACCTTGATGCATTTTATGTTAACTACTCCCAGAAAGAAGGTTCTAATCAGCAGGATTTTAAAGGAATTCTATAGCTTTGGGTTTTTTTGTTTCTATTGGACTTCACCGTTTTTATCCCCCAGTCTGCTTTTTTTTTCTTTACTTGTTTTTTTTCTCTTATGGTTTCTCCACTTTCTCCTCTCTTTTTTTTTCTTTTCCTATGGTTGCTTGGCTGCAGGATAATTGCTGTGTTTTTGTTCATTCTGCATTTTTGCCTCTCCATTTAATGGGGCCATATTGGCTTTCTCTCTTGTTGGTAGACTGTGGGTCAAGTGTAGGCGTGTGCATGCTTTACAAATTTATCCCCATCATTGCTAATGTCTGTCCAAGATGTTGGTAGCTGGTGCCTTTGTCTGAGGGACACTTCAAGCTGTAATTCTTGAGTGCAAATCACTTTTTATTTCTTTTGTTCATTTATAATGAGAGACTGAAATGGAGCTTAAATTTTTCCTTCAATGAAAACATTAACCAGACTGCTATTGTGGTTGCTTAAGAACTGAAAATAATTAGCACAAATTCACATTTCCTTCACAGAGTTTTAAAAGAAGGCAAGATATTACCATTAAGATACTAATGAATTCGTTCTCTGAAAAGACAAGGAGGAAAGAAAAAAAGATTAAATATATTTCAAGAACAGCAAAAAAGATTTCTGGTGGGAACATTTCACTGCTGAATAAAAGATTCCATTGGGAAATACATTGCTATTTGTGTTTGTATTTTAAGGCACCATGTGAATAACTTCAGAGAAGCCAAACAAGAATATCCTTCTCTCTTTAAAAATTCTAAACCTTCAAACCCACTACAAACAGTAGCCAACTTCATAAGGCCCTGGCTGTTAATTCAGAAACTATAATCTTATCACTGTTTGGAAAGATTGGAATCAGAAAGCAGTATTTTTGATAATCCGGTCTCAGGAAAAGTTTCTTTTCCATGGCGGTGAAGACTTTTTGTTTCTTTGTTTCTCTTATATAACTTTTCCTGCTCATGACATGCAATTCTATTTTGAGCTATCAGAAGAAGATATTGCAGTAGTTAAGAATGTTGGCTTAGAATTTATCTAGTTCATAAATCTAGACAACTCTTTCTTCCATTTGAAAGGCAGCAAGCTGAGAATTAAAGCCATAAAATCTAAGGGTTGTAAGGCAAGAACAAGCTATTTTCTACCCATGAAAAGAAAAGCTTTGAAACTAACCTCTAAAGGTTACCTTAAAGAAAAAAAAATTCTGCATGAACAAAGTGAACTTCCCTTCAGACTTTACTTACAGAAAAGACAGAAAAATATGCTGACAGCAGTTAGCTTAGGCAGGGGACAGTCTTCTACACCTTAAGCAGAGGTGCTGAATCTTTGCCAAGGGTAATAAAGAATTGAAGGTGAAGAACAGACCCCAGTTAATCTGCTGAGAATCTGACTACTTCCTCATGTCCTCTCTATTCACTGTTGACTGCATGAGAGTTGTGTGTACAATCACCTGAGTTTTCTTCTGCCTTTCCACATTGTAATAAATATTTTCTGTGTATTGACAGCACTCCAGCATACTAGTAATGGAGAGTGACTTTCCAGCATACCTGTAATGGGGAGGCTCATATGAAAACTGACTATACTCACATGAGCACATTTGTCACAGGACTATGTACTGGGAATGTTACAGTACATTAGGCACTGGGAGTTTAATGCCATCGCATCTGGATGATTTATTTTAAAAACGCTCAATTTTCTTTAACTTTACAACGGTGGCTTAGAAATGAAACATATCATATTGTCTAACTTCATAAAAATGAAAGAAAAAGCAAAGATTTATTGGTTTTTTCGCTTGTTGTTGCTTTGGCAATAAAACCATTTCACTGAACTAATAATAAAACCCCTAAATTTCATGGAAGGGACAGGATTTTCCATGGGGAGAACAGTCATTTTTCAGAGCTCTAGGGTCCAATCTGCAAGACAGAAATGATGGAAGAGAAATAAAAATTTAAGATTCAGCTGTTGCTACTTCTGTCTAAATATTAAATTTTTAGTTTGGATTCTACCTTATCTCTCATATGTATTCTTCTAGTCTTTGGTTTAAAGCAAGGGTTGACTGCATGACAGCAAACACTTAAAATTTTTAAATTTTTTTACAAATTCATTGACAGTCTCTCTGTTCACCTGAATCTGTATATTTCCCTATGGGGACTTAGAAAATTCATTGGAAAAATTTTCAACATTTCTGAAAATATAATGAGGAAACATAGCACTTGGAGAATTATGTCCTTAATTAAATAGGGTAGTTTCTCTTTTAGGATATATTTATCTTAAAACCACAGTGTGCTCATGAGCAAGAAATTCCCAGAAGATGACATGCAAAATAGATTTTAAATTGTGCATAGCTTTCTGGCTCTCCATGGAGAAATGAAAAGTGTTCAGAATGATTACCAGTGGCAGAATTGGGCAGTAATGTTTCTGCATATTTAAAATTCTTACATGGACTTTGGTAAAAACTAACAGCTTTCACAATTTAGATTTAGAGACAGACTATAATTGCTTCTGAATTTGGTATTGGACTTGTACCCCCCTCTACCTACTCTCTTTTAATTTGGAGAATAATGAAAAAGAAAATTGGATCACCATTGCAGCACAAAACTGTGGCAGATTAAAGCCAATGGTAATAATTTCTTATTTCAGAAATCCCTATGAGATTTTGTTAAACGATTTCTTGAGGCAACAGCTGTAGGAATCAAGTTTATTTGACAGCTCGCAGCTGCTTATACACACCTTTAATTCTTCTGAGATGCCTTTCCTTCTTGCATGATTGGCAGGGCTGAAGGATGCAGTAAAGCCCTTGTCACCCATGTAAAAATGCAGCACTCTTTCTCTTGGAAGTGTGGGCAGTAAAGTAGAACATTGTTGTTAGGTTTTATGGAGAGTAATTCAGAATTGAAATACATGCACAAGTTGTTATGGTGTTTGGAGAGCAGTTTAATCTAAAAAAAGGCAATGTACTTGGCTTGTTAACAGCCTGCATTCCTCATCCCTCACTATTAATGTCACTGCTACCCTTTTTGATATTTAATATCCTGAATTTTTTCATGTTTCCTGTTTCAGGTTGTTTCTGTCAAGAAAATCAAGAGATTCATAGTAATAGCTAGCAAAGTAGTTCTCTTTTCATTGTCAAAACACTGTAGGCCTCTTTGTAAAAAAAAAAAAAAAAAAACTGAAACAATCTGTTTTTTTAAACAATTTTATGAGAAGTATTTTTAATAAACAGGGGTTTTTTGCCACTAGTTTTGATGTTACATAATTTTCTGTGTGCTTTAGACTTTGAAAATACAAAATACAAAAAGCTTTAACAGAACAACTGTCACCTTGAAACTATTCATGGAATGTACTTAAATGGTTAATTATAAGTATTGAGGCCACATTTGATATTTCTGCTTTCTGAGTGAAGTACTTGGAAACTCCTCATCTGTGCTGAGAAAGGTGATATCCAAGGTACTATGGTTATTTACATCAGATTCCAAGCCTGTGTTGTTAGTCTTGTGCCTTGTGAATTCAGCAAAATATTAGTATTACACCTTGCTAACAATAATTACCAGTAGCTTACTTTATTGTGGGTCACAGCAAAATTCATGGAGCTAGTTCCTCAGTGGGACAGTAATAAAGTGCAAGAAGACTTAGATTGTGTTGGCTGGGATACATCCTTTCATCTGCTGTTTTGTGTTGGATCTTTTATTTTCTAATTATGTATTTGTCAGCCTGTTTCCTCAAAAATTTCCTCTGTATGGACTCACACCACTGGATCTAATGGAGCAACTTTTGTTTTGCATTGATTTAAGAGAGATAGAAACTGAAAATAAGAAAAACATTATTGCTTAGGTATTTGCTGGAATTTTATCTCATATCAATTTCATTAAAGCTCCTTTGCAAAGCTGGTTGAACAACTGAATACCCAGATATCTTCCTCATGCTGAGAAACTTCAATTATATGCCTTTGATTTTCATGTGCACTAGTGAAACCTCATTTACAATGTTGTTTGCAAATTCAAGTGAAAAATCACTTATTGATGCTTATGACTGCTGCTGATAAAGGTCAGATTTCTGCCAGGCCACTGTTGCTCTGCATGATTTCTTCACTGCTTAAAAAAGGCTGCTTTGGGGTATTTTTGGAGGTATTTCTTAAGCTTGTCTGATCATAAACTGAATGAAGATAGATGAGAAATATGATGGCTGTGTTATGATGAAAATGGATTTCCTGAAAGAATGAAATGGTGATGCATATGTAATCAGGACTTCAAGGAAAACTTGAAGAAGGAAAAACAGTCTTTCAGGACATTATTCCAATTTACTGACATTCATTATTAATGGATGATCTTTAACACATAGATCTTTGAATCCAGCTCTCTCAGTAAGGATGAAGATACTCTACTTGAAGTACATTGTATCAGATGATAAGTTAAAGGTAACGCAGAGTGAGCTACTACTCAAAGGAGGAAAGCAGATTGTATGAATCAGGCAAAGAATAACCTTCTTTAGATGACCACATACTTTCAGTCCTCTTCATTTTTTCAAGACTTTACCATTCATATTTTTTCAGGACTTTACCATTCATATTTGATAAATTAAAAGAAATATATTCTTTCTTTCTTTACTTTCATTCTTTCATTATTGCACTTCTGGGTCTTTTATTGCTCATCTTTTCCTTCATCTTCAGGATCCCAATGTCTTTTTTCTTTTGACTGCTTATCTCTGTCCCTTCTTTTGGAATAGTGCCTATTTCCCACCTATGTAATTATAAGTAGTCAGAACATTGATGTTGATATGGTAGACACTTAAGTTTTAAGGATTAGCAATGATTTATTGCTAATAAAAATTTATTCATGTATATGCATTCTTTAGCAACAGATTTCATTTATTTTGAAAAACAGATTGGAGTTTTAATAACAGCAAGCTGATTGCTCTTATAAGGAAAAGAATTTTCAGAATATGGGTATATTTTTATAGGAACAAAATAAGCAAAATAGGAAGGTGAATCATTTGCCATGAAGTGACTCTTTACATTGTAATTTGACTTCTAAAATTAATAATTTGACTTCTAAAATTAATAATACAGGGATCTGGACAGGCTGGATTGATGGGAAAAGGTCAGTGGTATGATGTTCAATGAGACCTGGTGCCATGTCCTGCATTTGGATCACAGCAACCCCAAGCAGCAGCACAGGCTGGGGGCAGAGTGGCTCAAAACTGCCCACTAGGTAAAGGACGTGGTGACAGTGGCTGGACATGAGCCAGCAGTGCCCAGGGGGCCAAGAAGTCCAGTAGCATCCTGGTCTACACCAGCAACAGTGTGGCCAGCAGGAGCAGGGCAGGGATTGTCCCGCTGTACTTGGCACTTGTGAAGCCACACCTCCAATCCTGTGTTCAGTTTTGGGTCCTTTGTGATAGGAGGGACATTGAGATACTGGAGTGTATCCAGAGGCAGGCAGTGGAGATGGTGAGGGGTATGAAGCATTAGTCTCATGAGGAAAGGGTTGGGGTAGCTGAGGGTAATTAGCCTGGAGAAAAGGAGTTTCAGTCTTACCTCTTCGCCAGGTAACAAGCAATAGGATAAGAGGAAATGGCCTTGAATTTTGCCAGGGAAGGTTTAGATTAGATATTAGGAAAAATTCGTCACAGAAAAAGTTGAGAAGCATTGGAACCAGCTGCCCAGGGACATTTTTGAGTCACCATCCCTGGAGGTACTGAAAAGACATCTGGATGAGGCACTTAGGGATTTGATGTAGTGGTGGACTTGGCAGTGCTGGATTAAAAGTTGGACTAGGTGATTTTATATATATTTTCTAACTGAATTCTATAATTTTATAATTTTTATCATTAGATTTGCTGATCACAAGTGTTTAAAATCACAAGCAGGTGCTATTATTTCAAAGTAAAATAAAAGAACAGATTTCCTTTATTGAAATCACTTTAATTCTTTGAACAGTTTTTGTCAATCTTGAGGTGAAACATTTTTATGAAGGATGACCTATTCCAAGAACATATTTATTTGTAAGATAATGATTTGTCGAAAAAGAATACATCTGTAACAGAGCTTCTTTTTCTTTGGGGCATATGCATGTTTCTTCCTCAGACAGCCCTGAGGATTCTTCATTGTTATGACTCAATAATATAAAAATAAAATCAGTGGTTGTATCTGTCAATGTTATCCACAAGATGGGAAGCTAACTATAAATTTTAAAACCCTACTCCTGTAGAACTATTCCTTTTATGTGATGTTCTTTTTCTTCTTGTGTTCTTAAAAAAAAAATTACAGAAGAGGATCTCAAAGCAACCAGAAGACTTAGGTGCTCTCTACTTCACTACTAGAAGCAAGAATTTTATATCAAAGAAAACATCTATTATGTTCAGGTGCATATGGTTTGGATTTAGGGATTCAATTCTTACCATTACCCAACATCATAGAAATACCCATTTCCCTCTGCAAACTAATTAGATAATCTTCTTCTGGTCAGCCTATTATAATTGCCCTGGCCTTACAGAAGGCTTCTTGTTGGCTTCAACAACCAAAGAAAAAATGAATGTGAGAGCTCGAAGAATGTGGATTTAGTTTCATTATTTATTTCTAAAATTTATAAAAATGTTGTGATTGTACCTAGGACATTTTGATGGTAATTGCTTTGTTCAACCACTGATGAAAAAACCTCTTTCTCAGTAGCTTATATATATATATATATATATATATATATATATATATATATATATTTCTAAAAAGAATAGATACAAGTTAGTTTAAATTATTTTCAATGCATGTGCAGTTTGGAGTTTGCTAGTCAAAGTACTTATAAATAATTTTTTTCTGTCCCTTTAGAGTTTTAAGCTCTATTTTCTTATGATAGAGCCATCAAAAGGCTGGACAAACATGCTCTGTTTTATAAAGTAAAAACAATGTAAATATTTACTCATTTAACAAAAGATTTTTTAAACATTACTGTCTTATGAACCATAGATGTAAATATTGATATAGAAACTTCTTCCACAACAGAATTTCATGTAAATGGAAATTATTTATGACTGTAAAGACACTCTTTAAATGCATGTCAGTATTCTTATTAATGGCAAGACTGTCTGGTTACAACAAGTGTAGTAGTGGAAGACTGATGACCATTAACTGGCTTTTTGAATCTTCCAGTCATATTTTTCTGGATATTATGATCATTTCTATGAAAGAATTAAAATTTTGCATTTCCTAATACCGTGTTTTCCTTCTAGGTTTTGGGAGACCAAAATCAAGGAGCAGTTTTTCTACGTGAATTTACATTGATTCGGAGAGAAAGTCTTCACGATGATTTCCTATCTGATTTGCTGAATAACCACAAAACAGAAGACCCGGTAGGAATCTCCTATTATTTCTAAACATTTTATAAGAAATTGTTGTAGGAATTGCTGTGGATAGGTCTTTCATTCTGCTTCATCAATCTATGGAAAGTGATGAAATTAGGTTTCTAAGATAAAACTGTTAGCCTAAAAATATTGTAAATTCCATTTAAAGACTTCATAGGAAAGATTCATGGGTGTCGATGCATATAAATTTTTATTCTTTAAAGACAAACTTTTTCCCACAGATTGATCTTTTGCTTTCTAATGGTAGTTCTTCTTATTCAGAATTTTGTTAATCTAAATTATTACCATTGTTTGCTTTGTATATGCAAAGGGAGATTATTTTTTATTCAATATGAATGAGTAAAGCTAAATGTATAGGTTATATAAAAATATAATGCTTTGAAAGGAATAATTTTATTAAATGTACCAAGAAATCAAATAAACAGGGAAATCACTTTTATGAAAAATATTTTTTCACTCTCTTCTGTATATGCTTGGCAAGGTATTTATTTCTGGTCTGAAAGATTCCATGCTGTCTAGCAGCTGATATTTTTGAAGAAAAGAATGTAGAAGAAAGTAACTTGGGAGTCATGTTTAATCGGGCTTTAATATGAAATGAAACAAACCAGCTGATTTTAAACTGCAGCAAATGTTCTCTGCCAAGACGATTAGGGACTAGAGAGACTATCTGTCTTACAAGGGAAGGCTGAGGGAGCTGAGTCTGTTCAGTCTTAAGAGGAGCACCTCATTAATACATACAAGTATCCTATGGGAGGGTGTCCCTGCATGGATCCAGGCTCTGCTTGAAGGTGCCAAGCAACAGCGCAAGAGGCTGATGCACAAGAAGTTCCACCTGAACATGACAAGGAACTTCTTTACTGCACAGTGACAGACCACTGGAACTGATTCCCCAGAGAGGTTCCAGAGTTTTCCTTCTTGGAGATAATCAAGAGCCATCTGGAAACAATCTTGTGCAATGTGCTCTGGGATGACCTTGCTTGAGCAGGGAGGTTGGACCAGATAACTCACTTTGATTTTCAGTCTCATCTCTTTTGTAATTTTGTAAACTTTTAGGTCTGATATTTTCAAGGGCTGATACATCTTGATATCTGACAGATTATGGTTTAACAGAAGCAGTGGTGCATTAGCATCTGATGTAACCAGGAATTGGTGATGTATTTTAAGGATTAAATACTTTATAGGATTAACAGTTTATTTACTGTGGAGGATAAAGTCTAGAAATTTGTGTTGGCACAGCCATGCTTAGCCCCTTTTTAATCAAAGTTGACCTTTTTTAGGTTACCTTTCTTTGTGCACGAGGGGATGTTATCTAGTTATCCCTAGTGGGAGTATGTAGATCTAGGACTTCAGAAGAACAGAGTGGATGTCTTTTGGTAAGTCTTACTACTCAGGTCAAAGAAACCACTTATCAAAAGTAGTGAAGGTATTAAACAATCTACTGTGGTTTTTCTAACCCGTCTGCTCTCAGACAAGTTGTCCTTTGTGCTTTACTACTGCTGAAAGAAATTTCAGATTGGTCAAAATCAGCCCTTTATTCTACCATTTTGGATATTTTTACAGCAGATCAGGATTTTATCAAGTAACTGCATTGCTGCTGGAATGCCTGTAATTGTTCTTTAAAACCATTTATTTTCTGTGCTCCAGAGAAGAAAATGGTACTTTTTTACAATTCTGTCAGTACTGGTACCAGTACTTGTGGCTTTTTTTTTATGGCTTTTCTGAGATGTGGCAGTTGTGTGCATGTTTATAAGTGTTTCATATTCACGGAAGAGGAAAGTACTCTGCAAAATATTAATAGATTTCACTTCAAGGCAGTATTTTTCTTTCATTACTGTCACGGTTCCTGTGATCTTCTTTCTGTGCAGTTTTGAGTTCTTGAGAACACATCTATACCGAATAGTGCCCAGAGAATATGACTTTGCAATCTACACTTACATATGAACTTAAAGAACTTTGCCAACCTCATCCCTACGTGATACGATCTTCAACTACTGAAGCACATAAACGTTTTCTCTGCACGACTGATTTGGTTGGCAGAAGGTAGTATGAAAGAACTTGAAATAACTTTTCAGTATTTTGCCTGAAATATTATGGATGTATTGTAAGCTATGTAGTCTATTTCAAAGACAGGCACTAGTTTCAACCAGGGCTTTTCTCGAGCACTTATTCCAATTTTCTGCTTCGTAAATACTAGTGAATTGGTTTTCCAAAATCTCCATAGCATATACAGGGTATTGTTCCTATTTTATGGGTGTAGATTCAAAGGTTCATAGATAGACATTAAGGTCAAAAGTGTCTACTTTTCTTGAGTGCTTGAGACACAATGATCCTTTTTTTTTTCAATTTACCTCTCATGACACAGCACTAAGGTGATGGGGGAGCTACTGACCTCAAATGCAATGCTGACTGCTCAGCATCTTTATCTGTCAGGCTAAAGATAAGAGGTAAGCATGTACCATCAAAGTACGTGATTAAGGTACCCAGAAAATGCTACAAGTGACTCAACTGGAATGATACAAAAATTGTTATAGAAGCAGATATAGAGTATAATTTTTCAGAAAAGAAAGCACAAACCATATTTCAGGATCAATCATTCCCAGTTCATAGGACCAATCCTTTCTGTCCTGTAATTTCAAGTGAGATAATGGTGTATCTAATGAGAAAACCAATATAAAACTGTTTTCCTAACAAATAAAACACAAACAACCTCTTTTATAATAGTACCCCAATAAATCTCCCACTCTGCTTCCTTTTAGAAGTCCTGTGACTTACATAAGGTAGGGTTTTCTATTTCCATCTTTTCAAAACTGTTCACCCAGAGCTACAGTGAGTGAACACAAAGCTATGGTGAGTGCTGGACAGCTAGTGATACAGGAATTGTGAAATAATTATAATTGTAAAAGTTTTTAACCTTTTCATTTTCCCTTGATGAAGACACGAACTGACTTGATGCTTTCTGAGAAAATTCAGGCTGGTGATCTATATTTTTAAGATATTTTCTCTAGTATACATCTTCACTCATCTAAAAAAGACCAAGTTACCACTATTTTTGTGGGTAGCTGAGAGCATCCAAAATGATTGATTCGCTTCTGATGTTGAAAAGTAATATCCCTGTAACTCCACAACTGTTTGGGCAAAAATATGTACTTCCAGAGGCACCAGGTAAGTCTTTGATAGTATGGCAGAACGGCCACATACATAGCTTTCTGTGCTTATGCATTAAAAGCTGTTGGCAGGGATGATATAGAAATAGCCTTACAATTCTCAGCAAAAGTTGGGGAGGTCAAAAAAGCTCCTGTTTTCCAGTAACCAGTTACTAAAGTAAAGATGCTTAGCAAGGAAATACACTAACTGCTTGCAAGACAGTTTTAGGCAATTACTTGCAAGATTGTGTTAATAAGAACAGGTTAGCCAAAATATCTTGGATTGTGATATTCAGCCCAATGGAAAATAGGCTTCCCATATGGAGGCTTTATCTTGGTCATTGAAATGACTCACTGAAATACTTTCCTCATCTTTCAGTTGTATTTCCAGCCTTGGAGAAAATGTAGCCATATTTTCTTACTTTCCCTTTCAATATAAAGGGAAAGGGATCTAATCTAATTGGTGTAGCATCATCATATTTTTCAGGGAGAAAATTACTAGAAGTTAGAAGAGGATTTATATTTTTATCATTTTCTGTCTTGTTCACAGTCAATAGCAGAGATTACACTAAAAAATTATTCAAAGGAAGCCTCTGAGGTATATTTCACAATTCCTAACTTATAGTGTTTTCCTACTTCTTCTGGGAAAATATTGAAAATAGTCTAAGAACCTGGGGAAAATAATTTAAAATATAAATGGACTTAGACAGAAAACTTAAGGTTCAGGAAATTCCTAGTTTAAAGAATGTGTCAAGGATTATACTCCTACATTTTTGGGGAAGTTCCTATTTATGTGTTCCTGCAATTCAGGGATGATACTTTTGGGTACACAGGAATTCTGAGTTAAATCTATAGAAAGCATAATTTAGAATTTTATAATATATAATTGGTATATAATTGTGTAATATGCAATTATTATTATATATAATTGTTCTATTTTATTGAGCAATTATTTAAAACCTCAGATTAAATCCAAAGTATTCTGTGCTGAGGTCTAATTCTGAGATAATGTTAAAGTGTAGGAATTCTCTACATCATTATGAAGTAGAAGAAAAGCAAGTCCTGTAAAACATGAAGAAAATCTAGATGTATATCTAAATTTCTTTCCCAGTTGATCCTGATATTTAGAATTTATTGCTTGTGCATTTTAGATGGAAGGGTTAATTTTCAGAAGATAAATATCCTGAACATTTTGTTTATTCTATTTTTGAGCCATACTTTTTTTTCTTTGTACTCCAAATTATTTATGTGTAAGAATGCATTGTACTCTAAATATATTATGTGTAATAGTAGAAGATCCTCAGCCTGTTGATTACAGAATTTCCAAGCTTCTCAGCTAAAAATCACATATCTCTAAATGGGTATAAAGTATGATGCTGCAGAATCCAGATTTGAGCTCTCCACGGATGGGAAATCACTAGACCACAGGAATTACAGGCACTTCCCCCTGCAGCTGCTGACGTGACAGATCTAGAGAAATCCTTGGATGATAGGAGTTCTCCTTGTATTTGCTGTTTGTAGGTAAGAGATCTCTGGTGCAAGTTAGGACAGACTTATATATGCTACTGCCAATCCAATTACCTGAAAATCATTATTTTGTCCTGGAAAATTATAATATTGATCTAAGTCAATAAGAAATGTTCACCTGCTTTTAAAAGGGCAAGTATTAATCATGTTTAGAGACCTGTGGATGACCTAACACCAAAGTTAGATTGGACCACTGGCATTTGCCACTTTCCTTGCATCTAAAGGTCTACAAGTACTCAGATACCAAAAGATCTGAATGCACTCACCATCTTTCTGACTACCTCTTGATAATGATATTTACATCCACTTAAAAATAGAAACATGACCATTGAGTTTTTGGATTCCCACTGTTCCTATAGTTTTCTTGTAGAAAGCCAATCAATTCAGAAGTACTCATTTTAAAAAAATTACATTCCAAAGCTTGGAGTCCATACCCCACAGCTGCTAAAACTGTCCCATGACTGAATAGGTTGCTGCTGTTGAGACAGGAGAAAAGGAAGCCATTTTTAGAAAGGCAGAGTTGTAAGCCTTGCCCCCATTAGGAAAATGAGAAATTTTGTAATAAAACCAAGCCATTGTTTGCACAATGATATAGAACACTGTTTGGTCCACAGTAATTATGCATATCTGTTTATGCATATGTGTTCCAGATAACTCTCTTCTACAACTGCATTTTTTCCTAGAATCTATCAGATTAAGTAGCTTTTCTATTTGCCTCACTGAAATGCTTGAAGCTCTTTTTTCTTTACTCTGTTTCCACTCTATGGGAGCATAATTCAAAAAGCTAGTAGCTGTTTTTGCACTGGTAAAATATGTGGATGCTCTCTATCTCACTTCTGTGCATTTTAATAGAAGTCTTTTGAAACATAGTGTAAATAGTTCAAGAAGAAAATTAGTTTAGGATAGTTACTATCCTAATCCTGTCAAAATGGGCATAGGTCTTGCTTTTCAAATCAAACACTTAATGTCTTCTAAAATTTTACTTTATCAAAATGAGCAATTCCTCTTTTTTATAAAATTGGCAAAATTTATATAGTAGATTCTATGGAATTTGTTAATTAAAGACAACGAGTGAAGGGTAAGCATCATGTAGATGAAGGAGTAATAAAAAATCTCTCTAGCAAGAAAGACAGGATACTGACCTGAGATATTCCAAACTTCCTCTTCTACCTGAGATAATGAATTTCACCTTGAATTGTTCTACAGAAGGCAAAACGTAAGTGTAAAGAGCTATAATCTTTTAAAAACTGATGATGATGATGATATGAGTGGCTTGTTTAAATGTTTTGTAGGAAAGTGCTCCTTTCTGTTGGATTTAGACTACATCCTTGACTGAGAACACCTTTCTCCACAGCTGCGCAAATCTTTGTGATTTTCTGCATTGTAAATATTAGCTGATCATGCTAGTAAAAAATGTGATTTCATTGCTTTAGATATTTTCAAATTTACCATTCCTCATATTTTCATAATTCTGTGTTAGGACTGGTATATCTTTAATGTTCTTTTCGTTTTCTTTCTTTGTGGATACATAATATATGTGTATATGTATATGTGTATGTGTATGTGTATGTGTATGTGTATGTGTATGTGTATGTGTATGTGTATGTGTATGTATAAATATGTGTACATGTGTATGTATATTTATATGTATGTATATGTACATAAATGGAGATATTTCATGTGAACATGCCTATCTAGATGCCATGTTTGCAGCACAAGTCTCAGCAGTCCAAAGTAATGTAGACTTCTTAGCAAGTGCTCACTAATCAATTGTTTGAAACAGACTAAAGAACAATTTACAGATATTCTTTCAGCTTTGCTTTTTCAGTAGTTACAGAGAGTCTTATGTACTGTGGCCTGAGATATCTTTAGGATCACAGGCTTTTTAAGAGTGCTTCTCTTGCTTTCAAGGTGTACAGAGCTTTCCTACCTGCACTGAATACAGACAGAGTTTGACATTGCAGTCAATGCTGCGTCTTGCGGTTCTAGAGATGCTGCCTGCTGTCCTCACCCCTGGTTAATGCCTCTCAGCATCACTATAAATGAAAGGACAGTGCTCATTCACTAGGGCCCAGGCTGCCTCCTGAGATTGATGGGTGGACAATCCAGCCTAGGGAGCTCCAGATGTCTAAGGGAGTTAACAAACCAAAGGGATTAGAGAATGTTAGAAATGCTTAAGCTTCTTCCTTTTTGGGTCACACTAAATTATGCAAGAGTATTATTCCTAGAAAAAGTTGACTACTGAAAAATCACTGTCTGGGTTCAGAGTCTAAATTTAGTTTTTGGACCTAAAAGGAGTCTGTATCCCTGTCTATTTTCTAGCTGTCATGCAGGCCATAGTCTGATCTGATTTATTAAGTTGCTTCTGGTCTAGGACATTTACAAAATTTTTTGGAAACTTCTGCCTCTGAACTGCGCAGTAATTACAGTGTTGGCAAAATGCACTGATGATTATAGAGTTTACACTAACAATCAGAAGGCTTGGTGCTTGGATTCTAACATTTTCATTGCCCAGTGTTAGAAAATATATTTCTCTTTCTCTAGGTCTCCTTTCCTTTTCGTTCATTTTTTTGTTTGCTTTATTGTTTAATTACTTTGCTGTTTATTGAGGATATTAATGTAATTTTGTGATTCTCATCTCATGGTTGCCATAAAGCTTACAGTGGTGATATTAAAGAACATATAGTTTTGTAAATGGCTTTGTAGAAGCAGACCTATAAGCAAAGCTCATATATTTCGATGCTTATGTAAATGGGTTTACAGACCTGAATAAACCCAGGTCAGAATCAAGTGCTTACTTGCTGAACTGTATTCTCATGTTTACTCTGCTTTTAGTATCTAGATTTAGAATTTTAAATACTTGAATATCTAAGAATCAATAACCACAGAATCAGAATAAATCCCAAGTTGCTTGTCCTCCTTTGCAGTATCAATAAGCAAAACATGGGTTCAATAAAAAATTGCCACATGCTGTAATTTTTATATCTTAATGAATGCATTTAATTTCTTGGTATTTTTAATTAATATTGTATAATTTTCTTACTAAATTCTTATTTGAAACCTACAGTGAAGTCAGCTTCATTTTTGTTCTTCTGTGGTTTCCATGGCTTCTCCTCCATGTACCTTTCAGATTAGCAGTGCAGGCCTGAATCCAAATAGGTTGGCTGTACTCCACTGGAACTTATAACAAGATGTTTTTCAGTCTGATCATACCACATTTTTTACAGAGAAGCAAGATCATTGGTAGAGTCTGAACAGCAAGTTGATCAGAAAAAAAATCTATTACAGGATATAGGACATAAAATATCCAGCCTTGAAATGATAATCCAATGTGGCATTTTTTTGCTACACAGAGGCTGTTATTGGAGTGTGCTTTCAGAATAAATGAATTAATTTTTTGCCTAACTTCGTACAATCTTTTATGTTACAACATCCAAAAAGTCTTCTTAATTTATCATTCTACAGAGAGATTTCTGTTTGAATGGGAAGTTTATTTCTGTTTCATGTATGTTTTCACTCTGTGTCATCCTCACCTGACCTCCTTTAGTAGCAACGTTTCTTCCCTCTTCCTCTGCTAGATTAGTGTGGGCTCTGAAACAATTTTATTTTCTGAATGTAAATGTACTGTGATAGGTATTAATTATAATTCCTGTTTATGATGAAGATAGGAATGGATCTGCACTAGAATCAAAAGATAGTGAGGTTTGAACAAAAATGAAGGGTGAGGTATTATCCTTCAAGAAATCAAATTTTTTCAGTGTAGTATCTACCCCTAAAAAATTGAGTTTTGTGCAGGGATGAGTTTTCCCTGTGCTGTCATGTATTACACAAACAGGTCTGCTGATCATTCTCCATGCACTGACTTTCAGGGTTTTCAAATGCTGTATACTGTTCCCGCTGTACAGCTTCTGAGCTAGGACCTGGGCTAAGAATTTTATTGAGAATTCATGGGTAGCAAAAGATGGATTTAATGTGTACTGAGTCAGTTCCTTCACTTGTACTAGATGCAGTTTTCTACATGATGAGAATTTTTACGTCTTTACCATCTTGTGGAAAAAAATCTGTTGCATTTTTGTATGGCGAGAAATGTGTACTGTTATTCCTGCATGCATTGCATCAATTCTCTGTTATTTAAACTGGAATTGTGAAAAAATGGTTACAGATTCAATTATATATATGAGTCTGAGCCATCTAAATATATTGTTTTTTAAATATATAAAGGAATGTGCCTAAGGACCTCTGAGGGATATTGGGCAATATACTCTTATTTAGAAATCACATGATTGCTGTATAGTTAAGTG
Organism: Melospiza georgiana; assembly: GCF_028018845.1. NCBI lineage: Eukaryota > Metazoa > Chordata > Aves > Passeriformes > Passerellidae > Melospiza > Melospiza georgiana. The sequence continues at coordinate 33,172,775 of NC_080465.1, read as the reverse complement.
GAATTCACAGTGTTTGGAATATGTGTGCATGATGTTTTTTCTCCTTTGGTTTTACCATACAGAAAAGAAAATATGACAGTGATTGATTCTGGAAGCAGTGAGCTTCCAGACCAAAACGACCTTCCAAAAAAATGACATTTTTATTGCTTGATTCTGTCCCCCTCCCCCCACCCCATCCCCCCCCCTCCAAAAAAAAAGAAAAAAAAGTCAAAAATAAGTCTATTTTATTCCTTTATATTAAACTGGTGATTTTTTTTGGAAACCTGATATCTAAAATAGACCTTTGATGCAGTACTGTCAGTAATAGTGAGTGATTTTTCAATTGCTAATTAAAAATCACTTCCTTGTCAAGGTTTAAAAATCCAACAAGATTAATTATCTTTAATGAATTTACTTAAAAAGGAGGAAGGAAGCAAAAGAAAAAGAACTGTAACAGGAAGACATTGTGTATTGAGCAGATATTTTTTCTTTTCTCTTGTTTCAGAAATGGTAGTCTGCTAAACTTAGTACATATCACAGGCTTTTTTGAACTTCAGAAAACACAACTGCATTTTCATTCAAATTGTTACTTATATTTTCAGTGACTTAACACACCTATTTTAATTGTGTTTAAAAACGTACTTGCAGCTGTATTTCATTACATCTACATTTTGACATAATGCTGAGAATTCCCAATTTTACTATATACAGACGTAGCTCAGTAATTTAGTTTCCTTCAGTAGCTGTGTGTTTAAACGTCCATGAGAAACTGCAAAATGATAGCCAAATTATGTTTTTATTATATCTTTTTTATCAGTCTTGGCATAAGAAGGGACGAAAACTCACTTCAGCATGCCTCACAGGGCAAAGGCTCCATCCCCACTGCCTTGGTGCTTCTTCTCACCTCCAACCAGCCTGCAGATGTCTTCCCTGCATGCAGGGTGATATTCACAATGTGATCTGGCGTACACAGTAGAGAGGGGCAAATCCCTTCCCAGGCTCTGGGGCTGTCGTGTGCCCATGTGCCCAGACAACGCTGTGCCCCGTCGCTGCCCATGTTCATGGCTGGCCACTCTGAGGCCTTCCCCCAGAGCGCCAGCCTGCACCACACGGGGCCCTGCCTTCCTGGGAAAGACATTCCTGATGGCAAATTTCTGTCACGGTCCTTTTGGCTAGCTGTCGTGCCCTCAAGTATAAATACTATTCAACAAGAATTGTTTTGAATGTAGATAACAGTGTCCAAGATAGTCATGGGAACAAAACTTTGCTGTCTATAGAAGGTAGAGTAGGAACAAAAACATGAAAGTACAGGCAGGCATGAGAGATAATTAGCAATCTGGTAATAAATTGCTTAAAATCACAAGATTGTATCAGGAATTCAGTTGGTCTTGCAGGCTGTCATATCTAGGTGTTCACCTAGAAACTGAAGGCCTAGAAACAGGGCTTCAGTGTATTTGTTCTTCAGGACAACTGCAATATGAGCAAAAGGAATCACCAGTGGTGATTTTGAACTAATTTACCTGCAATGGATAATGACCTCACATATCAGAACAACCATCAGAACAACGAACAACCATTTTTTTTCCGTCATTAAGCAACTAAAAATCAGGAGATTTTCATTAACAATTATAGTTATGGAAATTTTTTTTCCTTTGTTTGTAATTTCCGTAGATGCAGTTAATTGGCTTAGTTAAGTGGATCTTTGATATTATTTTAAGTAAAAAACATTGTTTGTCATAACAAGAAATGCTTTTGAGACTGTTCTCAGTGGCCTTGAGACCTACAGTATATTACATTGCATGTTGTCTGGTAGTGGTTACAGAGCACCATTAGTGTGACATCATTCCATTTAAGAGACATGTTTGAGGAAGAGCAGTTTGTCCTTGACTTTTACCTGAGTTCTGCAGAAAACAAAAGCTATGTTTTTCAGTTGGGAAATTCCATGTATGATTGTGAATTTATTGTTTATAATCATTACCTGAATAACACTACTAAAATATTGTGAATACACATAGAAATTACGTGTAATTTCTCTTTCCCTCTACATTTTATTTACATTTATATCAGTTAAAACCTGGTTGAAAGTAATAAAAAATACACTCCCCCTACCCAAATTTTATAAATAGCCTCTCTAGCTATCATTTCTTCTTCCTCTTTCTTTCTTTCTACCTGAAATCCTTAAAGACTTCTTAAAAAATTTCAAAATATTGTATCCACTTTTTTACCTCTGGATATTCCTGAACTTTCTTTGTCTGCTATTTCTTCTCTTTTCCTTCTTAAGAGGTCATCTAGTTCTGTAGGATAAAAAAAGTCAGTTCTGTGTTAACCAATTCTTGCCATTTTCCACTTCTGGTTTTTTTTTTCAATTATTTCTGTCCTAAATTTTATTTTCTAAATGCAGTCCTAGAGTTCATCTCTGAAAACTCTGTAGAAGACACAAGTAAAATTAAGTGTATTTGACTACAATCTTCATTGAGGCATATACATGCCAAAATGCTATTTTCTTTTGAGCAAACTATCTTCAAATTTAGTGCATGAAGATAGCAAAGAGAAAAAATAGAAAGAAATAAACTAATGGAACATACCTATGACTACTATGGCAGAAGACATCATTCTTTTATTCATGTTATAAAACTCTCAGTACTCATCAAAATTCTATTTATGTTGTTTTCTCTCCTGCTGTAAGTGCAAGGTTATTCCAAAGTCTCATTGCTTTGATAATTACAAATATTACTACGTACCTTACTTATGTTATGTTTTGCATCTATCTTGCAAAAGTAATCTGCTAAGGCTACCCCATTAAACGTTTCTTAAAATGTATTTTAAACTTCTGGATGTTGTGGAATAGATGCATAACTTTCTGCCTTCTGACTTGAGTGTAACTTAAACTAGTGACTGTCCTAGGTCTGATGGATGGTTTGTCTTGTGGTGAGGACTAAAATAGTGACCAACACAATATATCAGTTCAGTACAAAAATTCTTTCTTTACAGTGGAAATATTTGACTTAATGGAAGGAGAAGAAATAAGAAAGCAGGAAAAAGTATGGAAGCCTTATTTCAACCTCTAATGTCATATTACAAGATTATGTTGATCCAGTTCTGAGTATTTGGGGTTGCTTTCCACATTTGTAATTTTTAGGATAAACAAGTCAATGAAATGAACCTGTTTCAGGTTGTTCACAATCTTTATTACAATCACTTTTCAGTTTCACACATTTTATTACAATAACTTTTAAGGTGATTTTATAATGAAAAGGATAAATGCAACTTTCACAATTGAAATATCAATGCTGGTGCATAATTTCTTAAACAATAACAATCAATTCAATCTGAAATGTTCAGTAGATTTTATCACCCTGTACAAAACATGTCACAAGTTCAAAAACCAGTTTCTGTTTTCTAAAAAACATTGCTCTACAACTTTCTCAATAGTCCTATTTCTATAGAGAAGTGCTATACATAAAAAATTAAAGATTTTTAACAGTAAGATTTCAAAGGAAGAGCAAGTTGGAAGGTTGCAAACCTATGCTTGAAAAATATTCAGGGGTAATGTTTAATATTTTTTTTCCCAAACTTTCAAAGCCGTAAAATGAAAATTCCATTTAGTATCAAGTGCCCTTTAAAAATATTTAATACTGGTTTTGTTTTCAAGTGCAATGTTATTATATTTGTTGAAGTCTTTTTTTCCTTTATATGAAAAAATATACATTTGTGAATACAGTCTGTACAAAGAAGTCTGACTTACAGGATGGATTTACTGTGTCCTGGTTGCATATTCAGAAAGGGATTCAAATGAAAATCTCACTGCAGGAATCTTTTTCCCTTTCATTCTCTCTTGAGAAATGCAATGTCATAACTGACTGTGTGAAATGATATATGGTGTGAATTGCTCTCTGAGCTGCAGTGGAGCTGAGTGCTTTAGAGACATATAACCAGATAGTAATGGAGATTAATGAAGATAGATGCAATAAAAAAAGACTGCTGTTAACGTGAAGTATTTTAAAAATGTGTCATCATACTGAGAGATTAATAGTCTAAATGCTAAAAAAAAAAGAAGAAAAAAATCAAGTGATGCTGAGAAGCAGCTGTCTTAATTAATCATCATTTTAGAGCCTTAATTATCAAGAAACTATGGATATTGGGCATGGAGAAGCTACATTAGTTTACCTTATCGCTCCCACTTCCACAGCAGGAAATTGAATTTTTTAGTACCTTTCTTCAGCCTAATGCCAAATGTTTTAGCCAGCTAGTTTTAAATTACTTAAATAATGGCTATCAGAAACTCAGTGATAGTTTTCTGGCTGATTTATGTGGAACTTCAGTACAAATGATGAAATTCCAAAAGGTGGCCAATGACCTGATGGAATACCTAGAAAAGGTGCAGTGAATAAGATGTAAATGTGCCTGGAGGTAAGGCTGGTGATTAAGGAGTGAGAATATGCTAACGCATGACCATTCAAAAATGGATTTACAGGCTGGTGGAGAAAACTATTACATTTGCAATCTGCAGTTATGATCTGATTTTAAGATATGCCTTTGCCTGAATTAAGGTGCAAACAAGACCAAATGGCAAAGCCAACAGTACAAATCTTTTTTAACAGTAAATGTGATGTAGAGAGATAGAAGTAGGAAGTGGTGGCATGGAGGAGAAGGGAAAGAGAGAGAAATTAAGTAAAGATATCACCACTACATGGATTCCTGTGCCAGCCTGCTGATTTTTCTTCAACTTGGTCTTCCCAGAGGTGGGGGTGACTGAGTCTTTCTTCTGGAGGTACCACTTTTATACAGTCTGAGTCTCAGCTCTCCACGGATGTCATTCCCATAACTTGAGATGGCAAGTGCATTAGCACTTGATTGCTTGCCCACAGTTTGCCACAGTGGGAATTTTTGTCTGGGTGATAACCAAACCTTAACTTCCATTAGGCCTGGAATTAGCTCCTTCCTGCTGGGTCGTCTGTTTATCTCAAGTTCCTGTTGTAGAGGCTTATTTTATGGGAAATTTCTTCTTTGAGAGTGCTTTGAGATAGTTATCTACATTCCTGTAAGCCCTTACAGCAGTTCAGAAGGCAGATCAGATAAAGGAATATTGGTGGAACTTGAGACCGTCTTGAGGAGTACACGTGCTTGTGAGATTGTGCCCTCAGCCTGCAGAATTGAGAATTGCTCCCTAAATGTGCTACTGTCAAGAAACTGCAGAATAGGAACTTGATAGTTCCATCTGCTTTCATTGATTAGATTAATTGCAGAATAAGTAAAGCAAAGAGTGGTGGGTATTCTAGATATCCAATTGTATTGGGAGGGTGTGGCAAGATTTTGGTAGCAAGGGGGCTGCAGGGATGGCTTCTGTAAGAAGCTGCCAGCTGACTGCCCTGTGTCTCACAGTCAGCGATAGTGGCAGCACTTCTGTGGTAACAGATTAAAGGATGGGGAAAATTACCCAACTGGGCAGCAGCAATTGCAGCCAGATAAGAAGAATATGAGAGAAGCAGCCCCGAAAGACACCAAGGTCCATGCAGGAGAAGGATGAGGTGTCCCGTGCACCAGAACTGAGATTCCCCTGAAGCTGGTGATGGAGACCATGAGGGGCAGCTGTGCTCCTGCAGCCCACAGAGGTCCACAGTAGAGCAGATACCCACCTACAGACCATGGAGGACCCTACACCAAGTGGATCTGAAGGAGCAAGTGGATGCCTGAAGGAAGTTATGACCCCTGGAGAAGGAGCAGTGGCTTCATGGAAAAATGAGCCGATGCTGAAACAGATTTTCTGGCAGGACTGCTGACCCTGTGGAGCACCAACACTGGTTTTCACGAAAGACAGAACCCTATGGAAAGGACCCACACTGAAGAGGCACATAAAGAACTGTAGCCTGTGCTGATACAGTTCATGGAGGACTGCTTCCCATGGAGGCTGGAGTAGGGAAAGAGTATGAGAACCCCTCCCCTGTGGAAGAAGGAGTGGAAGAGATAATATGATGAACTGACCAAACCCTCTTTCTTCGTCCCCCTGAGCCTCTTGGGGGGATGAGATAGAGAAGTCAGTAGTAAAGTTGAGTCTGGAAAGAAGGCAGGGGGAAAGAAAGGTGTTTTAAGATTTAATTTCTCATTACCCTGCCCTGATTTGATTGGTAATAAATGAAATTAATTTTGCCAAGTCAAGTGTGTTTTGCCTGTGATGGCAATCACTGGGTGATTTCTTCCTGTTCCTTGTCTCAGAACCAAGAGACTTTCTTTGTATTTTCTGTCCCCTGTCTGGTTAAGGAAGGGGTGTGATGGAGTGGCTCCGGTGCGTGCCTGGCATCTCATCAAGATCAGCCATACTGATATAGGACTCTGTATGGAATGACCATACCAAAAACAGAAGTTGTCTTTGTGCTGTATCTCATTCTCTCAGAAATGGACAAGGGGGATCTCTCCCATTGTAGCTCCTTATTTTTAGGGAATTTTCCATTTTCTGAGCCTTAGAGAACAGTGGTTTTGTTGGAGTCAGCTGGCAAGATTAGCCCTACCATAAGTATACAGGCCAACTAACTATACTATGGTGCATCATAGGGAAAGGTTTTCCAGAACAATTATTTGTAGATAACAGGAATGGATTAACTGAATTGAGATCTAGAGGTTCCTCTCATTTAGCAGATGAAAGTAGCTTGTCCCAAAACCTTTACAATCTGGAATGTCTTTGTAATTCTTGAAAAACACCATTCAGACGTGCACAGAAACTATCTGCTTAACTCTTGTAAAATAATACAGTGCCAGAAAAGTGTCATAATACTTGGAATGGGGCATGACTTACCTGCATCAGAGGTTTTTTATGGATTTAGACTGTTTTTTCCCCCCCTGCTTCATTAAAGATAATCAGATACCTTTTTTCCTCATACATTTGCCTTTGTGGTCTTTCCGTGAATGACTACCGTTGGACAACCTGATTTGTGTTTAACTTCTATAAGGCAATCAAGAAAAGGTGGTATGAAGTGTCTTAAACATTTATCTTTTTTGCTGGTACGTGCTTGTTAAGAGGGGTAGAAAGTAATTAAGAGTATAAACAGTTGGGTCTTAATCTAGAAGTATCATCATATACCATAGCTGAGCATAGCTGCAAGGTTTCTTCACAGCTTTTACGTCATGGTTCATCTAGAGTACTAGATGTTCATTGAACCTTTTTCTTCTACCATCTAAGTTCTTTCTCAAAATATACCTTTTGCTTTTTCTTTAGTTCACAGCATTGGAAAATAGTTTTGCAACTTTGGATGACATCTAGAAATAGCATTTTGCTCGTAAGCATCTTTATCACCATTCTTGAAATTCTTATTATTTCTCCATAGTTGTTTTGACTATTATTTTTCCATTGTATTTCCAAAAGGTCAATTTGATTTAGCTTGATGGAATCAGCCGGAATCTACACAGTAAACAGGGGTAGTTTGAATATTATCTTCATTCCTTAAAGACGCCATATACCAAATTTCTCAGTATCAAAATTAGAATGGATTGTAGCATCTGTTGGTGCCATTGATTTAGGTTGCTGGCGTATAAGTAAATTTTGTTTGCTTAAGATTTTGCTTAGGAATAAAAACCCACACATTAAACAGATTAAGTAGTCTTGCAGTTTCCTTGTGACAGTAAGTGCAAGAGCATGAAGCTGTGTCGGGGAAGGCTTAGGCTGGATATTAGGAAAAGCTTCTTCACCCAGAGGGGGTTGGGCAGTGGAACAGGCTCTCCAGGGAAGTGGTCACAGCCTGACAGAGTTCAAGAAGTGTTTGGACAATGCTCTCGGGCACACTGTGTGACTCTTGGGGTTGTCATGCGTAGAGCGAAGACCTGGACTTAGATGATCCTTATGGGTCCTTTCCCACTTGGGATAGTCTGTGATTCTCTAACAAATATTAGGTTTAAGGATTTCTTTAAGGATTTAAGGATTTTGTTTTGCAGCACTTGCAAGATACCTGATTTTAAATGGATATCAAAGAGCACATGCAACAACTATTCTTCCAAGGTCTCTCTTACAGTGGAACTTAATGATATAGCAAAAAAAGGAATTCTGCATCTGACTGAAACAAAATATAATCTCAGGTTGAGTGTAAGAAGTGTTTCACTCTTTTTTTTTTTTTTGCCTTTGCTCAGACTCTAAACCTTGTTTTTCTATTTCTTCCAGTCATTAAAGTCCTGTGCATCTGAAGCATGCATTGCAGTTCATAAGGAACCCTCCAATTCCTGCTTTTGTCCTTCTCATGAGTTTCTCTGAATTTCCCCACATATATGCCTGAATACCTGGGCTGAGCTCAACTCTAAGTTATACTAGGTCAAGAAGCCTGATACTTCGTTGAAGACTTTGTATATGCAATGTGAAACAAAATAATTTTTTCTAATTTTTATTCCATAAACTGACATAAGTTAAAGAATACCATATATATTAGTACAGGTATTAAATGAATCCTTCGCCTTACTCTGAGTAAAAATGTGTTCTTCGCGTATCAATACAATTTTTAATAGCAATTTTTAATGCAGTTTTCCTAAAAATCCTCCCAAGGGGAATAATGGTGATTAGACTTGTGGCGAATTTATAAGATTAGGAAGCATTATGTACAACCAATGTCATTAGCTGACTATATCATTTGTAAATATCATAGCTGCTGCTAATTCATGAAAAATGTTTTCAAGCTAACTTGATTTTCTTTTGTATCTGAATTTTCTCTTATGAATTTCAAACCATGTCCCTTTTCTGGCCTTTTGGGAAAAGTGCACTTAGATTGACAAGCTGAGTGTGCCACTGCAGTGAGCCCTCTGTGCCAAGATGCTTCAACACTAAGTAAAAGCTCCCTGAGGTTCTGGCATCCTTCCTTCTTTCTTTCAACCACAAATATCTATTTCTGTGCTTCCTCATAATATTCTTTGACTTATTCAATAGTGGTAATACCAATATTGTTAGTAGCAAGATCAGTAAAAAAACTCTTACCTGATTTTAGGCCCCTAATTTTTTGATACTTGCATGTGGCATTAGACTTTTTTATGATACAGTTATACTTGGGTAGAAACTGCCTTACGTGTGTGGCCAAAATATGCACCTTTCTCTGTTCTCCTTTCCCGCTTTATTTATCATAATGAGAGAGCTTTTTCATGTTTTTAAGGGGAATTAATGGAACAGGATTATCCTAACTTCAAATAAGTCTTGAAATTTCTCTGAATAGCTGCTTTCCCCCCTCACTGCCCTTGTGAGAGCCCCAGAGTTTCAGGGAAAAGGGAGTTTACTTGCCTCTGCCTCTAGATTCAGATCACTAAACATCCAAACCTGAACAAAGTCTGAGAAGAAGGGGGGGAAATTGCAAAAGCAACAACATGATGCTGATTCCACAGCACTGCCAAATTAATTTTTCAAACAACTTTAATCTTTGAAGGCTTGCCCTTTATACTGTTCATGAAAAATGGCACTCCCATTGCAAGTAGCATTAGTGTTAGTCTTAGTTTTGAGACTGTGCTTTGGAATAAAAGCACAGTTTTGAGACTGTGCTTTTATTCCAAAGGTACAGGTGTAGCAACACTGACTCACAGACTGGGAATGCTCTCTCCCCATATTACACGATACCTGGCTTCCAAAATTCCAGTGACAGACTGAGTGATAGGAAGAAAAGATAATTTAAGGCCCTCTGTTTTTCTTTTTATTTAAGCCCTTATAGATCTTTTTCTCTGCTTATGATTAGAAAATACTTTAATTCTCATTTTTAATCAAGGATGTCTTGAACACAATCAAGGACATCTTGAAACAATTTCCAGACATTTCAACATAGTCTATATGATTTGTGTTTGGCATTCCTGCTTAGACCCAATTCTGTAATGTTTACCTGAAACTGGACTTCTGTCTTGACAACTTTTCCTTCAGACAATGTAGAATTTTTGAAATTTGTATCCAGTTGCAGATAACATTTGAATTTTTGGAGAAAGAGGGACAGTTATTAAACTATGTGTATTTTCAGGGAGAATGCAAAAAGGGAGCCAGTTGTTTGTCTCTTTTAAATTCCTAATCAAGATTAGGTAGTGCACCAACAAAATGGCCAACAATTACTGGAAATTAGGAGGACTTGCAACTTTGTGAAAGTAATGAAACCTTATTAGAAATTGAAATAAGTTCTTGGTTACACATACACCTGTGAATACACAGCAAAACCCTGAACACCTCAGCTGAGTCTGAAACTTCTGCTGTTTACAAGCACAGAAACCCCAGACAGTCCTTGCCTTGGAGAACTGACAATCCAAAGTATATCAGGAAGAGAAATGCTGATGCAGTGAGTTGAAAGACACTTCTGTGTCAGACAGAAGTGGAACAGAGCTTATGTTTTCCAGCTTCTTTCCTGAGCCCAAAAGACTCAGAAGGAGCCAGAAACCTAACATGATCTATATAAGTTTTTATAAATAATATATAAACGTAATGATAAACATAAATACTTTAAAAGGCTTGCTATACATTGTGGTTTTTCATCATTTACAGCCCTAGCATCCACCTACTGCTACCACTAGAAACAGTTTCAGGCTTGTGAAGAGAAAACACATCTACTTTTTAATTGTATGGAGCCTTCAAATGCTCTCCCCATTACTTCCCAAATTATTACTCTATCGTCCCTCAAAAAGTACACTTACTTCAGAGTTGTTAGGATTAGTTTTCTCAGATGCTCCTCTATTTGTATCATCTGACCTGTCTTGTGCCAAAAATCTTAAGAAAGTCTTTTCTCTAAATATAGGTCCCCAAGGTCAACTAGGAATGCTTCAAGATAATATGAGATAAAGAAAGTGGTAATTCTGCTTTCCCCCTCTCTTTATGGACTTTTAACATTGCGTTCAAAAACATATATTAACAGCATTTTTTATTTTTTTTTTAAATTCTGATACAAAACTTCCCAAATTTTCACTTTTAATTCTAAGCATAGATTGACTTCTGCTTCATTTTACAACAAATTAAACTCTTTGTACATTGCTGTGTTCCAAACTGGCCAGATTTCAATTCGTGGTTTCTACACCTCGTTTCCTAAAAATCAATAGTGGTTATAACATGAAGACAATTCTTGGTTTCATCAATCCTGCTTAGCATTTCATTGTGGATTGAACTGAATTTAGGCAATCTGCTTAAAGTAAAATAAATTTTCTCCAAGTCCCTTCTCCAAGTCCCCTTGCATAGGAAAAAGAACTTTTCAGTTTTTCAGTGCCTTGTCCTTGTTTCACTCTGTAATTTAATCTCTGTTGGACTTCAAGAAAACACATCTGAAATCTAACTGTAAAGCAAAATATGTTGTCTTAAAGGGATAATTAACTAGAAGGATTAACAAAGAACCATTATCCTCATAGTTAAAAAAAGCTAATAAAAGTTATGAAGTGATTACAAGAAAGATCATGCAGCATTTTCAAAAATTAGTAAGAAGATTTCTAGCCATGCTGTAAAAAGTACAAATCCATTTGGTAAATCATGGCATTTTGGCTCTAGTAGTCTCCTGTAGGGCTTAATTGTCTACATACATCTTGCTCTGAAAACCTTATCCACATTTGATCCCAACATTTATGAATACTGTGGAATATATAATGAGTCATCCTAACTTCTTAATTAGAACATACTCTGACTTTTATTAGCTGTAGGGCAGCAGGTATTTCTGCTTACACTTTGGTATGCTTTACCTGCAGGGAACAAGAGTCAGATTAAAAATCATAGGACAAGCAAACTAAAAACAAGTAAAACTGATTACGAGTTGAAGAATGTGGAACAATTTTAGATGGATTATTCAGATTAAAAAAACTTACTTACTCATTACTTTCCTACAAAATGTTGTACCTTGATTCAGAATCTGGAACATGTTGAGACATATAAATGACTCTTGGGCCCTGAAGCCTCTCTTTTTACTTTCTTTAATTTTTTAAATTTTATTATTCTTTTTCCCTGTAATTCTAGTTTAAGCGCTTTACAAAATCTTTTAAAAACAAATGCTTATAGGAATTGGAAAATGAGATGCTGGATGTTGAAGAATACATGCATATCTTCTTTTGTTAATTAAAGCTACAGTAATAACTGCCTACAAGTTGAAGCTTGGTATAGAAGAGTATGAGATCATGTTATTTCTCTTTCACTTGTGTATTTCTGTATCTTAGTTAAACTTTTCATTCCCATGGGACTAGTGTGCTATTTGAAATTATTTTTGGTTTGACTTCCAGAAAACTGAGAGGTAATACTTCCTGGATTTTTCTTGAAATATCCTCATCTGTCTGAAAAATAATAATTTAGAAAAAAAAAAATTGGCACCTCTGTCCTTTGCCTCCAAATATGCCTATAGCTGATATTTTCACTGAAACTTTCTGTGTGTCAGTTGTTGAACAAGGACTCGGTCATTCAATATTTGCTTTTCTCCATTTCTTACTTTTTAAATATGAATACAAAATTTAACATAAAACTTTTTCTGATTAGAAAATTCTTTAAATTTAAAATTAGTTTGGTGTCTGCTTTTAAACAGTATTCCTGATTTCTAGCTGAAAAGACTTAAAAATTTAAATAATTTTCTACTGTTCAGGATTTTGAGCTTCTGTTTTCTAATTTTACCGAAGTGCACCATTTTTATTTTCATCTCTCTCCACACTTATATATTTTGCCCATATAACGCAAAAAATTGTACAACGTTTATGCATCCATGGATTTTGGGCAGCAAAATCATTAAGAAAGCAAACTAATCTCTTTTAGAGGGATAGACCTGCTATGTCTGTCTTCAGAAGACAGTGGGAAAGAGTGACTCTTTCTTCAACCTGAGTCTTTAAAACTTTTGAGGATTTGTCTGGACAAAAAATATTTCATTTAGTAATATTATATATTTTATATTTTATAAGAGTTTTGTTCTTTTTTATCTGAATGTTTTTCCATCTCAGAGGGAGGAAGGAAACTCAAAAACCCCTTTGGTGCATTTGGGTCAGATGTTCCAGTCATGTTTCCTCCCAGCCTCTGACTCTCACCCATTTCACTGGCCATTGGGGATGAAGGTGTTTAGAGGACACCCTTGATGGTGCACAAGCATTGCTCGGCCACAGCAAAAACACTGGTGTGTTATCAACACTGCTTTATCCACAAAAGCAAAGCACAGAACCATGCAAGCTGCTGTGAAGAAAGTTAACTCCATCCCAGCCACACTCGGTGCAATATCTAAATTGTTAAGCCAATTGACTGTTTAATAAAATGTTGATGAATATTTTAGAGATGTACCTGCAGGATGAAAAGAAAAAGGCACAAGGGATCATGTCTTCTCAACTGGACTTAAATGAAATCTGAACTGTTTTCACTTATTTGGTTGGAGAGTTAGCCGAGTAAGGGTGATTATGTCCTGCTTACCCAAATTAGATCTCAGCTATGTGAAGCATTTATTTCTGCCTCCTGCCCCAGGCTCTTTCATTAAATTTCCGTGTTGAATTAAGTGTGACCATGTGTCAGTGGAAATGTTTGGTATAGCAGGAAGTAGCTGTGTGTAGAAAATTAAATGACAGCATTCTGCCTAATTAAAAATTGTGCATCTGAAGGGAATTATACAGTGCTTCAGCTAATTAGACAGTTGTATTAATCCATTTAACCAGAAATGTTGATGTTAAGTATTAGATTGATGATCACCAATCAGGATTCCCAGCATAATCCGAATTAATAAACTTTTCCTTTTGCACTCTATGAACATGCTTCCCTAGCTCTTTTGAAAACCATTATGTGTCTTTTATATGCTTACTATGTTACAAATTTAGTCTGTAACATGTGAATTTACCTGACTGGATTCTCTTTTATGACAATCTTCTTCCCTGATGAGAGACATGTCAGCACAAAGAAAGCCATCCTTTTGCTATTTCCCTTCTTTACTAGATTTTTCTAGTGTTCAGTAACAACTGAGACAACTTTGAATTATTTCTGTGCCTGTGACAAAAGCCTTTTTGATGAGAATGGAGAAAAATACTTCTGTCCATAAGAATGAACACTTTTCAGGTTTTCCGCAAGCTCTGCAAGAATCATTCAGGTTTGGCTGTCCCACTGTAACAAAAGTAGTCTGAAACAGATTTTACTTCTTCTCTTTATCACAACCAAAATCGACAAAACTCACAGAGTAGCTGCCAGCAGCATTTGACGCTCACCCAACTTAACAAAACCTGCTAAAAGACACTAAAAAATAGAGAGGCCAGCTCAAACCTTCACGTTTTTCCACAGCTAGCCAACCTCTGTGCTGAATGACAGAGCTAAAAGCTATTGTAACTATCTCTTTCAAGTCTGCAGGGCACTCAGGCTCTGAGACATCACACAAACATTGGATACAAATGGAACGGTCCTTTCTTTCCCCTGTATAGCTAGCTACATGTTCCTGCATTTCAGAAGACTGACTAGTCAACAGGTTTTGCCACATCCCAGACTGAGTGTTTCACCACTTTTCCTAAACTAGTTTCACCATGAATAAAAAGTATATGGTTGCAGTAGGCAGATAAATACTGCCTTACCTTTTGCCATTTTGCAGAGTTATTTTAATGTAGAATCCAAGGAAATATTTATTTACCTGATGTAGGAGGACTTGGTCGTATTAAGGACTTGCTCATCCCATAAGTTCTTTCCAACCTAAACAATTCTAGGAGCTTCAAAAGGAAGACACAGAGAGGGAATTGTCTCAAGTGACTTCATGAGCTACAATATCTTGTTGGGTATAAGTCAACAAGAGTTCACATTCTTACTGTTAACCAGAAAAAATGGAAATTCAATGGGCATCTAAAGTGACATTCCCCAAAGCAGCCTCTTGCCATGCTTGTTCTCCTCTCAAAAAAAAAAAAAAACTTCTAGTAAAAAGTTTAGCCTTAGGAATGACACTATATTTAGTAGGGAGACCTTTGAATTCCACATTAATTAGATTTATTTTAACTAGTATATTTTGATAAAGTATTGGTTTAAAACACTGCCAATATTCTGGTAGTGAAAAAAGGCTGAGAAATGAAGAGAGTAGTGAGCCAGAGTATTCATAAATATCAATGTAGGTTTTAAATACATCAAGAATCTGCACATAACAATATGAGAAACCAGTGATTCACCTTGAGCTCAACAGTGGGGTGGAAAACCAGCTTTACTCAGCATTGAGGCAGACAACTATCTTTTAATAATCTTTCATGCTGTTTTACAGATAGAACAGAGGTTATTAAATTAAACTGAACCATAATTTAAAAATTTTTGGTTGTCAAATTTGGTTGGTTACTCTACCTTATCTAGAGTACATTCTATCAGTAGATTGCAAAGGCATAGAAAAGGAGTTGGAGTATATGTTTAGCTATATGACTTCATTTTAGTCCATTTGCAATTTAATTTTGGAAAATGTTATTGAGTTCTGGATCCAAAGATCTCCAAAGTCAACTTCAGCCCCAGCCACTGTGTCTGCACTTTGAAGCCTTTTGAAGTAACTTTGCATTGGACCAAAGCTGACAGATAAGTCAAAACTTGGCTGCAAGCAGAGGATTTTTTTCTTCTTCAAACCACTGGTTCCTCCCTTGAGTCACTGAGGGCAGTGTAAGTCCAATCTGTAGATACTTCAAAGGCTTCAAACAGCAGACACTGTGGCTATGTCTGAGGCTGAAACAGATGGTTCAACAAAACCAAAAGATTTTGGGGCCTCCCAGTGCTTCTCACTGCATTTTAAAGATTAAAATCACTATAAAAGGGAAAGAAATGTGTAGAAGTCTTTCTCCTTTTTTCTTTGTAAAAAATCTGGCCTTTACAAGAACATCTGTATACCTTCATGTCTAAGTGAAGCTCTTTCCAGTATAAAGCATGAAAAACTCTTTAGACTATCAATTTTACAAAGCCAAACATCCAGTTCCAGAGCTCACTTCATTTCACCAGTTTAATTGGGTTACTATTCAAGTTTCTGGTGAAGGCAGGGTTCGCTTGAAGGATGAAAGATTTAAACATAAATAAAATGAACTGAAAAACACTCTGCACATGGAAAAATAAATATACAATAAAATAATTATATCTTATATTTAATAACTTCATCTCACAATAAATTAAAATATTGTTCAATTCTTTTTGATGCTTATTTCTGTTTCCAACTCAGACATGGGATGAGCTGATGACAGCTGGAAATTAAACTAGGTCTTGAAAACGTTGTGAATTTTAGTTATTGAGATTTCCCTTCTAAGGATTTATTCAAAACATTACTCCTTGCTTACAAGTTATAGATAAGATATTCTGTTTACTTCCAGCTGTGTGGATTTACCTACACTTTACTAATATATACTAAAAATTTATTTACATGTTAATGGACAAGTTGCATGTTTATAATAATATAAAATTTGACTTTAAAATAACTAGGGGGATGTAAAAGTAAAATAAGAAAGATATGTGGCTGATTTGCTAAAGAGTCTTCTGTTTGAGCTATTTTCATTAGATACTACAGCATCTTTCAAAGAGAGTAACTTTTCGCCTCTATTAAACCAGTCTATAGTTACATTGTTCAGCTATAGTTACATTGTTCAGCTATATATCTCAGCAACTCATTATCAATATCATAGATTATTTGGTTATGTGGTATTAGTGTAGTTAATTTGAAGACAAGTTTAACTTTTTGTTTCTTAAACCTGGTTTTGGCCTTTCTTAAAGTTACTCCTTCAGGGCAGGTTAAGTCGTTCATGCAGTGGCTGCAGGTGTACTTTACTCAAGTGCTCTGTCCAAAATATTTCCACTAACACAGGACATGCTGCAGAAATTCACCAGTAAGAACCACCTCTATTTAAAATAAAAGTGTGCAGGATCAAAGTAGGGTAGTTTGTCAGTCCCCGAGAGTTTTCTCTCCACGTTCTTGAGCAATGGCTTTCAGTCCAGGAAGACTGGAAGATGAACCAGGGCATGGAACTCTTGTCCCAGCTGAGCAAGAATCCAGATCTGTCTCTATGAGAGGATACCTCCAAGAGGAAAACCTTCTATCCATAAAATAGGTGTTAATGCCACAGTGCCCAGCTCAGAAGGAGCATAAGAGCCTCTGGCTGGTGCTGATGTGAACTCAATTGTACTGACAGGAGGTAAGACACAGAAGCTTACTGAGGACACCAGACAACAGCAGCAATGGCAGCCAGATCCCTCCATGTCTCGTAGCAAGAATGGAGCTGAGGGAGCCCTGGGTCACCACCTGGGCAGCTTTGCCTGCTTTACTGCTCTTCCAGTGGTGGCTCCTGCAAGCGGCACCAGCTCATATTGTTAGGTATGGCAAGTGGCATTCTGCCCTCATACTCTGGAGTTCTGGAAACTGCACAAATTTGTGGGGAAAAAAATGTGAAATAAATCCATTAACTAGATCTTCAGTGCATTGAATGATAGTATTGTGATACCTCAATACCAAGGGAATTTGAAGTATTATTAATTGTGTGCATTTTTGGACAGGCATGATAATAGGCCAAGTACATTTGGAAGAATGAAAAGACAGAATTATTACATTTAACATAAAGCTTACATAAGGAATAGTCTGATTCAGACATCTGCAAATGGTAATTTAGGTCTTTTACTGTTGATTTTTTTGTATGTTTGGTAGCAAATTGTCAGCTCTGCATAGTGATCTTAATGTTACAGTTTTGTTACAGTGAAGTCTTTTTGATCCTTGATAGTGAACAGCTTTTTGAAACATCAACTAAGTATGGCTTAGATGATAATGTAAAATTTGAACACTGAAAAGGCGTCCAGATTTATCTGGACGTCAGATGTACTGGCAAAGACTTTGCACTGGGGGGAAATGCATTGAAAGGTATGACCAGAGGCAAAAATTCCACACTAAAGAGCCTTCTATCTACACACTATATTCTCTCATTTTTCTCAGCTCCTGGATTGAATCAGCATTCACAAAAGAAGCATATTTTTGGGCAAGGGGAGGTTTTTCCTTTCATCTCAGAATAGATACAGGAAATAATTTCTTAATAGTTTGTCATGGCATACTGGATACTGGATATGCTTCGCTGTTTGTTAAGATAGTTTTATTGCCAGCCTGTGGACCTAAGCCATTGCAACTAGTTGTTGTTGCAAACAGGACTGGTCGTAGCTGCTTGATACAAAGTTTGTGGTGAGTTTATTCTGCTTGTATGGATTCTAAGCTCAGTGGACAAACAAAAATGGAGAATGGGAGGGTCTTCAGCACCATTTTATGTTTGACAAAGGTAGATGTCCCTGGTGCAGATGTGGTTCCTGTGTACTATGTTTTCTGAGGATGAAATAAATACATTTTTTTCTTTTCTCACCAGTTCTTATTAATAATTTCCATGCATAAAGCTATTAAGTGGATTATGAAAATTACATCACTCCAGCGGCTGGTGTGGAGAAACAGTTTCAGTAAGTGGAGATGGTGGTGCAGAATTATGCAATGTAAAGACACAGAAATAAGGACACGGCAGCAATACTGCCCACTGTGTGAGTGACAAGAGTTGAACTCTTCCCACCTACCTATAGCAAAAAATATAGATCTTTAAAAAAGTAAAGAAATGAAATCTTCTAGTACTCAAATGACTCTAGAAAAACAAATGAGGTTTGGTGTCTTTGTGTTGCACTGCATTCAAGCTTATTTCACAGCAAACCCTGTAGTGAGCAGTGAGATAAAATTTTAGAAAGCAGAAACAGACAAAATAATAACTGTTTAACCCAAGTGTTCTGAGTTTTCCTGTTCCTAGGTTGGAATGTCACAGAAAAAGACCCAAATATTTTCCTTACTGAAGGAAACTCTACAGACTGGGCTAAAGTAATCAACTAAGAAACCACACAGGAAAGTGCTACTATGAACTACAGCAGGAAGAGGGCTCATTCATTTCCAGGGAATTCACAAAGACATGAAACGATACTAGAAACCAAGCTGCATTTGACTACAAATAGAATTAATGGGGTTATCCTTGGTCTTGAATTAAGATATCTGAATACAAGACCAGCATGTCTTTTGATAGTCTGTAGTACTTTAGAAAACTGAAGAAGGAGATAACGATGTTAAAAGGGTTAGAACATACATAAAATATACAGGGCATTTTTTCTGGTATGGATGTGCACCATGCAGGTATTGATATGATTGCGACTTTAAAAAGAACTTAACAAATTTAACAGTTCATCGTGGGTGATGTGTTAGTACATTAAAGAGAACTGACAGCAAATATGCTCATCTCTGTCCACCCAGAAAAAGGACAAACCTTTTCTTTTCTTGTCCCAGTGCTGCCAGCTGGATGGGAAGCATCAGTCCTCTGCTGACATGGGAGACTGATTTTATCTTTCAAGGCCTTAGCCTCACTGAAACTGAAGTTTTAAAGACAGCAAAACATGATGTGGAGTTTTGTTGAAACTGCAACTCTCATCAGAATTAAGGTGAAAGTATATCCAAACCCTCCATTCAGGGATCTCAGTATTTACAGCTATCAGACTAGAAGAATATTTCATGGAGTGTTACAGATATTATGGGAGAGCTCCATCAGTGACAGATGACTTCTGGGGTTAGTAAATAATGACTTCATTTGAACATGAATCTTAAACAACAGCAGTCAAATATTTGAGTCAGTTTGAGTTCCCTTATTTGGCCCTGTGGTTCTTTGCCTTGCTGACCAGACTGTCTGCTAGGCCTAATGCATGAGGTGTCTGTCTTTGCAGCAGACAGACGTGCCACGAGCTGCATTTGTGGCTGATGTTTTATTTCTAGGCAGACATTCAGATGACTGGAACTTTCT
Source organism: Melospiza georgiana (assembly GCF_028018845.1). Lineage (NCBI taxonomy): Eukaryota > Metazoa > Chordata > Aves > Passeriformes > Passerellidae > Melospiza > Melospiza georgiana. The sequence continues at coordinate 33,153,101 of NC_080465.1, read as the reverse complement.
GAATACCTGAGAGAGGAATCCTTCCCTTTCCACCGCACATTACTGCTCATGCTGCTCATCCATCCTGCCTTTCGACGTCCATCATCATCGCGGCTAGCAGTGGTTGCAGACCGTAATTCTCAGTCTGTCCATATTAGTATGGCTGCTGGCAGCGGCAGTAAGAGTGCTCCTCTGAAACGAGTACAATATTCTTAGCCCACTGAGTCATATGCATCTGCTGGTGGGAGGAGGGCTGGAATCTATAAGAGAAATTAATTTTCAAGAGAAACCACTGATTACCATCAAGCACATTAGATATTTTCAAGCAACACAATTATCTTGATAAATCTTATACTACATTTTTGCAGTGGGATACTATGGGCCTTCTGAATACTGTTGTCACATCCTGACAACTAAATTACCTGAAGTACAATATTAATAGCAGTCATAACATTCTGTAAAAGCCGCAGGTTGACTGTTTTTTCAGTTGTGCCTCAGTAATTTGCTACATTAGAAATGAAGAATCTGAATATGCCTGGCTCCAGCCAGTAGCACAGTGCTTAACCCCACTTGCTTGACTTTGTTTTAGCTTCAGCACCTACCACTACTGCTGTGGATTCTTTCATGGAGAAAGGAAATGCAGTTAACTTTTTTCTGACTTGAAACCATCCTGTATTTTATTTTTTGCCTTTATTTTATTCACAATTAAATAAGTTGTAAAGTCAGTATTGCTTTCTTTTTTCCCCATTTACGGAGGAAATTTACTCTGTCCTGGCTGACAGCAGTAGGCATACTACCTGGCCTCTTGGGCATGACCTCTGCCATGGAAGCACTGGGCTAAGCATAAGTTGCCAAAATTCTTCTGTCCATTCCCCCCTCTCAGTTGATGACCCATGCTGTCCCTTGCCAGCACAGGGCTATCCCAAGTCGAGGGTAAGTTTGATTCAGACAGCTGTTCTGGACAGATAGTTGTCTTGTCTGGGGTGTTATTTCTGGGGTGTTATCATAAAAGTCCCAGCACCAGAAAAGAATCATGCTCTCCTAAAATGTGGTAACTGAAGTTATTCATACTGCAGTGAAAATCCACTGGCTATTTTTTTTAGAAGATTGATAAGTTGGTTACACTTTGCAAGTTGTATTACTATGGAGTTATCTTAGATTTGCCTTTAAAGGAAAAAAGTCACTGATACTTAAACCTTAAGAGAAGGGATAAATTTTTTTCTTATATTTTTCATCTATTTTAAATGATTTTTCATCTATTTTTTCATATATTAATTCCCTGAGGTACTTTTTGCTGCCTTTTACTACATAGCTCTAGACAAATTTGCATAAAGTCGTGGCAAAGATCTAATCAAGAAATAACAGCCTATGTGCCTCTTTCATTATTCTGTCCTGGAGACTACTGCAATAGAAATTGGGATAATGTTATTGGGTAGTAGTAAGAAAATTCCTTGTTCTTTGAGTAGTGAAGAACAGAGTCATCACTTACTGCAATCTATCTGCAAGATTTTGTCAAGTATAATTGCTTACACTTGCAGGGATTTCTTAATGACAAAAGAAAAAGAGCATAAAATGTAAAAGGATTTGACACAAATATGAGTGCAGCCAATATACATTAGTTTTGTTGTTAGCTACATCAACATATGCCTCTGACAAGTCAGGCCCTACAGCTAGTACAAAGAAATTCTGACATTTCTGCAGTTGCAGATTACCTGTTTTATAATTAGTGCAGGCATATAACAGTTATAAGTTGGCTTCATCTTGTTTTGACACTATAGGATGTCATTAGGCATTACTTTTTCTAAAGTCTTTTTCACTTTTTTTCTTCTCTGTCCTTCTCCCCTGTTTTTATGTTTTTGACACTGCATTATGTTGAACAACTTCCAAAACATTTTTCCCTCCCTCTTCTCCCATAGATCTTGTCATAGCCAGGAGTGAGATTTCGATTTTCTAATACACAGATTTTTCTCATGTCTGAGATTGTATATATGCCCATAAGAAATGCCCCAAACTGCATTCCCCATCTATCAATAGTCCCTTTGATTTGTGGTTGCATCACCATTTTATGAAGAGCTGAAAGTACTGGATATGTAGACATCCTGTGTCACAGTGATAATATACTGCAATGGGGAATGTAATTCATACGGTGTTGCACCCTGCTTTATTGTTATTTTTCACTCCTAGAGTTACAGGCATTAATTTGAATATTCCTTATTGTCAATCAAGACTCCAAGCTAGCATTGGCCATTGGGTTCTGTATTTCTTTGATAGATTTTTCACTTTCTACTGAGCGCAGCATGAATTACTGTTACTACAAGAAGTAAGATTTGAACAAAGCTTGATGATTTTATTCAGTGTTACAATATACATTGTGGCTGTTGAGTGCTAATGAAAATTTTATTCCCTATCACAGGTGGTGGGAACTGAAGTGTAGTCAGTGTGAGAACTGACTCCACTCTTCACTATGTGCATTTCTGTTAGATTTTTCAAGATCTGGAGGCATCCACCAATTTTTAGTAACAGTTCTCTCTAAGTAGACCTATAAACACTTACCACCCTTGACTTTTCCACTTCTTGAATAACATTTTCAGCATACACTGCTATCTATTTGCAAAAGAGGTAAAAAGAGAGTGGAACATATGTCAGCTACAATTTTTTTACTTTTCTTAGTGTTTTAATGAGAAGTGTGTATTAAAATGCTGCAGATGTCTTTTATTCTGGTCAGCACATCAGTAGGCTTTTGACCTCAGCTAGGACCAGGACTGGCATCAAAATTTCCTGTGTAAATTGTGTAGGTTTTCTTTAGTCATCTAAATAATTCCAGATTTAATTTATGTCAGTGAAAAGGGATTTAGAATAGAAACCTTCTGCCACTGTTAAGCAATTGCCAGAATATGGTGTTGTTATAGCATGGCTCTGCTCCTGTCTGTGGACCTTTCACATGTGATTAGCAGAGTCCCTGTAGAATCTTTCAGATGTTCTCACTGAGCACTCACACAAATGAGAGGGAATTAACATCTTACTGCTTTTGTGTCCATTCTGTTAGCACACAGCTTTTACTATTCTCCATTGAAACTATTGCTTGGAAATTTATTTTTCTTTTGCTTTGCTTGATTAATTTCTGTCAGGATATCAGCTGGTCATTTGGAAAAATCTACAACTTCAGATACCAGGAAGAGATTTAAGTAAACCTTTTTTTCCCTTAGCTGCCTGATATTTTTCAAAAACCTTGAATATCAAAGGGGAAAATCAGAACTTGAAAAATACTGCAGGAAACTTCTCAAAATACCTTCTGAATTCCCAGATGGTGGAAATGGGATTATCTGGATTGCCTTTCTGTGTAGGAGCAGGGCCTCACTATCACACCTGTAGATCATGTTTGTAGTTGGTGTGTACAGGATTAGATAGCTCAGACCTCACTGAGACCTGTGTAGGTCACCTGCCAGGCAGTCTTTATTATGAGGTATGGTCCAGCTGCCTACAGCCATGTTCACAGAGTGATGAGTTCCCACAGTTTTCTCAGTTGATGCCTGTCTCTCCACATGTCACTCACTCACTGTTTTTCTGTGCTACCTATGCACTGCAGACATCACAGAGCCATTTCATATATTCTTGTGTGACCAAGTGCAGAACTGTAGTATTTTCTTCTCAAGTAGCAGTGAAACTAAAGAGCTGGAAAAATGTTGAAAAGTACTTGTTAGACAACTGTTTTCTGCTGGCAGACAAAACATGAAAAAAAGATCTGTGGAAAAGTTACAAAATAATGTAGAGAAAAGAGTCTCTCCAAGACTCCTGCTCTGCTCCCCATAAACTTCCTTTTTTATCCTCTTGCTAATCTTTCCTTATTCTCTGCTTTATCTGTAAAACAGATGGGAATAGATTTTTCTTGACATGACTTCAAGATTCCCTGTCAGTTAACTGTCCTCCTGGGTAGGGTATTCTGCACTCACTGTAATTATGAAACAAAATGAAATTGTGGTTGTATTCAGACATGCACCAGCATTTGTCTGACTCAGTCAGCCACAAGCAACATATTTTTTTTCCCTGTGAGAAAGTGAATTAATCATACAGGTCTACATAATTTAATTGAAATGGTAAAATCCTCTCAATATAAAGGGTCCAGCTAGTTGTATTTGTGGCAGGAGCCGAACGTGATGTTTTCTGGGTCCGTGAGAAATTACAAACATACAGAGATCCTTTTCTTTTAAGAGACTGCTGTTTGCCATCTCTTCTGTGGAATACTGGCGTGTTCATGATATGTACCCTCCTAGGATAGTAAAGTTTCCATCCTAGGAGAATAAAATTAGTGGGATAGATATATATTACCCTGGATGTCTTGTAACAGTATTAGGCAGGATGACTCAATCATAACAGTGTAGTAGCTAAAATAGCAAATATATTAAGAAAGCTGAAATTTATTCTTATTTGTTTTATCAAAATAATATGCTTAGTGAAAGTAAGCTAGTGGGAGTTCTCTGTCTCTATGAAGAAAATTTAAGCATATCTGAGAAGACAAAATTAATGAAAGAGGGAAGCAAAAGTAATACGCTAATTATACAACCTTGCTCTTCCCTATTTCTCAAGTGCTGTACTGAAAAAAAGGAATCATACAGACTTAAATGTACTCTTATTGAGTCAGGGAAACCACATCCAATGACTTAAAGGTGAGCTAAAATGACCATTTTCTCTATTGCTTCAGTTCCATCTTGGACAAGTGTTTCAGTGGGTTTAGGGAAAGCTTTGCGTTCAGCAGAGCCTTACACTAGCCTTCTTTTTCTTCCTGTTTCACTACCACTTCCCCACATTTTTTTTTATTGTCAGAGAGATGAGGAAAAAGTACTCCTGATGGGACACAGATTTGTTGGAATTGAGTATGTCGAGATTAGAGCAGAACAGTACAGTCAGAAGTAAGTAGATCCTGATCTGTGACTAGAAGAGAGCATCATCCTGAAAACAGACTGGGTTCTCAGACTGGAGAACATATAAAGAAATTTGTTACTGCTCATCAGTGGAAATTGTGTTTGACTGATGCTTACACTGTCTTTAAGCAAGTCTCAGACTGTGTACTTGTAAGGACGTAAAGGGAAGTGTACATGACTGTCATATTGTGAGTAACTGTTGTAGAAATGGGGAGAACAGTTTTTAATCTGTGCCCATGAGACACAAAGTGGTGTGTTTAACTAGAGCAACAATGGCAGGCTACATATCAAGGAAAAGATTCACTCTAATAAGGACAGATAAGTAGTTGGTACATCTGTCAAGTCTGTGAAATCTGTATCACAAAATATTTTTATGAATATGTTAGATGAATTTTGGAACTTGATGCCCCTTCCAAGGCAAGCAGCTCTGTGATTCTGTTAAGGTCAGTCAAAAAGGTTAAATTTCTATTTGTTCCAAGTGAGAAAGTTGAAGATTGAAAAACATCCTATAGTATTTTCCAATTTTGTGATTTCATCATTTTGGCTAGAGTTTTACAGGGCTTAGTCAACTAGTGATTGTTTAAAATACAGAAAGACAGAGAGAGTCACCAGGATCCATATGTGTGTCATTTTCTAAATGTTCACTGAAAAATTGCAGAGAAAAAGGGGTGAAAGCAGTCATTTTGGTCACATTATACCTGAAGACATTTTCTGAACCAGAACTATGAATTTTTATATGTAAACGCTAAACATCCAAATTTTGCTATTAATTTTATTTAGGTTATAATACAAGTACCACAAAATCTTGGAAATCTTGTGCAAGTGCTGATTATTTTAATGAATTCTTACAGTACTGTAATTTTTCTATAATATCCCATGTGTTTTCTATAGTGGTTTTTGCATCTGATGAAATATTATTATAGTACTCTAGTTTCTTAGGGTGTTGGGGTTTTTTACCATGGGTAATGCCTTTACATTTAAAGAGGACTTTAAAGGAAAAGCTCTGGCTTCTCTTCCAGTGATGCTTTAAGGAACTAACCTTTTAAAAACTGGTGAGCAAATGACACTTGTGCATCACTTGCTTTTACAATAATCTAAGTAGAGTCATATTCTGGGAAACATATATATTATTAGTAATTATCTCCAATATGAACAATGATTTCTTTACTGTGCTTTCTTTAGTTGAATACTGATTAAATGGAAATGACTTAATTTTATGTATTTTTATTTGCTAGTTTTTTTGGCCTGATGATCACTATCTATCTAGGTTTTCCTGTAAAGCTTGAATATCTTAATGAACAGGATAAATAGTATTTTTATAAGGTCTTAGCAGCTTTCTCTATGTTTTGTTCTTCTCAAAAAATTCATAGAAATATTTTCTTCTCAAATTAAATTAATTAAGGAAATTAAAACATTTCTTTCAAATGTTTTACTCATTTGAAACTTTCAGAGAAGCAGAAATTTATAAGTTACAATCTGACTGGGAAAGCTGGAGAGGGCTCTTTTTCCCCCATTTTCCCCACTATACAATCACCTGCTGTGCCACCATCAGCTCCCACTCTTGACTGGAGCTTAGAGCTCCCTGTCTCCCAGCTCCTCCAAACCCAGCTAAGGACCTGTCTCATCCTGGACCTGCAGCAGCTCTGCAAGGCATGTGAGGTATTCCTTGCCCTGACTTTCCACATCCTCTGTACGTCAGGCTGCATCTGCCCCTCCTGTGTTGCAAGGAGTGCTAAGTCCAGCAGAAACACAGCTCCAAAATTCTCTCATTCCTCACTTCCAAATCAAAAGCTGAATTCATTCTAAAACCTCTGTTAAGTCCAAAAGCTTTTGTTAAGACTTGAGCCCTTAAGAGGCACAGCTTCATACAAGAAGCTGAAAAAAAGACATTAAGATTCAAAAAACCTGCCTATAATACTAAGGGAAAATGATTAGCCATTTTCTGGTTTTACACAAATAAGGAGACATTCTCATTTACTATAGCACATAATTCAGATTTAATTTATTTACTGATGTGTAGCACTCAAGGAATAAGTCAAGAATCAAATCCTAAAATGTGATACCCTAAATGGCTATACATTTAGTCCTACCTTGACTGAGATTAATTTTGATATTTTTTCATAGTCAAGGTACTAAATTTCAATAGTATTTTCTGCCTTTTTTTCAACCACTCTCTCAGTCCTGCTCACAGTATCAAACTTTAAAAGATAAAAGTATTTATCCAGAGTTTTTAAACAACTATTCCAGTTATATTTTCATGGAATTAAGATATTACCCATTATCCATTCTGATCAGGTTATTGGCAGCCTATCCCAGACAAATGTTGCCATAGAGCCATCTGGTGCATTTTTCCTGCAACTTCACTGGAAAAGTACTGATGCTGCTCAAAAATCAAGATTACATTACAGAATAAAAATAAAATAATTCTTCATAGCAGTGATGAGCATGGAAAATGGCTATTTAGTATTGTGGTTTGACAATGAAAGGTAAAAAAAAGGTAGAATTATTTACTGCCTTTTATATTTAAAGAAACAGAGATATTGAGAATCCTTGATCCAATCTGACCTTTGATTCTTTCCGTATATTTCTCAGCTTTTACATCTAGGGCTATTTTTAACTTCTAATTCGGCTAGCACTACACATTTGTGAGAATTCATGACACAGGGAGTGCATAATTCAGGTGCTGATGGTTTCGATTTTTGGATTTGGTTTCTTTTGTAGTAGAGCACCTGGTGATGAGTGGGAGGGCTCATGTTTTGCAAAGGCTGGAGAAGACAATATGACTTTACAGATTAATACTAAGTAGTGGCATCAGTGTCAGCTATTCTTACCTCCTGTTTGTTTTTCTTCTGGATTGTAACTTGTAAATAGGGTCCTGAGGAAAAGAGTAATGCACAGAAACATAACTACCGGGGTGTGAGATTCAGATAACATATAAATCACACAAGTTGTGCAAGTGATCCACACAGTCATTGCAGACAGTGTCATTTGTGCTGCTTTCCTAATTCACAGAGAAAACAACATCAGAAAAAAACTAACAAAAATTTGTGCTGGAGAAGAAGGTCTGTCAGGGAGAAGCAGAAAGAAAGATTTTTATATCTTTAATGATGAGATGTATTTAAGGGCCTGGTTTCAGCATAGAATTAGGGAGAACATGTATTTCTTCTAATACTCTCAGATATCAGCTTGGGACAATTTTGTAACTGTAACAAAAAAAGGGATCTTTCTCTTTGGAGTCCGCTGCTGCCACGCTCAGTTTTAGGAGGTTCATGCCATTCAGTATGAAACTCTTTTGCCATCTACTGAAAATACTAAAGATCAGTCATCTGCAGTTTATTTTTGGATAGGTCATGTTAGGCAACTGGGCTGATGCTTCTTGTGTGCCAAGAATTGAATATTATGCAAAAATAGAATGGGGGAATGAGAAGAGTATACCAAAATAATTCAGCCAACATTTTTTGAGCACTGAAACAGAACCAGAAACAGAACCATTCAGGCAATGCCTTGCACTAAGCTACTTCCCTGGCAGCTCTGTAGCAGCTAGCATGATATATCAGGATTTCCAGCTTTTGTGCATTTGTTCTGACCTTGCCTGAAGGATGCACGTGACTTTTGTGGAACAAAAGTGATGTTACTGTACTTGAACAGCATGGAATGGCAAATGATGTCACTTCATGCACCTTTTCTTTATTTTTTAACAAAGGCTGGAAAGCTAATAATATGTTATTTTTTCCACTTACAGGACTGTTGTACATTCCTAGACTTTCAAAGGTGAATACAAACTCAGTCCAAGTTTATATTTCATAAAAATCTCAGGGAAAGGTGAAGAAATAGCAATTTGGCATCTGAAATGGTGGCTAGCACATTTAACTCTTAAAAATTCCTGGATTTTCAAAAATTTATAAGTATTTCCACATTCGTTTACCAAACACTCTCAGTCTCAGAGCTTTCTGTATCTAAAATCCCAATTTAGAAGAGTGAGAAAAATGACATGCCTACAATATAAATTTTCAAATGTCACTTTTCAGAGGAAGATCAATTATCTGTATTGGTCAACTCTTTTTGCATTGTCTTTAAGTTGAGATGCTCAAAGTCACCAAATAACTTTGGAAGACACAGGATCAGAGTTGGAAGAGCTCTGGATTTCACCCAGACCAACCTTCTTGCCAAAGCAGGGTCCCCTAGAGAAGGTGATACAGGAACGTGTCTGAGTGGGTTTGGAGTGTCTCCAGAGAAGCAGACTCTGCAGCCTCCCCAGGCAGCTGTTCCAGTGCTCTGCCACCCTCACTGTAAAGAAATTCTTCCTCTTGCTGAGGTGAAACTTCTTGTGTTTTAATTCAGGGCTATTATTCCAAATTCTGGCTTTGGACACCACTGAAGAGAGTCTGGCACCATCCTCCTGAAACCCACCTTTGAGATATTTCTGTATATTGGTGAGATCCCCTCTCAGTCTTCTCCAGACCAAACAATCCCAGCTCCCAGAGTGTCTCCTCATGAGAGAGAAGCTCCAGATCCCTGATCATCCTTGTGTCTCTCCACTGGACCCTCTCCAGTAGCTCCTTGTCTCCCTTGTGCTGAGGAGCCCAGAACTGGACACAGCACTCCAGGAATGGCCTCACCAGGGCTGAGTGGAGGGGGAGGATCACCTCCCTGCCCTGCTGGCCACACTCTTGCCAATGCAGCCCAGGATGACATTGGCCCTCCTGGCCACAGGGGCACTGGTGGCTCACGGGCAGCTTGTGATGCACCAGGAGTCCCAGGTCCTTTTGCACAGAGCTGCTCTGTAGGAGGTCAGCCCCAGGCTGTGCTGGCACTTGGGGCTGTTCCTGCCCAGGTGCAGGACCTGGCACTTGCCCTTGTTGAGCCTCACCAGGTTTCTCTCTGCCCAGCCCTCCAGCTGATCAAGGTCCCATTGAATGGCAGCAGAGCTTTCAGGTGCATCAGCCACTGCCCCAGTTTGGAGTCACCAGCAAACCTGCTGAGGGTGCCTTTGATCCCTTCCTCCAGGTCACTGATAAACAAGTTGAGTAGGATTGGTCCCAGTACTGATCCTTTGGCAATACCACTGACTGCAGGCCTCCTGCTGGACTCTGCTGCACTGATCATGACTCTCTGAGCTCTCCAGTTCCTGATCCACCTCACTGTCCATTCCTCTAACCCACAATTCCCTAAGCTTACCTATGAGGATTTTATGGAAGACAGTGTCAAAAGCCTTGCTGAAGCTCAGGTAGGCAACATCCACTTGTGGTGGACATCTCCCTTCATCAACCCTCCTACCATGCCATCATAGGCGTCTATGAGATAGGCCCAGGCCTGATTTCCCCTCGGTGAATCCATCCTCACTACTTTTGATGACTTTGTCCTTACATTGGTCATGGCCTCCATGATCTGTGCCATCGCTTTTGCAGGGATGGAGGCTGACAGTAGTTACCTGGGTCCTCCTTGTTGCCCTTTTTGAAGATAGGAGTGACACTGGCTTTTCTCTAGTCATCAGGCATCTCTTCTTTTCTCTGTGATTTTTCAAGGATGGTGGAGAGTGGCTTAGCAACAACATACGCCAGCTCCCTCAGCACCTGTGTATGAAACCCCCAAGAGCCCATGGATTTAAGGTGTTAAGTCTGCCTAACCAAAAGATCTTTAACCAAACCCTTGACAGCCAAGATGAAGTCTTCCTTTCTCTAGCCTTCCTCTCTTACCTCAAAGGTTTGGGATTCCTGAAAGATGGCCTAAGCAGTAAGGTCTGAGGCAAAGAAGGTGTTCAGTAATTCTACCTTCTCCATGTCTTCCATCATCAGGATACCCATCTGATTCAACAGCAGCCCCATATTTTCCCTTATCTTCTTTTTGCTGCTGATGTACTTGTTGTCCTTGATATCTCTTGCCAGACTCAATTCCAAGTGGGCCTTGGTTTTCCTTATCATATCTCTGCATACTCTGCAGATGTTCCTACAGTCCTCCCACGTGGCCTGTCCTTTTTGCCATATCCCATATATTTCTTTCTTCTGTTCAAGATTTATTAGAATCTCCCTGTTAACCCATCCAGGTATCCTGCCCCTTTCTCTGATTTCTTGAACATGGGGATACACTAGCCTTCAGTTAGGAGAAAGTGATGCCTAAATATTGACCAGGTCTCATGGACCCTGTTCTCCTCTAGAGCCCTATCCCGTGGGATTCCCCTAGTAGAGAAGAGGTCTAGGCTAGCTCTCTGGAAGTTTAGGGATGTAGTCCTTCTTAGTGCTTTGCTTCCTCCATGCGTGATCACAGCTGGCACCAATATTCATGTTCAGTCCCTCCTGGTTTGTCTAGTACAAGGTCCAGCAACTCACCTTTCCTCATTGGCTTCTACATCAGTTGCATTAAAAAGTTATCATCAGTAATCTGCAGGAACTTCCTGGACTGTGTGCTGAGCCACCTTGTGCCTCCAACAATTATCAGGATTGTTGAATTCTAAGAGGAAGATTGAGGCCTGTGATGTCAAGGCTACTTCCAGTTGCCCATGGAAAACCTCATCAACTTCCTTGTTTGAGTCAGATGGCCTGTAGTAAACACCCACAACAGTGTCACCCATTTTAGGCTGTCCCTTAATTTTTACCCATAAACTCTCAACTCCTTGTCTGTCCCTGGGCAGAGCTTGGTGCTCTTTCACACAAAGACCAGCTCCACCACCTCACCTCACTCACCTGTCCTTCCTTAAAAGTACACAGGAATCCATGACAACATTCCAGTGGTGAGCTATCCCACCATGTCTCTGAAATTGCAGTGAGAGCATGACTGTGAGCACACACAGACTGCCAGTTCTTCTTGTTTATTCCCTGTGCTATGTGCATCTGTGTACAGGCACTTCAGGGAGGCAGTCGAGCATTCAGGTTTCCTTGGAGGCATGTAAGAGGATTCCCCATAGCCATATACACCTTTGATGTGGGTAGCTGTTGGAGGGGGTCTTGTTTAAATGGGTGGCAGAATAGCCCTATTGGCTTACTCAAAAAGCATTAACCTTAGGCTGTAGGAAGCATCTTGTTAAGTTAGGGCTAGTAGCATGGTATGAGCATGGAATGATGGGAATACTTATGCAAAGTAAGCCATTTCATATAAAGCCATGTCCTGAACCCTACCCTCTGATTGGTTTGCTACAGTTTCCTTATTTAGTCTCATGTTTTGTTCTCTGCCCTGGTTGGATCCTGTCCCCTCAGCTCTGCCCTTCAGATAAAGTTATGTAAGGTTCTGTTCGCCCCATTGGGAGGTCTTTGGATCCTGCCCTTCATACTGTGTATGGCTTTTCCACATTTGTTATTTTTGCATGTTATTTAAAGTTCTTTCTTTTCTGGGCAAATCCATTGTATCCATCCTTTTATTTATGGCCACAGTCTCAGCTGACCCAGTCTGGGGGTTGTGCACATGAGAGGAGTGTCCAGGCACGACAGTTAGCTCTAAGACTCTCATCTTGAGGCAGCCAAGCTTGCCCTGGTTGGCATGGCCCACTACCCAGGAGGAATCAATGGCATGAGAATTGCCACTTTGGACCTCAGCCAGGTCATTCAATTTAAAGCCCACCTCACCAAATTGGCTAGTCAATCATTGCTGTTGAAAATCCTGTTTGTTGTATAGAAAACCATCTTGAAGCATAGTTACTTGAAATAATCAGAAGGCTCTAAGTAACCTGGGAACTTAATTCTTTAAAATTAGTCCAGACACTTTAGGTAGAAGAATTCTCTACTGGAGCTAAAGGTCTGTGTGCAGCTGTGGGGTATAGCCCCTAAATTCCTTTTCAGAGTGGGGACTTGCATCCCTAAGTCACCTACTTTTGAGTGGCTAACATAGGTATAATAGTGGAGGTTTTGGTACTTCCAGCTTTTAATTTCTTGTATTATATAAGTGCCATGAGTGTTGTTGTTGTTGTTGTTATGCCTCCTCAGTACCAGAGACATGGACTCCTGGAGGAGGATGAGCAGAGGGCTACAAAGATGATTAGGAATTGGAGCATTTCTCACATGAGAAAGGCTGAGAGAACTGGATCCATCTAGCCTAGAGAAGGGAACACTGAAAGAAGACCTCATCAATATCCATAAGTATCTGAACAGAGGGTGTCAAAGAGGGTCTTTCCAGGCCCTTTTGTGGTGGTGCCCAGGAGAAGAAGCAATGGGGAGAAGCTGATACGCAGGAAGCTCCACCTTAACATGTGAAAAACTTCTTTATTGTGTGGATGACGGAGCACAGGAACAGATTGCCCTGTTCAAACAGAGAGTTTGAGAAGCCTCCCTCACTGGAAATATTTAAAAGCCATATAGACACACTTCTGTGTACCTTGCCTTAAGGACCTTGCTTGAGTAGGGATGTTGGACTAGATGACGGTTGTTGGTCCCTTCCAACCTTACTCATTTTGTGATTCTGTGATTATTATTGCTGCTACTGTTATTTTCTTGTTTTGCCATTTTTCACTTTTGAAAATTTTTATATAGCTTAAAATCTCATTAATTATAAGACATTGCAGAACTTAGACTGCAGAAGAGGTTATAGGTAAGGTTCAGCATGATTTGTGTTGGCATTTATTTTTAAACAAGTTTCTTATTTGTGTCAAATTAGCAAACATAAAATATGAAGTAGTCTTATTATCTATGGAACTGACACAGTATGAACAGCAGCAAAGAAAGCAGTTTCACAGCTGCTGCCAATGTCCCTCAGTGCTGGGCCCCTGCCAGGAGGGGAGCACAGGTGACCAATTAATTCATGATTGCTTAGGTCAATTCATTTATGATCACATGGGCCATTCATGTGAGCTGTAAAATCCCCTGAGATAGTGGCATCTGACTGGCTACGTAATGTGTGACAACTGTGGGATGCTATTCCTCATACCTAGTTCTCTTTTATTCATTGCCACTGTTCCTCTCACCTAGTTCTCTTTTATTCATTGCCACTGTTCCTCTCACCTAGTTCTCTTTTATTCATTGCCACGCCCTCAGCTGACCCAGGCCGGGGGTCGCGCACACGAGGGGACCATGACAATCAGCCCTAAGACTCTCATCTTGAGGCAGCCATGCTTGCCCTGGATGGGGCATTCTGAAAAAGAGCAAGCAGATGAGTAGAGAAAATTCAGAGGATAGTTAGGTCACCTACTCATCTTCATATAGGCATGCATTTTGCAAAGGCTTTATTCAGTCTTCACAAAGGACAGGAAGACCAGAGTAATACCAATAAATCATTTTGATATTGAGCATTGACAATTCTGTAACAATTTTGCTCATTGACATGAAGAAATTTTGATCACTACCATGCTGGACTAAATTTTAATTATCAACCTCCTGAAGAAAGGCTAACTAATCTTAAGGTGTATCCAAGAAAAGACAGTGTTTATGTACATGGGCTTCCTTTCCCCCCCCCCCCCCCTCTTTTAAATGAGCTATTTGAGAGTTAAGAAAATGATTACATTTCTTGTTCTCATTGTGTTTGAAGCAGAAATGCAAACTAGAGGCATGCTGTAGCTTTTTGTACATAATCCCTTGGGGAGAATTAGTATAAGTACAGAAAGAGAGTTCAAGAAATGAAATACTGATGCTGAAAAATTGTTCGCACTTTGTTTAAGTAGAGACTTTAACTAATAAATTTGACTCATCTACTTGCCCATCCACAAGACTCTTGTCTGTGTGGATTGGTAATGTAGCAGATAAAGTACCAACCTACATGCTTTCAGATGGGAAATGAAGATCCTTGGAGTCACAGCATTGCTAAAGGAAAAAGCAGCATCTTCTTTCAGTGGAAAAAATCCAAACCAACCACCACAGTGAGAAGTACTGAAAGTTTCTTTTATCATGACAATTCCTTGGCAATCTCAGAGAAACTGCAAATTCTTCATATTTTATTTCTTCATCTTTCCTGATGAGAATTCATGTTGCTAGAATATATTACTCACATTAATTAGTTTTGGAGATTTGAACAGGTTTTTACACCTGTCAAAGAGCACCTGGAGTAGTAAAGACCTGATAGAAAAAGTGGAGAAGAGAAGGAGACCTTGTAGAAGACAAATACCTACTTAATCTTTTATCTTATTGAGGGAGTTGAAAGTATAGGGTTAGAGAAAATCTTCATTTTCTGTTGCAGGTTTTTCATCCAGATGTATATATTCTGTAGCCTGGAGAGGGCCCTGTATTGTTCTAAATTATAAAACAGGACAATTTCTGAAGGAAAGATTTCCAGGACATCTGAAGAAAAAACTGCTGCAGATAATGGACACACTGTAAAAGCAGTGATTATGTGAGACTGTAAAAACATTCAGGCTCAAAAAGACAATTTCACATGTTCCCTATCCATCAAATGTCACTTCCAGCCTTTTGGCAACTCCACTGTCTTTCAATCTGTTTTTAATTTTCATTGTGAGACCTATTAGCAAAACAATACCTTTTTTTTAGGATGTGGGAAGCACTTAGTGAAAAATACATTTTAAAAAATCATTACGTTATCCTTTTGTAAAAACAGGAATGTGATCCAAGTCACACATTCTGTTGTGATGGTTTTCTACACATATTGTAAAAAGGACATGTTTTTTGAAATAATTGTGAAAAGAACGTGTCACTCACTTCTTATCCTCTCAAACTATGCTCATGCTTGTTCTCTTAAACCCCATCTAGACACTATTCCAAAATGCTGAGAGATCCAATAAGCTGAGGCACACACCACATGGTATTGATCCCCTGCACTTAAAGGAAGCTTGACTATCATCATCATAATCATCCTATCTCTCATCTGATCTCAGTTTGGCAAGACCTAAGAAGTAGATTTTCTGTCACCTAGTTATTAAGTACTTGCTTTCAACTTCAGGTGTTTATTCCCACTAAAAGTTGTGTGAACTTGCTAATGAGTCAGACAGTGGTTTGCTGTAGGGGCTTATCTGCTTCCTCGAGTATTTTCTAGATTTCATTTATCAACAAGATGATTTATATTATAGCAAATCCACCCAAACCAGTACTAAATTTATATTTGTTTTTTAAAAAACTATTAATTTGTTTTAAATTCAGCTTTTTATGATCTTTTGTCATGAATTTGTGTTCTGAGAAATTTTGCCAAAAGAATTTTTACTGTCAAATTCGTAGCTATAATGCTGCATGTCACAAGGTCCTCCGTTAGAGGGCCCCATAACACTGACATAAGGGAAATAAGCTACCATTGGTAATATGTTAAAAGTGCTAATTAAGTGCAAGTATCTCGGATGGACAGTGGTATTTTGGTTGTAATATCTAAGAGCAGAAGTGAAGAAATACAGACACATTAGAAAACAATGTAATGAAGTGACACAATACAGATCTAAGTTCAAAGTAGTCATGGATAATCACTAATTATTAAATCTTTCTCTTGTTTTAGAGTCGTTGTTTACTTCCTTTTAGCACAAGTTATTGTTTCAAGTCCTGTTGGACACTGTTGACTTGTTATCAGATCTTGATATTAATGTCATATCTTTATCTTTTCTTTGAGTTTTATCATCTGTTCCACATGTATTTCAGGCCCTGGAAGGCCCTTGCTCTCACTATGTAATAAAATCTTGAGATTTTGGAAACAAGCGCTTTTTACATACCACGACATCTCTCATTCTTATAATTAATTTGTCGCCTTACAGAATGCTAATGTGGTACTTCAGATTTTTTTCTGCAAGTGACTTAAATCTTGATTCCATTTGAACAAATTAAGCACCAGAGAATTCATATAATGCCAGGCAGTTTTATGTGTCATAGGTACATTTTGAATTTTTGCCATGGTTTAACTAAACCATTGTCTAACTAGACCACCAACTAGTACACCATTGTTAAGTAAATTGTTGTATTCAAATTAGTTCTTATCTTCTCTGTGTTTGAAAGAATTGCAGTACTCACGAGAAGTTCAATACAAAATAATTGTTATTGTAACTTATATTGTAACTGGATAATGATTTTACATAGTATTAGTAGAGAACAAAACACATTTCTAAGAGTTGCACTCTAATGACTGAAACGTCTATGCTTAAGCAGGGAGAATTTCAATCACAATAAATATTTTATACATAAATCTTCTTCTATGAAAACTTTTACCTGGAAGGTGCCTTAAAAGTAATCTGAGGATTAGAAAATTACGTTTTCTTTTATCTTGATCCAAAGACTGATGTGAATAGGATTCTGCTAGCTCACTGCAATAAGGTTTTTTTCAACCCCTGAAATTAAGGTAGCATTAGATCGCTTTTCCCCTGGAAAGGCAAAATTCCACAATTCCACTTAAAAGCACTTTTACAGTTTATAATGAAACCCTCAGACTTGTTCAATTTTTCTCTATCTTTTATTATGCCATGGTAGCTGAAATTGATTATAAGAAAAAAACAACTTTCTTGTTTTCTTTATGAATTTACTTCCTGTAAAGCATTTATAATTTACTCTTCAAAACTTTCAGGCATTGGAGTGGGAAAGAGGACACTGTAAAGTCTGAGAGATTTAGAAACTTAATTTCTTGGTGGCAGGGGGAGGAGGAAATTATTACCTTTAACTTGGAATTTCAGTTGGTCAGTATACAGTATTCCTACTGGAAGACTTTTAGTTAAGTTTTTATGGTTGAACAGCCTGAAGAGTGAGAAAATTTCTTCAGAATAAATAAGAACCCCAACATTTTACACCAAACCTAATTTTCACATGATAAAACCTTAGCATCAAACCTTCAAAGCCTCAAAGCCTCAAATTCAGGGGTATAACTTCTCTCTGTTGAGATGAAGTTGGTAAACTTTGTCTTTCTAGGAGTATATAATAGGACTGTATAACAGTTCTCATGGTATGTTTTTAATGAGAGTTCTTTAACTTGCCTAGAGGCCAGTTACAAGATTATTAATATTTAGGGTGAAAAAACCCAGCTAAGTACGGATAGTTGTTTTTAAAGCAGAGCAACTATGTACCCACTCCTTGAGTATGTCTTCTGGTTTTCAGTATCTCATTCTGATTTTGAGAGCAAATAATCTTGATTTTATATAGGCCAGGAAAAAAAAATCACAGTTCATACAATAAACTGCACTTGTTACCTTACTTAGTCCTTGTAATTTATTCAGTTGCATCCTTTATATAATATTTTTATTTGTCAACTTTAAATTCATAAATAAATAAAACAAATGTTGATTTGCATGAGTGCAATATTGTATATAGTTTCTTTGAGCTTACATTTCAAGACATTCAGTTTAAAGATGGGAATGGTCACACATACCACAGGGTGTACAGAAATACAAAAACTTGAACCTGACTACATTTCTTGTCAAAATTGAAATCTTTTCTGTTAATTTGTCTGTGTATTTTGTTTTGCATCCTGAATCAGATCAATATTCTTAGGAAATAAAGCAAATCATTAGGTTTTGTTCTACTTCCTTTATTTTATTAAGAAGTAATTGAACCTTTTTGATAAATAAAGCCTTACAGAATTTGATGAAAAGAATTAGTGCAGTAGGTTAGCAAGCTCAGCATTTATATTTTGTGGATATTGAAATTCTGAATTCTATATGGTCATCTGAAATAAGGAAAGGCTATTCCTAGCATCTTGGGATATGCACTGGCCTACTTGATTAGTATTGCATTAATCGTCCAAAGGCAGTGCACATTGCAGAACTGCATTGTGCCAACTTGTGTTAAGCAAAAATTATGTTTTCCAGAAGTCACAGGTACTCATGACAAATAGTAGGGAGGAAATGCTAAGTATAGTAAGAGAATGTAATTTACCTGGTCTTGATTTTGTACTTCTGAGAACATTAAATGCCTTATTTTTTAGGAAAAAAAATCAAAACTCAAACAACCAAACACAAGAGCAAACCCAATATTAGCAAAGTCAGACTGTTTCTAAGTGTGGCTATCATCCATTTTAGATGAAATCTACAGTAAAATTGAATGTTAGTTCTTAGAATTGGAAGCTTGTGCAACCATTTCCTACACAGCAAGGCACCAACAGTGCCTCCAGAACATAATCATATGGGGGAGTGTTTAATGGGATGGTGCATTTTCTCCCTGATGTGGTGTTCTAGCCCACTGTTGCTCTGCCTAGCTGATGGATTTTGATCAGCTGGGACAAAGAGACAGACACTTTCATGTGCATGTTTAGGCTGATTCATGCTTGGGTTACAACAGCTTGCTGCTCTTCAGACCGGGACCAATCTGAAGGTCGTGATGGAAAAATCAGAACTTCTTTCTCAGGTCCATAATACCTGTTCATTTCCCTTCATTTCCTCCTAGTTCTGTTTCTGTTTTCTACTGCATAAATTTTATTCTAAATTGCCTAAAGGTGCTGAAGAATTGAGTTCTATAATTTTAAGATTTAGACTAATAGTAAATGTTAGCATATGTTTTTTTCATACATGTATATTGATGTTAGCCTAGATTATAAGAGAAGAACCCTCAGTATAATCTGTCTGTTTTCAGAATCTTTTAAATTTTTGTTTGATACAATCTGACTATATTTTTTAACATTTTATGAACAATGACAGTATTCTTTCTGTGTTACATAAATCTTGTAGTATAGCTGCAATATTTGTGGTTTTCTCTCATCATTCACTAATATTCACTAATTTTTCCACTCATTAGTTTTAAAGGAAAATTTATTTTACGGGCTTTGAATCTGCTTATTTTCACATTTCTGGGTTCTTTAAATGACTGCAGCTTTTCAAACTGGACACGAAGGGGTGCTGTTTCATAGTCTTTGCATGCACTCTGTCTCTCTTTTATTTATAATAAATAAAAATATAATCTAAATATACACACGCATACACACATGCATGCTGCTGCTTTTACACTAGTTTATCACTTCTATAAGTTTATTACCAAATTAAAAAAGACAACATGAAGTAAAATCATGTAAGCTTTTTTGATCTTATAAATAGCACCAGATTAGCACAGAGTGAGGAAAAACATCTTTGCTTTCATCTCTGCTACAGAGTCATGGTAATGATGAAGATACATAGCATATTTTAAAAAAGGCAAAATAGAGCTTCCTTAAGGGGATGGGCTGAAGGGGATGGGCTCACACTAGAAATCTAAAAATATAATGACACAGGAGATATTTGAAATGGGAACCACCAATTTAAATTCATCTTAAACAATTAAACAGGCCATGGAAAAAAGCTTTTATTGCCTACAACTAAAACCTATGCAGAATCAGGTCTGTGAAAATATGTGCCAGCTTCTGGGGCAACAAGTGGTTAGAGTAGTTGTAGCTGTCTTAAAAAAATAACTAAAAAAGATATTATCCCTCTTTTATGTCTGTTAAATTGTGTGGGAAAAATATGTAGAAAAATATTGTTCAAATGATTGCAGCTATTTCTTAAAAATAGCATGACCAAGTTATTGTTTTGTTTTGGAAGTCTCCAAGAGTCACTGAAATAAATGCAGAAACGTATGACTAACAGGATTACTCAGGTGAGATAAACTACATTACAGAAATATAGTATGAAACTTAGTTGTTGTATTCATTTTTGTGGAAACAGCACAAATTTTGTGGTTCCTATTTGTCTGCTGAAGCACAAAAAGGCACATGTTTTCCCAATTCGTATGTTCCTCACCTTAATCATATTCTGTAACTATACATCATGGAGTTTTGTCTTCATCCAAACTGAGTCAAATTTTTTCTACAGAGCCATTCTTGGTGTTGAATGTACCACCTCTCTAAAAAGGGAATGGTGTACATATATGTAGGAATTGTCATCAAGTATTCTTTCTGTCTCCTGCATTTCTACCCCTGCAGGAAGTCCTGGCCCTCAGTCTAAAAGTGATGATGAATCACATATAAAATATAGCTTTTCCAGCTTGCATGTGACTTGGAATTCTCTAACTTAAATAAATATGTCTTGCTACTCCGAATTTAAGTAACCATTAATACAATTAACTCAGAATTTCAAACTGACATATGCATTCTATGCC
Organism: Melospiza georgiana; assembly: GCF_028018845.1. Taxonomy (NCBI): domain Eukaryota; kingdom Metazoa; phylum Chordata; class Aves; order Passeriformes; family Passerellidae; genus Melospiza; species Melospiza georgiana. Next base: position 33,132,313 of record NC_080465.1, on the reverse strand, counting down.
AGTTTTAAAAGGGAAAAATTGTGCATTTGCACTAAGGACTGATTTAGTAAGGTGGTGAAGTCTACTCTGATGAACTCACAACTCCAACCTTCTTCTGTTCTTGTATTTTATCTCTCCTACAAAATTTTGCAGTGATGAGCATAGGAGATCACCCAAATGAAACTAAGCTTTTGAAGGCATTCCACATTGCAGGTATGCTTGTCCAGTTGCCACATATGACAAGCTGGACAGTAAAGAAAAAAGTAGGCTTTATCAGGCAATAACTGTGCCCGGAGGGAAAAATGATTCACTGGCGGCTTTAGAAGTGACTACTGTCTGACTAGACATTCAGGTTTCGGTTGCTTAGCTTTTTGTTTTGGTCTCATGTTTAGTTTTCTCCTCAAGGAGTCTGGATTTTATATCTGAAAAATTAGTTTCTTCAAGGCATCTTAAGTAGTGACGTCAAAAAATGTGTGAAATCAGAAAATTTTCACCAAAAAAGTGTGCACTCCAGTTCTGTTCATCTTTAACAAAAGCTCCATCTTTAAATAAATTAATGGGATATTTGAAAGACAAAAATGCCACTGTGAAAGATGAAATGGAAAAACAAATTAGTAACCATGTAATTTAGGATAGGGGTTGTTCACAACGATATCACATGGTTAAGGACTTGCCCAGTAAAGTAGAGACTGGAAATATGTATAAATGTACTACTGTTCTAGGGCAGGAATAAATAAATAGGCTCTACCACTTGCAGAGTTCCTAGAGTTTATTTGCCTACCTGTGGAATACACTCTTTGCAGCCTTTTTTATTTCAGTTTTCTTTTAGAAAAGATTTTGAATGCTTTATTCTGCAGTCATAATCATGGGGCAACATATCATATTCACCAGAAATTCATGCTTATTTAATGAAAGCTGAAAGCTACTTTAAACTTCTGTTAACAGATCTGTACCTGGATCCATTTAGATGACATATATCATGGGGGTAAATGGTGGTAGTCAGAAAAGTGGAATCTAGTAGCAAATATCTTTTGCACAGTTCTGTCATTCAGCATCACTCAGAAAAATTGTCAGTAGTATGTTTACTAATGAGCGTCCCCCCTGTTCACGCAATGATAGAGCCACTCAGAGGCTGAATCTGGCAGGCACTTCTGCAGGTCACACAGATTACATCTGCTCAAGCAGCTGGATTAGTATCTCCAAGGAGAGTTTGCTCACTGGGTGACCTGTGCCAGTTTAGGATCACCTTCATTGTAGAAATGTTTTGGAATTTTTTTTCCCCCTGTATTTAAAAGGAATTTCCAGTATTTCTTTTTGTGTCCATTGGCCACTGTTCTGCAACTGGCCACCAGCAAGAAGAATCTGTCTTGATCCTCTTTTCAAATACACCTGCATAGTATTAGCAAACACTTCTGAAGTCCCTCTGAGCCTTCTTGGGGCCAAAGGCTCCTAGAAGTTTCACCCTCTCCTTTTATGACAGATGGTCCAAAACCTTTGTTATCTTCATGGCTCTTTGCCTTTTCCCAGTTGTGCTATCCATCACGTTCATGTCTCTTCTGAACTGGGGAACCATCTGGAGTCAGATGGTCTCAGCAGTGCTGAGTGGAGGCAAAGGATCGCTTCCCCTGGCTTTCTGGCAACACACTGACTAATGTAGCCCAAGAGGCTCTTGGCATTCTTTTCCACTGGAGCACTTGGCTTGTTCATGAACAGTTTGAATGGCCAGAACATTTTCTGACAAAGTGCTTTCCAGACAGTCAGTCTCAAGCCTGTGCTGGTGCTTGTGCTTATTGCTCAAACAGGAGAATGGCTTGCCATTCCACCTTTTATTGAACTTCTAGAAGTTCCTGTTGGCCAATCACTCCAACACCTCAGGTCTCTCTAGATTGCAGAAAATCTATCTGGTCTATCAACCACTTGTCCCAAGTTTGTATTACCTGCAAAGCTGCTGAGAGTGCACTCTGGCCCACCATCCAGATCGATCAGGAAGATACCCAATACCATTGGCACCAGTTTCCACACCTGGGGTACTACACTGCCTACTGGCCTCCAGCTGGACCTGGTGGTGCTCATCACAACTCTGTGTGCTCAACAATTTAGTACTTTCCAGTTCACCTCACTGTCCACTAATCTAGGTCCTACTTCATCATATTTTTTTAGGAAAACTTTCCAGAAAAACATGTAATTGAACTAAGGGGAAGTTTCTTGTTGCTGGCAGTGATGTGTTTTACTTTAGGCTTGATAAGACTGTGCTATCCATAATCTCTTACAACCATCTTCAGAAACACAGAGACTAGAACCAATTACTTTGTTATTTAAACTCACATCTGCTAATATACCAATCTCATTCCTTTACTATCCAAGAAATTTGCATTCCTATTCCTACGTCCTTCAGCGTAGAAAATATATAAAAGACCTATTTAAGTTTGGATAAATTTTCAGTTTCCAACAAAGTTAAGGTATGGAAGCTCTTGGTTCTTCTTAACTATTTTTTTCATCAGCAGTTGTTCATTAGCAAGCCAACAGGCAAGTAAGAAAATTCACCATTAAACAGGGAAAGCAGTATTTTAAAACAGATGCTTTTAGAAGCCACTGTGTCTGTAGGTTCCAGAAATATCTGCAACAAAGAAATGTGGCCTACAGCACAGTTTATCACATGGCACAAGGGAAAATGCTTAAAATATGAGTTGTTTGGCAAACAATGAGATGAAAAGAGGATTTGATGTATGACAAAATAGCTTTCAGGATGCAGACTGAACAGACATAAAAATCCAAGATCTGTCTTACATTTCACATGCAATGTTTTGTACAGCTGTCTTAGTTTTCAATGAGCACTGTAAAAATATTATTTTCAAGATGTAGAAGTATGTGCAAACTCTCTATCATGTTTATTATAGTGGTGCTAGAGGAGGAGGTCATCCATGCTCAAAATATTTCCCTCTGTTATCTGATGTCTGCTTTACTTTATACCATCTGCTGGTTGCTAGGCCCATCTCTCCTGTGGACAGATGATCCATTTCAGATGCCTGCCTTCTCTTTGCCAAGGCCAAGCGCTGGCATGGTCTAATTGCCTGTCTGGTTGCTTTCTTGTTGCCTTTGGAAGGCTGTGCTCTCACTGCGGCTTTTGTGGTTGTTTCCATCAGGCAGTGTGGTCCCTCTCAGAGGCATGAGCATGCCAGACAAACCTTTTTGAATCCATGCCAGTCCTCTTCCCTGGGAGGTGAAGCCAAATATCATATATTTAAAACTGTAATGTTTTACTTGTCCACCTAGCTCCTGTCTCCTGAAGTCATTACTTGTGGTTTTACTTCACTGTTAAAATACTCTTCAGTTTCCTTGCCTCTCAGCTCTACCTATTTTCAACTCTCTGCTTAGCAAAGTCTTTGTAGGTAAAGTGGAGAGATTCTGCTGTTCTACTTAACACTACTTTTTTTTTTTTTTTTTTTTTTTTTGTGTCATAAGGAAGCAGAATGTGTTTCTTATTAAATGTGAAATGCTGTTTGAATAATATTTAGGAGTTGTCGTAAATCAACTAAAGCCAAGCTACTTAAAATTATTTTTAACATTCTGTCTCTAGCAAGTAAACTATACACTATAGTGGGCAATGAAACCTAAATAGTGCTGTTATTAAAAAATGGGATTTTCAAAAAATATTAAATTAAAGGTCCTGTCAAGATTTTGATACTTATCTGCATATAGTACTTCTCTAATAAGGTACTCATCTCACCAATGATTGATCACAGCTTGCTTTATCAGGAGATACGACTCACTATTAAACATTAGTCAGTTAAAAATCTACTCAAGATTCACAGTCATTAAGGCTAAGTCATCTTCTGACAACTGATAAAAAATACTCGAAGTAAAAACAGAGTTGGTCAGCTTTCTTTTCAGGCTTTCTGCTTAGCTTGAAATAAATTGTCACTCAGGCTTCAGTAACACATTCCAGTTAAATTACGTCAATCCTCAACAGAAATATATTCATCTCATATAGATCCCTTGATATTCAGCACAAATAAGCTACTTTAGTTAAATCTAAATATGTTTACCAAAATAATCTTGATTTTTCAGACAGAGATATCCAAATTTCTACAGCAAAAGGAATGCCTGCACTTACAATCAATCAACACTCTTTCTTGCAAGACTATGAAACTATATTACTTCAGCAAGTCTGGTTGTAGGACAAGAAATGAAATCTCTTACAATTTTCTTAAATCTTCTGGTTATTGTAGGAATGCAGCAAACAATTTATCATATTTATATATGAATATTTATGAACCAGAAAAATTTACTTCTGTTTCTTTTTTAAATGGCAGTTGGTTATTTTGGTTTGGTTTGTTATTTGGGGTTTGGGGTTTCTTTCTTACATATTCATGTGTTAAATAAAAGGGAATAGACTTTCTCATGCTGGACTAAATGTGACTCAGTTGGGCAATTCCAGAGTGTCATGATATGCTATCTGACTTCATTGGTCATAATGAACTCTGGCTGAAAAATCTGTATACCAGCAGCTCTCCTACATATTTCCTAACTTTTGGGCCTGGTTTAATTTATTTCTATGTCATTAATGCCTTTCTTATTCTAACAAGTTGAAAACATTCACCTACAGTATACTGTATACCCCTGTAATACACTGCCATGATAAATCAAAACTTACCAAGACGTGCAGTAGATGCAGAAGCAAAAACTATTGAAGGGGTCAAGAAAAAGTTGTCATGGTGTGTTGATAAAAAATATTATCTGAGAAGTATGTTTTAGTATTGAGGGATACACAGAGCTCCAATATCAAGATAGCTGGGTCACCAATCCTGCAGTTTTACCAGCAGTGAATATTTTAAAAGAAGATAAATGGATGAAGATCAGACTGTGACTAGGACTGCTGTCAAACTAGCAGTGAATTGAGAAGGAAAAAAGGTAGCAAGAGGAGAGAGAGATACAGGGCTGGGATGCAATTTGCCTATGACTCCTTACAACATGGCTAGGAAATGTGGTAATGCATATCCCTGCTCCTTAGTAACTTTAGCCCACCTAATCTCTAGAGAGCAACCATTAAGAATTGTGTAAGTGAGCTGGAAATTATCATCAAATAATTTTAAATATATATATAAAGTCATTATTCATTTGACATTTCCTTGTGAGCAAGGCACTGGCTGCTTTGTTCTAAGATAAAATTATTCTTCTGCACCTATGACCTAAGCCATGAAGCCTGTAAACGACATGGTTTGGGATTCATACTGCTGTTAATAGTAACAGCACTTTTAAAAATATTAAGATAAAAAGTTAAGAATGTTGAGATCAGAAAAAAATAATGATTCTATTGCAACATAGTGCTATTTTATTATGAAGAGCTAAAAATATAAGAGAAAGTGTATTTTGAACACACGGATTTCACTTTGATTCATGGTGTCACATAACATTTGCTTATTCTCAAAGGAGAGAAAAGTGCCTTAAACTGACAGACAATAAGATAAAGGATTTACTGCTATATTTACTTTTAGTAAGGAAATTCTATTTCAAAGAGCTAAAGTGCTTAGTTATATTGGTTGCATTCCTTTTGGAAGAAATTTATAATACTTCTCTAGTCAGTCTTATACACTGATAAAATTGTTTGATTTACCAATTTACTTGTATTTTTCTATTTTCATACAGATGAATTAGTGTTTTAAGTGTTTTAAAAGAAAAAAATTCTTTTCAGTTTTACGTTCTGGAACAAAGCTAACATGAATTTTTAACTTTATTAATTTTTTGCCCTCCTGACATCTGTCTTGAAGGCCTTACGTGCACTGAATGTTACATGCACTGTTGTCCCACTTTTTCTTCTTTCTCTCTTGGTATCAAAATGGTGTGTTACTGATTTTGTACACGAGGACAAAAAGAGAAGATAAGTACATAACCTGTTTTACATAACTTTGAAAGCACTTTTTTCCTAATAATATTTCCTGATTATCAACACCTGCACAGCATTAATAGCATTATTATTGTTTGTCTGTATTGCTTTGTACTAAGCTTTTAATGCAGGACTGGAAAATAAGTGAAAGCTATGGTACATCACCATGCTTTGTTGATCAGGAGTATCTCTGAAAAGGCAAGGATTTTATTCTGTTACTCAGTGCAGACTTGTAACCAGCAGAGCAATTGTGCCCTTTGCATCATTAGGGAGTCCCCTTTGTCCTGTCTAACCCCTCTGGATGTTTAGCATTTACATTGTGATATTTGATTTAAAAATTTACTAAGGATTAGAAAATTACTTCAATAATAAAAATAATACGTGGTGTATCAAAATCTATTAGGTTATGCTCTAATCAAGTGGTTAGCATCTTTGTGGCTAAGATTTGTTTTCCTGTGACTATTTACCCTCCTATTTTAACATGTTCTTCATTTTGTATAATCGAAGTGGCAGCCTTTTTTAATATACATTACTTTAAAGAATATTGATGCGAAATGTGTTCTTCATTGCATTCCTGTTAAAGGGTGGCTACAGGACTGAGAGGTCAGACCATCTGAACAACTTGTTTTGCAATTCCCTATATAGTCTTTCAAATGCAGTTTGGACAGGAGAGATAAGATTCCAAGAAACAGAGGTACTGACATTGGGGAGTAGTGTTTCAGTTTCAATATGCTAATCAGGCATATTTAATATTGTTGGACTATACAGGGTGTGGAAAGAAGATGGAAAACTACCAGAGGATGCTCATGCTTCCCTGAGGCCAGTGTGTGGATTATAGCGAAGACTGTGTTAAACCAGAGTAAGAGTTCCAGTGTGTAACAACAGAAGGATGTTGGAATACACATGTGCTTTATTTATCAGATGATTCCTTGATGTTTGCAGTCCACCAGTCTTTAGGGCCTGATAAGAACTTGCTTCATGGTCAATTGTAGTAGAGAGAAATTTCTATAGATTTTCAGATGTTTCATTTGTCAAATACAGTCTTTGTGCCCATTCATGCAGCCAGGGAGAAAGAAGGCAAATACAATTCTCTGTATTGAAGGCAAATAAATTCTCTGAATGTTTTTGTCTGTAAACAAAAAGACTTCTTGATGTCAGTAATCAATATCTTTCAAATTACCAAAATTTTTTCGTGGCAAGTATCATCCTCTGTATGATGAATAAAAGTACCTACCTATTTCCCAGTTTTTAGAAGCTCTCTAATTTTAGTCATCCTCCTCTCTCCTTCTTCATTTTCAGTTTGCTTCTGTAGTTTACATCTTCCTTTAAGTGACTGGAATCTCTGTCCTCTGCTTTCCAAGATGGAAGGCATCTCTATATGCTTCTCTACAGGGTAGTTTCAAGGACATAGGATAATAGGACCTGGATGAGTCTGCCTTTGACATATAGCAATTTGTCAGTTATGTTTGTTTGCCTACCTAGTCTATGATGAGTGTTAATTAGACTCCGTGAGTGCCCTAATCATATTAAAATTTATTATGTTTTCTTATGAGAATGCTAAGAATGTCAGGTTCCCATGGTCAAAGGTGCTATAATATTTCAAAATGACCACAAAAATATTTTCCTCCTTTTTACTGCAATGTGGTAAATCTGAGATTTACCCTTGCAATTATAGTAATACGTGGATTGAGTCAACATAAATTACTTCTGGAATTTCAACATTTGCATATTAAAATAATAGTTAAAGGTCTTTTAAAAAAGGTTTGGAATTCTTTTATTTCAAGTCTATTGAGTAACATATTCAACTTTAAATTAGACACAAAACAATATGCAGGATAATCTCACTCCTTTTTATTAGATGCACTCCAAACTATGCCTGAATTATTTTCCTGTATAATATAAATTGTTAAGAACAGATGGCAGCAGTGCATAAAGGTTTGATTGTTTCTTCTATGGGATCACCTACACAATCAGCTCATGATTTGACATTTGGGAGTTCTTGTGGACTTTGCCAAATCATGCTGTGCCATCATGTGTCTCTCTGTAATATTTATTTTCAGTGTGTTATACTCTTGCATAAGGAACCTGCCAAAGAAAATCTGACCCTCTGCTTTATGTGGTTGAGTAATTGCCATGAGTTATTGTCAATAGCTTCTCTAGGGAGAGCTATCTAACTCTGATGAACTTGAAACATTAGCTCAGAACGTGCTTCTGTTCTCATCCACTGTGTATTCATGATATCTGATGTCACAGCTGTTCCTCAGTCTCTTGCATGTTTTCCTCAGGTGAGCTGTAAGAATTTTGAGTTTGATGCAAGCCTTCCATCAGGCATGTTTTCATCACCTTGGGGGTAATTCTAGGTCTGAAGGATTCCTGTAGGACTTTGTTTATGTTGTGCTGAGCACATCACTAAACAAAGTTTCAAGTGCGTCTTCTGGAAGACAGCTCTTCACTGTTACTGACCCTTAAAGGCCTCAAGTGCTAGGTCTGTAAGGTGAGTTAATAAAACTCATCCTGCTGTATTGCAGCATATTAGTAGGAATACACATGCCATCATGAAAGCGTGGACGCATGAGGGGATTTTAATATCAAGGTTTATCCATGACTAAGGGAATCACTTGCTAAATCTCAGTTTCTTTAATCCCAAAGAAGTTCCTGGTAAAAAAACCAAATTGCCCTCCAACACTAAAAACAAGTGTTCAGGCTGAAAATACTTTTCTCAAGGCATTTGCGTTCTCTAGCCCATCAGAATAAGTGTTTTGTTTAATTAAAAACCCAGTGGCAACTATACCAGTGCATTGAGGAAATAGTATTACATAGACAGCATTGTTTGAGTGCAGATGTAATAATCTACTTTTTTCTTTTTCAGAAGGCTTTTGAAAATTTTGGTGCATTTTTTCAGTCTTCTTTTTTTTCTGCCTTAAAGATGAGGAGGACTGAGAGAGAGATAGACAGTTTTCTTTAGATAATGACAGCTCTTTGTTAATTTAGCATCTTTCACCCTGCTTGAGTGACATACATCATGTTTGCAGCTTTGGCGCTATGATCCACTCATGTTCCTGGGAAGGCTGGTCAGTGTTCTGACACCTTGTGTGTTTTTCACAAGGCTGCTTGCCTGGGAAGGAGAGTGTAGTAAACACAATCTTGTCTATCCTAGTGCCTTGAAACATGCCCTGGTCTTTGAGCAGCAGTCTTCTAGGCAGTTCATGTGCGATGTGCCAAGCCAGGTCAAGAGCCAATCAGGGCACAAGGTGATCTGCCTTCCTCCAACATTTTACCCTCTTTCCTTGGTAAAGCCTTTTCTTACCTAGGAAGGTTCATTCTTGCATCTAGGCCAGGGTCCTGTCATCTGCAGAGTCAGATCTCTTGGAACAAGGTCACAGGGGCCTGTCAGCAGCAGCTACATGCCAGACAAGATATCATAACCAAAATCCTGTTCTGTAGGTGCAGATGACAGGAGCATAATTGTGTTTGACAAGCAACTAAAAGAGGAGGGAGGCAAGGTACAGAACTCTGCTTTCTCTTCTCTCAGTGCTTTATTCACATCCTCGCTGCTCCTAACATGCTCTGTTAACTGATCATTTTAGGTTGCCAACATAATGGGAGCCCTAGGGAATTAGTCTGCACGAGATGTAAGAGGCCGCTCCTTGGTAATGTATTAGTCATTTCAAAACACTTTGCGGAGGAAGCAGAAAAAAATGACAAGCTAATTCTCTGATATATTTCAGAGGTATTCAGGCCCCTGTGAGAACAATACCTCTATTCATGTCTTGGCACCATTGGAAATTCATTTTTCCTTTGTTTGAGAGAGTGGCCTGAGCAGAAGCAGAGAGAGAAAGGCAACGTGGTCTTCCGTAAGACAAGATTTCTGCAGTTATCAGGGTGAACGACTGCAGTGTTTGTTGACTATATTAGGAGAGAGTCCAGGGATGCATTACCTTTACAGAGCATGATGTGTTCAGTCTGTCCTCTGGAATTCTTCTTGCCGTGATGTAATATACACAGGTATAAGGCAAATCTTACACATTGTTTTCCTCTGAAACCTACACTTTAATATGTAGGGCAGTAAGTTTATGAGGACTGTATAACATTTGATTTATTGGGAAAGTATGTGTAAAACAGGATCATCTAGGTGCCCATTCTATGTAGGAAATGGTAGTCAAATGAAACAAGCTAAATAATATCATAGCATACTATGGGGATAGGGGTTGGCTGTTTTCCCAGCACTGTGTTAGCTTGTTCAGCTCTAACGGGTATGGGTAAAGGCAAACATTCCCTGATGGAACAGGGCATGACAAGCAGAACTGTGAGTACACTGGCATTAATTAAACAGAGTGGTAGCCAGTTTCAAAATTAGGAGTTGTGATTAAAATTGTGATTATATTATAGTTGCTGATAGAAAATTTCTCTAAGAGTTATAATAGTTCAGATGGACATAATTATTGAACAAACCTATTTCAGTGTAGAGCAATCAGCTTCAAAGGGTAGTAAGCTTTATAAACACCTTCTCAATGAGTAAGGTTAGAGACTAGGCTTTAAAAACTTGAGTTGGGCTTCTTTCAAAATTCATGCCATTTAAACCTTTCCCAGAAATTGAAATAAGCTGAATTTTTACCACAAACCAAAGTAGAAAACTGCACTGAGATAATTTAATCTTTTCCTTAGTCTTTCATTGTGCAATCTCACTGTATATTTACCTCATTCTATTTTGACATGCTCTATGTGACTCAGGGAACTCCTCTGCAAGTGGCAGAGACATGTCTTAGACTAAAGAATTCTCTTAATTCTCACATTCTCTTCTGAATGGTACTTCTTGTCTTCGCAAACCAAGGAACTTAAGGGAGTTATTAAAAGCTATAGCTATGTCTTCCCCAGAATTTTGTCTAAGAAATTCAGCAAAGTATTTAAGCAGGTAACAGCAAAAATAAGCATTCAAATTGTAAATGTGGATAAAAATAGTATGTTCCCCTTCCTGAACTAAAATTATTTCTTTAATATTCTTTCCTAAAGATCAATCTTACATCAACAGACATGAATCCCCCAGGTCCTGATAGCCCATGAAATCTGAGGGCAAGGAATGTTTTCACTCACTGGCGACAGATCAGGAGAGGCACTATATAAACAAACTGGACACAGCCAGGTCCATTGGCCCTGATGGGATACACCCATAAGTGCTGAGAAAGCTGGCCCACATCACTGTGAGACTACTCTCAGTAAACTGTGAGTGGTTATAACAATTAAGATAGTAAATGCTATTTCCATTGTGAAGAAGGACAAGAAGAATGATCTAGAGACCTAAAGGCAGGTCAGAGAAAATAAATGAGCACATAATCCTGGATTCAATTTCCTAACACGCGAAGGATTAGAAGATGACTGGGAGCAGACACAGGTTTACATCTGTGGGGGGAAGTCAAGACTGACCATATGATAGCCTTCTACAAGAGACCAGCTGATTCAGTAGATTAAGGGAGAACAAAAGATGCTGTTAGGTCAAATTTGGTAAGGGTTTGCACACTGTCTCTCATTTACAAGCTGATGAAAAACATAGCAGGTAATTGATCTGTGAGGTGCACTGAGAACAGGTTGAGCCACTGAGCTCCCAGAGTTGTGATCAGCACCACCAGGTCCAGCTGGAGGCCAATAGGCAGTGTAGTACCCCAGGTGTGGACACTGGTGCCAATGGTATTCAGTATCTTCCTAAATGACCTGGATGATACACCAGAGTGCACTCTCAGCAGCTTTGCAGGTGATTAGGAGAAGTTGTTGACAAGCCAGTTGGACTTGCTGCCATCCAGAGGATTTTAGGATAGAAAAATGGGCAACAGGAACTTCTAGAAGCCAAAAAAAAATGTAAGTGGCGAGATTTTCTCCTGTTAAGGAATAAGCCCATGCAACAGCACAGTCTGGTGCTGGTCAGCTAGAGAGCAATATGTCAGAAAATCCCTCAGGGATCCTGGTGGATGCACTGTGCAGCCTTGTGGCAAACAGTCTCCTGGGATGCGTCAGACAGAATTTTTAACCTAGAGAAGGCTCAGAGGGATATCACCAGTGTATTTTAATATGTTATGAGGGGAGGAGTGTGACAATAAGACAAGGGCAGGTTTTTGTCCGTGGTGCCCAGCTTCAGAACAGCAGGGATTGGACATAAATGGAAAGACCGGAAATTTCATCTACACATAAGGGGGAAAAAGTCAAACCCGAACACAACCACAGTGAATGTGACCAACACTGGGACAGATTGCCTAGAGAAGTGTTGGAGTCCCCCTCTTTGGAGATACTGATGCCAGTGTGGTTATGGCCCTGAGCAACCTACTACAGTTTGTATATCCCATTTCTAAAGACAAGTGCCTATGGCATACATTTAAGAAGCTGAGAAAAGCCCAAGATTTTCTTTATGCTTTTAAAACTGGGAAATTTGACTGCCTGTACCTGAATCAACATTATAAATACTGAAGTCACTTTCAATGACTTCTGTGTTTCAGTGCAGAAAATGAGGATAAACCCCTTGGCACTAACGTAGCACAGAAGAAGACTGGGATCTTCCTTCAAGGAACAATTTGGTTTTTTAACAAATACTCTATAATCTAAAAGAGTGGTTTGACTCTCTGAGTTCCTTAGGCTCAAGGCTTTTGGGCTTTTTGTTGTGCTTAGTGCCCATTTTTCCAGTAGGAATTTCTGTCCACACATTCAGTTGATTTCTGGTCTTGCTGATATCAATATAGTACTCATATAGAGTAAAAAAGCAGATATAACCATACTTCCCTTCGAAAATCTTCTCTTAACTGCACTAGCAGTTTGCCTTTTAAAGCAGGAGAAGGCACTGAGAACATGTAATTTTTATGGCTCCTGTTCCAACTTCAGTAACATTCATACCAACCCCCTTTTTTTTTTCAGGAGGGAAAAATGAAGGAGTAAGCAAGGTAAGGGAGGAGTAAGAGGGAACAGGAGATTATTTAGGATTATAGGCCAATTTTAATTTAAAGGAAAGAAGCAAAACCTCCTACTCAAAATATATTCTGAAGTAAGAATCAGTGTACAGAAATAAGGTGTGTGTGTGTGTGACTTTGCTCATGTGGGATGTACTATGAAGTAAACTGTCAAAAAAGTGATGTCAAATTAGTGCAAGAGAAGCCAAGGTCAGGTCTTGTCCAACAGTGAGAGAAGCTAAGTGACTAGTTTGATACAGCAGAAATGGGGATTCTCACTGTTCGTGTGTATTGCTATTCCTTTCACATTAGTACCAAGAAACTCTGGAAAATGTATCTTAAAAATGGAAACTGAATTTTAATAAGTGGAATAATTTTGAAAAATGGAGCAAGATTAAAAGGAATTTCCAAGTTTTTTGCAGATAATTTCTGCCAGCCAGGACAGTGTCTGTAAATGATCTGTCCAAGATCCCCATAAAATATTGGAGGAAGATTTTTCAACAGAGAAATTATATCATCAGGTGAAGTTATTGAGATAATGCTAATTCTTAAATTTCATGTGCAGTCAACATTTTTTGGTTTTTTGGAACAAAGAGGCTTCTTATATGAAGTTTACTAATGAAAATAAATGTTGCCCATCCCAAGACCATTATTTGAAGAACTGTACTGATTTCCCTCAAACATTGTTGCTTTCTTTTAGACCTGAACCATTGTATATGCTATACTACTATAGCATCACAGTGAAATGGTTATTTTTTCATTTATGTACAACAGGAGTAATAGTAATTTTGATGATATTACACAGAAATATCTTTAGATACAGGCAAGAAATGCTATGTTTGGATTAGAAAGTTAAATTTCTCTCTCTCCAGAGAATAAATAAATGTCACTGTATTGTATCTCACTGTGGTCCTGAAAACTTGTTAAATATTTCAGAAAACTTTAATGTAAATTCTGTGCTACATATGAGTCACATGGTTGCACAAAGGCCTTCCTTTTAGGAGGAAGTGTTCCCTGCACTGCATGGAACTGCATTTGTTTATTGCAAAGAGCATAATTTATCAACACATTGATTTTTTTGGCCTTCCATTATATATTCAATAATGAATAATTAAATTAGATTTTTATTTATAGTTAAATATAATACCCATTTGTATTTATGTGTATTTAGGGACTGCTTTTTGCACATTTCTCTGGGAGTAAATCAGTCACTAGCTACCCACAGGAAAAAAAATTGAAATTTTAATCTTAGTGGAAGATGGTCTCTGAAGAACTTTTAAACAGACTTAGCAAAAATGAAAAAATGAAAGCCCATAAACACTATTATCCTGAGACTCTCAGTATCTTAACATTATTCTAGGGAATAATGTCATCTAGGGATGTTGTAATTTAAAGACAGATAAAATACCTGTTTCTGAATAGTAAAAGAATATTGAAAGCAAATTGTCTTGATTAGGCCTATAAATTATGAAAGACTTTTTAAACACTAAAGAAAGAGGTTAATTCAATAAACCACCTCTTAGATAATGGGATGTGCAGCATAAAAATAGCAATTTCATCACCTTATTTTGTTTTTTATGAGATATTCTGCCGCTCATAATCACAAGAAAGGTGTATTTGCATACTGATGATGGAATTTCTCCAAGTGAGAAATGTGGGAGAAAACAGCATTCTGAATATTTCACAATTCTCTCTGTACTCACTTGTCATTAATGTTCCCTAATAGCTATGCATTTGATAAACCAATTGAGTTTAAATTTCTTGCTTTGACTTTTTTATTGGAACATCAGTGGGTGTGAAATACACCAAATCTGGGGGGATGTGTAGCACAGATGCTGGGCAAAATGCAGGTAGTACATCAGCAATGCTGTATGCTTTACTGCCTTTGCCCAAAGGCTTTCAGTGAATTACTAACCTCTGATCACCAGAAAGTCAGAACGAGCATCATTTTACTTCCTTGGCAGTTGCAAAGTTAACTGAGAGATAGGTTAAAAGGCATCAAAATATTTTCTTTCCAGTAACTTTGACTATATAGAGCTATGCTGTGTGTACAGTTACTCTGTGAACTACTGAACTCTGCTCCTGCTGAACTGTGAATATGGAAAACAAGTAGTGTTTGTTAAGTAGGTAAAATTCTAATTAAAATTCTTCTGTTATTTAGGGAAAGTGGTTCAATTTCAAGGTCTGTGTGCTGTCAATTATTATGCAAGGTTCTGCATGACCATATAATTTTATTTGAAAATATTTATTTCTTGATAATGACTCAATGGCAAGACAAGAAGTAAAGTAAATTTTTAAAATAATCTCAATAAACTTTTCCAATTCAGCATTCTGCCTGAATTCTGAAATTAACAACAGAGAGTAGTGATGTGACTCAACACTGTGGTAAAGCTAGGATTATAAATAAATAAATGCATCTCAAAAACCATATTTTTGTTTGTTTTCATCATGCTGTTTATTTATAAACATGCCTGCAGAGCCATCTGTCTCTGTCAACTGCTCGGAATGAGGCCTTCTTCTTAAAACCCCTGCATCTGTTAATACCATAAATGTCTGTACTAAATCAGATTGTACAAGGGATTTGGGGTTTCCTTTTGAAGCTTTTGGAAGTTAGTTCTAAGGTCTTTGTAAAGGAGAACAGAATGTTCTCATTAGAAAATGCAAATCATAATTCAAAGTAATATTTGGGGCTGCTTTGTTTTGTGTTATTGGGTTTCAGATGTTGAGTATGCAGTCTTTTTATGTGTTTTGATTCAAATAATTGTAATGTCCAATCAGATACTGTCTTTCTGGGTTTTTTAAACTAATTCTGCATATTACTGCTGTAGCAATTTGCCCAAATGCTTCATAAAAGTTTTCTTCACTGACATTTCTATAGTATTGACTGACAAAACTTCTGTTACTTTGCAGTGCCCTGTTCAAGAAAGAGTTCTGTGGTACTCTGTAAAGTGCTGTTGACTTTACATAAAGGTGAATACTAAGACAAAGTGAAATGAGTGATTTTCCAAAGGCTGCATGCAGATGAAGAGGGAAGAGAATTCCAAAGTGAGGCTTCTCAGCTCTGTCCTTTCAGAGAATATACACCCATCCTACTCCTAAAAATAATCTGTGTCTAATGTACTGATACAGAATCCTCTGTGCTTCCACCTAGCTGAAGGAGAAAAGATGTGAATCTACCTGAAAACAGAGGCTGGTGGTGTCAAGAATTTGAAATATGAAATTCTTTTTCAATTAGAGTGGTGAGAAATGATCAGTTCTTTTCCAAGTAAGACTCTATAAAATATAGGAAGGATATCCTCCTGTTTATGCCATCTTCTTAAACCAGATTTTTTAAAAAAATATTTTTATGTTGTTCTTCAAAGTTGAATGTGCATTTAGTTATCAACAGTCTTCCCCTACCGTAATGTTCATACATTTATTTCTTTCCTCTTTGTCATCTTAAGAAACTAAAAGGCTTTTAGAAGAACTTTCAGAAGTTAACAGCCTCAAAGGTTATGGCAATTTACCACAGAATAGTATAAATAAGTGTCCTTTTGAAAACTTGGGAGTCAAGTAACAGCTCAGTGACAATATAATACAATTTTGTCATCTATTCCTTCCATGAAGCAGTCAATCCTGAACTTTGTGTAAATAAAATAGTATAAATATGGCTTCATATCTCATATCTGGTTTTGCAATAAGAGATCTAACACCATGTACAAAAACTTTACAAGCCTTTGCATCCTTTTTATTTAGGAATTCAGTTTTGGAGTAAGCTATTCTAAAAACCCCTGTAAATTGCAATTCAGCCTAAATTAGCATATTTAATTAGTATGGTGATTTGTGTATGAGACTTAGAAACTTGAACTGAGGCCTGAGTACTCGAATCTTAAGCTTGAAAATAATGGGTTTTTACTCAGCTAGGTGTTTTGTAAAATGGGACTGACACCCATATCAAGTAAGAAATCAAGAAAAAATTGTATGGTTTATATATCAAGACATCTCAGTAAGCTGGCAGCTAGGAGTTACTGTGGAGTTAGTGATTAAAAGGAATCAATTGCAAACTAATGCAACTGTAGTTTTTAATTTTTTTATTGTTGTTGTTAGTTCTGAGCCTAAAGCAGTAATCTCTGGCTAGACACCTATGTTATGTTTGTTATGTGAGGGTATTATTGCACAAGAAGTAATTGCTTGCTCATGCTGTGAGGCACTTTTTAGTGAAGTACCCCCTACTATTACAGAAGAGTTGAGATGAATAAAGTACATGTTTAGTTTTATGCTTATTCACAATGGCATAGCCTGTGCATTTTATTCATGAGATTCATTTTGCCATTAAATTTTATGGCACCCTTAAATTTCCTAACCCTATATTTTTATAGCCGAGTTCAACCCAACCATACAGTATAACGTGCTAAAAATGTTTCACAACATCAGTGAAGGAGGGAATCCAAGGTGTCTTAACTCAGTTTTTCCTTTTGTGTATTTTTCTCTTATATTGTAAGTCATAGAGTAAGACTAATGGCCTGACTATTTGTCTTGATTTTGCTCACCTTCTTTCCCTTATTTTGTGTTTTACCATTCCCCGGGTAACTGAGAAAAGTGCTAGCTGTAATACTGAAAGCATGAAGGAGAAGAGAGAGTGGGAGATCCTTGATCCTGTAGGTATGTAGTAAATTTAGGGCTACAGTTATGAAAATTTAGAAAGGAAATATGATCTGGACAAACTCTTTGGAAAATAGTGCTGTATCTTTGAGTAAAGTCTCTTTCTCCTGAGCCTCCAAAGTTTTGCTTTCTCTCCTTTTACAATTGTTCTTAATTTCTAACCCCTGGACCCTTCCTGAGAAATCCCCAGAGCAGACCAATATGCTTCCCTCACACTTCTGCTGTTCTCAACCACTTACTGGCCATCATAGAGTATTTGAATGCCTGACAGAGTCACAGGATTCATTAATAATTGCCGTCATCAAAATAGTTTCCTTTCTACACTTCATCTCTTCAGTGTTTCCTCATCTTGTAGAGCCTACATTCAGGGGAAAGACTTGCTTTCCAACAGCTCCTCAGCTGTTTCAGGTGACTGAGCAGGCCTCAAGAACTTTGCAATAAATTTTTACGAAGTCAAGTAGCATCGAATACACCGCAAATTAAAAAGGAAACTTTGCTAAACAGTTTATGTCTGTCATTTTCTGTAATTATTTCCATCTTTTCATCTTAAATTTGCATGATTATCAGTAATTGTACTCCACTATCCAGAACACTGCAATTTCTATGATAAATGTACTACATCTTTCTTGCCTCCAAATTCATTTAGGTCTTTCACTTCTACATCATGAAAATCATAAGCTTTCACTTATTACCTACAAATTGGAGTTGTCTGCCACTTTGCAAACAAAATATGATCTTGTTTTTTTCTTAAATATTATGATTTTTTTTTTCTCTATTGAGTAAATGTCACTGTGCTGAATATATGGCATGGGACTGCTTTTTCTGAGGTCAGCCCTGAAGGAAAAACAGTTGACTAGAAGAAAATAAGAGATTTCTAGCATTTTCTGCCAGTGGAGAAAGCAATATAAACACATATAAGCACAGTAGAAAGTGGGAGGTTTAAGAAAATTTACTTCCTCGTATGCTCCCTCCTTGCTGCTCATTCAGTTGTCATATGGGAAGGACAAGTACAAACCCAGATGACACATGTCATACATTGAGCTAATAATATTTAAATCTGAATAGATTCTGAGCTTGAATTATCATGAAGAGCACAAACATAGATTAAGGATGAGAAATTAGACTAAAATGTCCTTGTTCAATAGGCATGGTTTGAAGATTCTTTATAAGACCACAGTTTGATCCTTCTTAGCATTTTTATTCCTGGTTAGAGTTTGGCTTCCAGAGAGAATTTCAGAATGGAGTGTTCATTCTCAGCTGACAACAACAATACAGGGCTCTCACGGTAGTGGTGGTATTAGGTGGAAAAATGAAAAATAGCACAGTAAAGGCAATTTCATGCTCAAACTGTCAATTATGTTTTACTCTCCATTGCCAGTTTATTACACAGTTTAATTTGGCTTCTGGAACTCAGGAGGACTTTGTAACTCTGAAACTGGAAAAGTATCCTTTTTATGCATTTAATATGGGTGCTGGAAGACCTAAAAATCTTCTAATGCAAGCATGACTATAATCAACTTAAGATGTGAAGCAAGAAAAGTTGTGTATTTGACTTCAACAGAGGTGCTTCTAACGTAAGTGAAATAATAGCACAGTAACTGTAGGGCAGTTGTGGGCTAATGTCAGATATCCAGCCCTGGCAGCAAATTAGTGAGACATCTCAGCCATAATAATGGTGCTGATATAGTGCTACTGAGATCTATTCTCTCTTTATTGTGTTTTAAGAAACATGGAGATGTGTACATTTGCAAATATTGAATGCTGATACCAGGGAGAGAAATAGGGAAATATGCTTACTCTAGAGAGTATTTCAAGACTAACATTAATGTAATTGTTTTGACTATCTGCTTCATGCCTGCAAAGAAAGTCTCTGAAAAATATTGTAGGCTTTTTTGACTATTAGAATTATGATTCTTGATGGTATTTCGCAGCTGAAAGATTTTTCATTTATCTTAGAACAAGATATTTTGTCACTAGCCTTGAAGTAACCATGGCACCTGCTTTCAGTTGTACTTCTCCGTAGTTCATATTTCATACACCCCATAACCCTTCAGCTCTTAGAACTGGATCTTTACACAGGGTTATACATGAAACAATTTTGCCAGTGCTATAGTGGGACAAAAAGTATAGCTAAATTACAGTAGCAGCTCTGTGTGTTCTTAAATTGCAGCTATTAATAGTGGTAGTTAATAAGAATATTGGATAAGCTACCAAAATGTATCAAGTGCTAATACCCCTTTCTATGTATCTAATCTAGAAAATATAAAGCAGGAGGAGCATAATGTATCTATTCTTGTATGAGGTTCATGCAATGCTACAGGCTTGTTGGCAGAGTGCCTGGAAACAGCCTGATGGAAATGGCCTGAGGGTGCTGGTGACAGCAGCTGAACGTGAGCCAGCTGTGCCCAGGTGGCCAAGAAGGCCAATGGCATCCTGGCCTGTGCCAGCAACAGTGTGGCCAGCAGGGCCAGATAAGGGATTGTCCCCCTGTCCTTGGCACTGATGAGGTCACACCTCCAATCCTGGCTCCAGTTCTGGGCCTCTCACTGCAGGACAGACATTGAGCCTCTGAAGCATGTCCAGAAAAGGGCAGCGGGGCTGGGGAAGGGTCTGGAGCACAAGACATTATCCGTCTCTAAAACCACCTGACAGGAGGTTGTAGTGAAGCGGAGGTCAGTCTCTTCTCCCATTTAACAAGTGACAGGATGAGAGATAATGGCTTCAAGATGTGCCAGGGAGATTTAGACTGGATATTAGGAAAAATTTCTTCACTGAGAGGGTTGTGAAGCATTGGAAGAGGCTGCCCAAGAAAGTTGTTGAGTCACTGTTTTGGAGGTATTTGGAAGTCATGTAGGTGGCCTGGCTGGGACATGGTTTAGTGGTGGATTTGGCAGTGCTACATTAATGGTTGGACTCAGTCATTTTAAGGGTCTTCTCCAACCTAAATGAGTCAATGATTACTATGAGAAATGTCTGAGAGAGCCAAGACTGTTCAGCCTGGAGGAAAATGGGCTTGAGGGGATTTTATCAATATATATAAATACCTGAAGAGAGAATACCAAGAGTATGACAGAGCCACACTCTTTCCAGTGGTGCCAACTGGCAGGACCAGAGGCAGTGACACAAGCTGAAATAAAGGAGTCTCTGTCTGAGCATCAGGAAATACTTTTTCATTGTGAGAATGACTGAGCACTGGCAGAGGTTGCCTAGGGAGGGCATGGAATCTCCATCCTCAGAGGAAACAGCTCTAGGTGACCCTATGTGAACAGGAACATCGGAGAAGATGACTTCCAGAGGTCCCTTGCAACAGTAATCATGCTGTGGAATTGTTCATTATCAATTTAACAGATTTAATGGGAAATAGAATTAAAATCTTATTACAGGCACATCACTACAGGGCCTTGCAACAAAAATAGATGGAGGAATAAGGAAATGCAAAGGCAAAATTAACCACAGAGCTTCTGTATCTGTCCTGCTTAACATGTTTGTGACTAAGACAGCTTCCTTTAAATGACATTTCATTTCAGTAGCTGTATAAAATATGCTGCCAAATTGTTGTAAACCATATGGCTTTGTACTAAAGCAGCTGAGTGTCAGTAGCCCAAGTATCAACCAGAGCCTTCAGCTCTTCACCAGTTAACTAAAATTAAAATAATATTAAATATTTCATCTCTTATAACACTTTTATTATATTAGTTGCCTGGACAGAAGGAGAGTGTATAGTAGCATCAAATTGCAATAGCCTTGCCTCTAATTATATTTTTTATTAGAAATTGGCAAGCAGCCAAAAAAAAATATTGATGTGAAGTCTGATTTTCCAGTATTGTGGAATTTATTCTGTATTGGAATACAGCTGGAAGGTTTGAAAGTGTTAGGCAGCTGCTGTAAATTCAGGA
This sequence comes from Melospiza georgiana, assembly GCF_028018845.1. Taxonomy (NCBI): domain Eukaryota; kingdom Metazoa; phylum Chordata; class Aves; order Passeriformes; family Passerellidae; genus Melospiza; species Melospiza georgiana. The sequence continues at coordinate 33,110,987 of NC_080465.1, read as the reverse complement.
GCTGAGGCAAGCAACCCAGAAGTTAATATGTTATATCCTTACACAAACTATGCTATCTTCTGCATATGCATGCATGTATGACCAGTATCTGTTCCTCACTGATTCAGACACAAAATAATTTAATTGCATATAAAGTCAATAAAATGAATCCCTTAAGTAAAAAAATTTCACCTTTATTAGTTTTTAATGAGACTTTGCAGTGACACCACTTAATACTCTAAAATAAAATCACCGAGTAAGAAAAAAAATGGTACTCCCAAACCCCATTATACACTACTTCATCAAAAGAAATGCTTGATTTAAATCTTAAAGCAAGATTTATCATGTCTTGTAGTCATTTTCAGCTTAAGTCTCTAGCAAATCACTGGAAGATATAGCTAACAAAGTATGGAATTTGGCTCCTTTTTAGTAAAAGGAACAATTGATGTGGATTGATGGTAATGCACAGCTGATGTGGGTCATCTGATCTCAGTTGTGATGTTATTATGTGAGAGAACGACTTCTGAGGCAAAAAGAACAATCTCTGAAGTTGTAAAACTTGTGTCCTGACTGCAGACAGTGCTTAACCTTCAGGAGTGTATAGGGTGGCATCTGCAAGAGCCACTCCATGAGACCCAAGTTGCAAGAGCATTTATTTAAAAGGACCATAAAGAAAGATTTTACACACAAGAATCACAGAATCATCAAGGCTAGAAGAGACCTTTAAGATCATCAAGTCCAACCATCAACACACCACCACCATAACTACCCTTAAATTATATCTAAATGTGACACATCTAGGCACTTCTTGAACACTTCAAGAGAGAGTGAGTGACCTCCCTGGGCAACTTATCCCAATGCCTAACCACTCCTTCTGTGAAAAAAAAATTCTAATATCTGATTTGACCTTCTTCTGGTGCAACTTAAGGCTATTTCCTCTTGTCTTTTCAGCTGAAACATGGCAGAAAAGATTGACGTCCTTTTGAGTAGTTGTAGAGAGTTGCAGAGAGTAATAGGGTCCCTCCTGAGCCTCCTCTTCATTGATTCAAGCATTTGGTCTGGGCTGATGAGCTGCCTGTTTGGAGCTACAAAATATATCACAGTGATTTTACTCACAAAGAAACTTGCTCCACAAGTTGGCAAAGTTAGCAAATAGAGAAATGCAGGAAAGTTGTAACTGCTGCCAGGGCATGAGATTTTCACTGCTTGCTTTCAACTTTGTGCACAAGTGTAATGTCCAGTATGGAATTGCTCTGCCAACCCTAAAAATTTGGTATGAGATCAAACTGCCCTTGACTAAATATGTTGATCAGTCTATAATAACAGCAGCTGTAGAAAAGAAATCTTAGTTTGCTGCTGAAAGGAACATTATAGGTCTGTTTATTTTTGTTGCACTGCTGGGATTTTTTGACCACTTTAAATTTGATTAAAGCTTTATATTTCAGAAACGTCACCAATAATTTTTCAGAAAAATCATCCAGAAACTAAATTTAGATAAAAGTATCTCCATAGGCTTCAATCTGACTGCTAAACCCATCAAAAACCTAACAACTTAGCCTAGTCTTTTTCTTACTGATTTCAAAGCTTCAGGGAAGAGAAGCTTTTGGTTTTAGCAGGATGACCAAGCAATAAAATTTAAGACTACTTTTATTTTGAGAAGTAATTTAATGCTGTGGTTAGAGAGTTCTGTGGTCTTTTCTACATTTTTAATCAAGCTGTGCACTCTTGGAGCAGTAAAGACCCACAGCATTCTGGTCAGCAAAAAGTGGAATGTTGCCAGCAGACCAATGGATATGATAACTTGTACTCTGCTCTGGTGACACATGAGTGTGTCTGGATCTGTTTCTGGAGTCATCAGTGCAAAAAAGATACGTGACTACTTTGTTGGATCCAGTCCAAAAAAGGGCAGGATGGTAGCACATGGGCATAAACTGATAAACATGAAACTTCATCTGAACAGAGAAAAACATTTTCTTCCCATGAGGGCAGTTGAACACTGGCACAGTCTGCCCAGACAGGCTGTGAAGCCTCTATCCATGGAGAATATCAAACCCAACTAGACATGATCCTGGTAAACCTGCTGTTGACCCTGCTTGCTTAGAGGTTGCAAGGCTCCACTAAATCATCTCAAGAAGTCACTCCCAACTTCAACCATTCTTTAATTTTGCTCCTGTTGATACTCCCTTGTCATGAATAGACTATGAATGTTTTGTTATTGGGTTTAGCTTGGTTAAGCAGCCAAATTCTCAGATACCTGTCTCCAAAGTGTTATCCAAGCAATCAACTCTCTTTTCATTAAACCAGTATGTGATGGCAACTATACTTTTCACAGACTTTTACCTGGCACTACATGTAGCACCAGAGCATTTTCAGGAGTCTAGTAGCGTTTAAACATATTCCTAGTATCTATCTGGACAGTCTGCACAGCAATGCTTCAAATTCTGTCTCACACAAATGTCAACATATTTTGCTGTGGCAGAGGGATGTCACTTTTTCCATAGCTGTTCTGTAATATCAGGGGGATATGGCTCTAACTGTAAACAAAATTAAGAACTGCAGAAGAGTGTCAAAGTAATGAAACATGAACCAAGTGTTTAGCATTTTTGAAAACATTTGTTTGGCTTGATTTTTGAACAAAGTATTTGGGTATTATTTCCCTATTACCCAAGGTCGTTTGTGAATGGTAAAGGATGTTTCATAGGAAAGCACCAGAGCTTTCTATGTATCTAGTGCAGCTAATTGTGTAGGAATATTTTTTTGTGTGATCTTTAGTTTCTTAAGGTAAGCATCTTATAGCTCAACTTGGTAATTTCATGCACTACAGCCCAAAGCAATAAGAATAAGGATTAAGCTTAAATATTATGTAGCTTTTATCATGAATCAGGAATGAGCCAAAATTTTCCATACATCTCTCACTTTAGCTACATCTTTTAATGTTTTTTCTACCTATATTCAAGTCCTGTAGCTAAGGTTGTGGTGCTTATCACATAAGATAACATATAGCAAGGAACTGAATTACAGAGGCAATTGTTTCTCGATAAGTGTAAGAGCACAGAAATTGTCCATGGTTCCCTGTTCTGTGGAATTGCCATGTACGGGCAATTCAGTCACTCATGGAATATAAATCTGTGTTTTGCATTTCTTCTCACATCAAATGGGCCAGGGTTTTTCTCTCTTGCGATTAACAACAATTTTAATTGCATTAGTTTACAGAACTTAGAAATATGAATATATGTAGAGAAAATCAGTGCTACTAATGAGTAAATGTATCCATGATTTTTGAATGTACAAATAGATTTGAATCTATCTGTAAACTGAATTTTTTTATTACTAAGATAAAATTTGCATTGTACATTACAAATATTGTTCAGTACTCATTCAGTTTCATATCTAATTGCTATATTGACTTTAATGACACGAATATAACTTCCAATAATGCTTGTATTCAAGTATTTACATCTAGGATCTGATCATAATAAGAATCTTTTAAATTATTTTTCCATTTTTTATTCAGTTTTGATTGTTTTGAAGTATTTCACAGGATTGCTTCTACCGTCATATTTCTCACTGTGTCTGAGAATTGAAGAAAACTCCTAGAAATATGAAAGAGAACCCGATATTTTTAATAAATGTGGTAATCCTTAATTCTCAAGATTTTCAAGATTTTTAAACAAGGAGTGAAATTAAAGCAAAGTTGAACATGATTTTAAAAAATAAAAAAAAGAATCAAAAACCCATGAAAAAACCTCTTGCTAAATCTACAGGAATCCCTACTCATATTGGAAGCTATTTGAGCTGGTTAATCAAGATGAGGAAATAGTAATATTAAAGGAATTTGGGCCTTCATGAGTTAGTGATAATCTCAGAGTTTAGTGGTGAAGGTATCTCAATGGATAATTACTGACACAAAGCACTGGAGAATGTTATGGGTTGGAAGGGACTTCGAATCATCTAGACCCGATCCCACTCTTCCATGGGCAGGGAAACCTCCCACCAGAGCAGGTTGCTCAAGGCCTTAGCCAGCCTGGACTTGAATGCTGCCAGGGATGGGTCGTCCACAGTCTCCCTGGGCAAACTCTTCCAGCGTCTCACGTTAAAGATTGTGAATGACTTAGGCATGGACTCAGACCAGCAGGGAATCTGAATTGTTTACTTAAAGAAACAATCTGATTTTCCCATCTCTTCCCACAACTCCCTCTTTTTTGTTTTATACAACTGAGAATCATGAAACAAAACACTTCCCATGAATGGAGACAGTGATTAAACAGATAAAACCTTGAGAAACAACTTAAAATTGTCTAAAACCTTTCCTATCACCCAAAGTCTGCGATTGCTGGGGAGTCCCATTTCACAGTGAACACTTGGAGAGCCTTTCCCAGGAAAGGGGGTCCAAGATTTTGTAAGATTAGATCAGCAAGTCAAAGTGACTTGATTACACTTTTAGGGCAGAAATACTCGGGTCAGATGGCATAATCCCCACTCCCCCAGGGTTCAGCCTTGGCAGAAGAGACAAGCCTTGACTGAGAGTTTCCCTAAATTACCGACCAAATTGTATAAAAACTTTATTAATATCAATTAGGAACGTGGCTTCATAAGAGTTTGTCTTCCCCACAAGTTGATTACGAAGCTGGAGTATCCAAGGCTGGTTGGATGGCTCTTGCAGGTACCCATTGTGGACTGGAATCTGTGGAAACACAAGCATATCTTCCCTCCCAGGTTATCAATGGAAAGGGGCCTTCCCATTTTCCACTTTCAAGATTCGTAACAAGTACCTTAGCTCTTTCTAAGTGAGCCTGTGATTCACTAAATTGTTGTTGGATGGGGGTTTTTCTGAATGCAATTTAAAAAATTAAGAACATATAGGGCTTTCTGCAGTTTATCGTGGGGGCTATATCCCATTTCTGCCCTCCCTCTTTTTTGGTTTAACAACATGAACTTGAGAGTGCTATGGGCCCATTCAACAATGGCTTGACCTTTAGGGGAGTGGGGAATACCTGTGACATGGTGCACCCCCATGTGCAAATGAAAAAAGTCGGCCATCCATTTGGATGTATAGACCGGCCCATTATCAGTCTGTATGGATACAGGTACTCTGGGCCCTGCAAAAACTGACAAAAACCTACGCTGGTGATCTTTTGCACATTCGCATCTATGTGCAGAGGCAAAAATGCATGTCAAAAATGTATAAATTGTAACATGAACGTATTTCAACCTACCAAGCTCAGGGATATGTGTAACATCAGTCTGCCAGATTTTTAGGGCTTAAAGTCCCCGGGAATTAACTCTGAGAGCAGGCAAGGGTGTACGTGTTGACAATCGGCACAGGCTTGCACAATTTGCCGTGCTGGCTGATATCTAAGCAAAACTGTTTTCGAAGAGCTGCTGCACTCTGGTGAAAAAACCCATGTGACAGACGGGCCTGAGAAAAAACATCCAGGACAACAACAGCCCCTGCTAACTGGATCATATTGAAATTTTTCAGAAGCCGTAACCACACCTGCTAATTCTACCAGCTGAGAAGAACCATTAACTACTGTCATATCTTATAGCCACTGCCCGTTACTTTGCCACACTGTCACAGACCCACCAGTCTTTCCAGAGCCACATGTAAACACCATGCAGGCATTGGCAATTGGAATTGAGGAACAGTAAGAGCTTTCAAAAAAATTAAGAAAAAATTTACAGGGAAACCATCAACTTTTCTACAAGCTTGTGGAGCACTTAACACCTGTGTGATCTGCTCTAATGCTTCTGTGGCTCTGGGTGTCAGGGAGCAAGGGGAAGTAAGTTCAGGGTTCTCTTTCAACAGCTGGAAAAGGGGGTAGATTTGTTCAGTTGTAACATCCAATAGAAGGCACACCCAATTAATTGTACCCAAGAGCTTTTGCAAATCATTGAGTGTGGACGCTTGAGATAATGGAAGGCACAGAAAATGCAGATCAAGGGGCATTGTGTTCACAAAGTGGTACAGTAAAAAAAAAGCAATCTTTTAAATCAATAACTATGAGGGCCCAGAATTCCCATAGGCACAAAAATATTATTGATTTTTTTTAAGATCATGTAACAATCCCCATGTTCCACTCTTTTCCTGAATAACAAAAACAGGAGAATTCCATGGGCTAATTGTGGGAATGATATGGCCAGATTGCAGCTCCTCTTGTACCAGCGGAGCTGCTGTGCTGCTTTTCCTGAGGAAAGGGCCACTGGTCAGCCCACACAGGACAATCTGTCATCTGAGGGCTGGGACATGCTGCTCAGCAGTGGCCCCTGTGGTAAATTAGTTCCCAACACGACACCCCATCAGCTAAGGCAGTCTCATCCCCACAAAGTAACAAAGAATGGTAATACATGAGGTTTCACAGTGGCAGTGTGACCTTCAGAGCCCTCTATTGTGACAAAATTTACACTGTGCTTCAGTAGAGAGAGGTTTGCAACCCTTTAGCAACTTGAGTCAGGGGCCAATGGCTGGGCCATACTGAGTAAGCTATAAAAGTATAATCAGCACCCCTATCAAGCACAGCAGCTTCTCATTTTGATGCCAAAGAGCACATTTGAGAGTAGGTCTATGACTGGAAAGTGTGCCCAGAAGATCTGCGACTGCCCAGTGAAATCAAAGACACTGTTACATCTACCTTGTGGAAAACTACCAGGGGAAATAAACAAGTTGAGCAATTTGTGCCCCTTCACAAATTTGGAATGGGAGTACAGGGGGCCAAAACAGAAATGAATATGAATTATGGTAGTTAGTGGTAGGGTGAGGGTCCATAGCGACAGAGTCCCCAGGCAGGTGGAAAGGAGAGCCCCTTTATTGCAAAATCTCAGCCTTTTTAAGCAGTTAGTTATCAGCTACACAGTTTTAAAGCATTGCAAACATAATTCAACCAACCACCATACACCACAATGTGAACACATGATGGTTATATAACATGCTTTTCTACCCCTAACTCAGTTGAGTCTCTTTCCCATAGTCCTCTTCCACTCAGCCAAAGTAACAGGCCTAAGCCATGATTTTACAGGGCCTCTTTTTTATAAAACTTTACTTATCAGTAACAGTTAGTAACCTTCCTTGTTTCCAGTATTTCATCTTAACACTGGAAGCGTTAATTTGAAACTGAAATTTTAAATTTGTTTTGTAAAAAAATGAGTAATAGTCATGAATAACATCCTGATAGTTTTCCCCTAATTTAAAAATTATCTTGGTTGATGAAGACAAGCATACAAGCAAGACAATTTTGTTTAATTGCAGAGTAAATAATAAAGTGGTGTAAGATAGGAATAAGCACAGGGACAAAAAACTAATATTCAAATTAGAGGATACAAAACAAAGACTTCAGTTTGAAGTTCCTCAAATAGTCTTTCAGTCTGGCATACTGAGCAAGCAACATGTTGAGACTACAAACTGCTCTAGAGGGCTTAGGATCACTTTAATATCCATCAAGAATGCATCTTTCCGAGTCTTATTCGACTCCAGTTCTCTTTTGTTACATTTAAGAACCATTCTTCTCTCACTATTCTTAATTTGCTCTGTCCCCCATCCAATTACATTTCTTGAAATGATACTTCCTTTTCCTAGATCCTTGCCCAAGAAGTGATAAATGAAGTGAACATTAACTGAGGGTTGTAGCTCAACAGGAGCCAGTTTGGCTTCTAGTCAACATCCCTTGGCAAACCAGGGAAATATATAATGCTGACTGATTACTCCCAGAGAATATTTTTGCCATTTTCAGGGCATATATTTGAAATTCAGCTGTTCATTTCCCCCTAAGGTTTTCTCTCTTAAAAAAGGGAGGGGAAAAAGAGCTAGAGATGAAAGCTTGGACTGTAGATGCGCAGCAGTAGGAAAATACCTTCCAGGCTGTGGATAAAGATGAGCCTAGATTTTATTTTTTGTGTAATAATAGGATGTGAAGAATGTTATATGGCAACTCGGCTCAAAGTATTTATGTTTTCTATGTACCAGTTGCTTTGTTCTTTGGGAAGATGCTAACATTTACTAAACAACCAATGAGAAGATGCTTCAGGTGTTGACAAGACTAGTGTTCATCAGGATTACTGTTCTCCCAGCTAGGAAGAGTGAATTCTGATTTTGAAAATCCTTGCATATAAATTCTGTTACTTAACACAATACAGCAAATATATTTCTATGATATTTTACATAATCCTATATATTAATATGATTCTGTGTAGCTAAAAATAAAGCACGCTAAGATACATTGATATGAGATAATATAATTAATAATACAATACAATATAATATGATAACTAATAATTAGTATATGTCTTTCCAAAAGGCCAGAGTCTGCCACAGTGCAAGCACATCTCAAGCAAGAGTGGTGCCACCAGCCATACAAGACTTTAGCCCTTGAACTTGACATAATGATGATGAGATCAGGTCTTTGGTATTTAGATCACAATGATGTTGAGATCAGGTATTATTGTGTTCAGAGTCCTTTGCAATACTTCAGTTACAGCAAGAGCTAAACACATGGACTGAAACCATGCACAGTCTTCCTCAAAACTGAGGGTTACCCTCATTATTTAATTAATGCAGAACTCTAGATGTGATGTTGCCGTTGTATTCTTTTCCACAAAATCTTAGTTTTCTGTTTTGTCACTAGAGGACTTGATGAAATCTTTCAGGATCCAGATATTTTCCTTAAGGAAAAATTGTGTTTTCTTATACACTTTCTTTTTCCTTTAAACAGTTCTATGATAAAATGCTTTAGAAAAATAAACACTACAAAACAGAGAATTAAGTTAATGAATCAGTTTTTAAAAATGGAGGAAAAATATAGAAATATTTACAAATATTGTTGGCTTATGTGAGAAGAAAGAAGCAAAGAATACAGGAGTATACAGGCTCTAGAATGCCCTTTCTTTAAAATGAAAGTCACTTTTTCACCATTGTCCTGTGCAACAGGAATCTTATGCAGGAGCCAAGTGGCCATCATTTGTCTGTCCTTAGTCTGTCCTGAGGTTAATAACTTACTTCAGAAGTCTTCCACAGTTATTGTCAATATGGAAGAGTTGACAAGATTTAATCATTCAGGTATTTTGTCGGTTCCATCAAAAAGCCCATAGGACTGACTAACAAATTAATCATCATTTGAAAATTTCTTATGATACAACCTGTGTTTAAAAGCCAGGGAAAAAAGGCAAATCAAAGATTATTTTCTTTTTTTTTTTTTTATTATTTTTGTCTCTTATTTAGTCATTATAACTGAACATTAATAAGATACTTGACAAATCAATGCTTTCTGACATTCTAAATAAACATATTTTGGCCATTTGATTCACTGTAGTCTGTTAAGTGCTTTGAGAGGGGAAAAAAGAAAAATATGCATTAAAATCTAGAAAAGGTACTTTGTACTTCTGACTGTGAAATGCAGTTTAAATAAGAAAATTATTTTTATTTTTAGTGAAAACATAGTTTTAGGAGAATGTGCTTGAAATTGTACCATGCTATTCTGTTGTCGCAGAATGTTTTGAGTATTTTATATGCACCTTTCTTTAATGTCTTTGGGGAGTTTTCCATATGTTTTTTGCTTTCCATTTGTTTCTTTGACAACAGACATTTCAGGAATTCCGTTTCCACTTTGTTTTGGGGGTTTTTTGTGTTGTTTTGTTTTGTTTCGTTTTACTTTGTTTTGCTTTGCTTTGTTTTGTTTTGTTTGTTTGCCAAGACTACTCCATGTGGTTTTATTTAGCAGTCATGTTACGCATCCATATAACTGAACATGGATTCTTCTCTCTGCTGATAGGCATGTGAGCTCCAGACCATCAATTAATTTTCCTTAGTGAAAGGAAAAACTGTTAGCTGTATTAAAAATTTAATTCCTAACCCTATTGCTGAAGTAACAGTACTGTTGTTTCTGAAGACTGACAGGTCCTGGGCAAAAGCCTTTCTCTGCTTTCACCCTTCTCTTAAAATGGGCAAACAAGTTTGGTGGAGAGTAGCTTATGCCATCTATATTCACATTATGCTCAGATACCTAATTAAGTCATCTTGCAGGCAAAACCCTGAGCTGCTGGTGACAGAACGACTTTCTGTGTGAGAAAGTTGTGCATTATCACTGTATGGTGTGACTGTAGCATATCTGTCCTCAGTGGAGTAATGCTTCAATCAGCTCTAACTCCCACCCTCTGTTTCTCCTGCTTTTTGTATAGAGAAATTATGCATTTCATAATGCTTTGGAAAAAGAGCCACAAGGTGTGCTGACAGCCTCCTCAATGTGTGCATTGTTGGACTTCACAGTCCTGCTGTAAAGAGAACCCTGTACAGTTCTTAGTGCTTCGAGCATAGCTCTTAAAAGAAAACACTTCTATTCAGCTGTGGATGGACTCCCCTGGAAACTCCTACAGTGTTCCACTGGCTCTCCTGTCACATGCTGTTACTTGCAGACATTTTCATCTTGGTGTTAACATTAATTGTAAAATTGAGGAAGTTTATAGAACACAGAGGAACACTTCCTATGTTCTCACTGAGCAATAGATGCAGGAGCAACACTCTGGCCTGCTGGAAGTTCATGGGAAAATTCTTAGTTCATTGCATTGTCAATGTATATCTTTTATCCACTGAGAGCTGTGGTAGCTTTGCATGACTGGGTTGATTTTTGCCCTCCCAATTTAGCAGAAAGCTCAGGTGACATTATAAAGTATTTTCCTTCTGCAGATCACAAAGCACTTTCCCGTATGAGTAATTATTTAGGCATCGACCAGTAAAATGATTACTCCATGTTCACAAATCAGGCAACCTAAACAAACAGAGAAAAGGTATTTGATTAACATTGCTCTATTCAAAAAACCAAACCAAACCAAATGACGTAAAATACCCCATTCCAAGAAACTCAAACTTCCTGACTGAACCCCTGTTTCTGCTGACTCATACCATCAGTTCTTATGCTTTATAGTTGCCAAATTTTCTTCATTCTTAGGTACTCTTAATAAGTAGGCTTGAGAAGATGGAGGGACAAAATGAAAAGACATATTTTAAAAAACTGAAATTAAGGACCTAGATCAGCATTGGAATTCTTAACTGTAATATATTTACAGGCTCCCCAGAGAAGTGGTCACAGCACCAGTCTGACAGAGTTGAAGAAGCATTTGAACAATACTCTCAGGCACATGGTGTGACCCTTGCGGATGGTTCTGTGAAGGGCTAGAAGCTGGGCTTGATGATCATTGTGAGTGCCTTCCAACTCAGCACATTCTGTGATTCTGTGACATCTGGCATGACTGTAATTCTCTGGATATTCTAATAGAGTTCACAAGTTACTTCTGACTAAAAACACTTTTGCTGCAGAAAACATAGTCATTTGTATTCATCTCAAATCTCACTACTTGTATTCATCTCAAATACTCCTTGGACTTCAAGACAGATGCATTATAGAAACAAGGCGCTCAATGACACTGTTTTTGGAATCAGAACCTGAAGTGACTTAATAGCAAGGTTTGCCAGTACCTTCTTTAAGGGCTACCAAGGGGATGGTAGGTAGACAGGAGGTAAGCAAACTTCCCAGCCTTTCGTTGTCATCAGGATGATTCTCTACTTTCCTGTATAAAAGAAGCCTGTCTTTTTCCTTCTGTCTTTGCAATTTTCAGTTGACTGTTTTTGTAGTTTTTAGTTGTTTTTGCTGCTGAATAGGCTTGAGGGGAAAGCCCAGGAAGATAGCATAGAAGTTCATATAAATGTGTAATCATGAATCACCTCTATAAATTCCACGGTAAATACTGCAAACATAACGTATATTATTCAAGGTATTAACCGGTCACACTGAAGTTGCATGTATGGTTTCTGAAATGATTTTTTAAATTGTTTTCTGCATTTTGTCTCCATTAATTCCTTTAATTCACAAGAAGAACATCTTCATCAAATCTGCAGTTTGTCAAAATGTTCTGGTTTGTATTTTCAAAATCATACTCTTTCTTTTCCTTATTTTGGTTTTGGTTTGCAGTTTTAGGTTTTCACCAGCCAGGTCCTGGTTCATTTACAGGCTATTTCCAGGTGATAACTTGCTGTCATTATCAATTCTCTGTGTGTCCAGAGTGAGAGTGCTTGTTAAGATCAGACACCTGTGTAAGAAGTAGCAGCCATCTTCTTGTTTTCTTTAAAAATAAGAACTAGATTATGAAGATGGATAGTGTTTGAAGTTCCATATTTCATCTTCCCAACTGGGAAAAAAATGATGTGTTAGGATGAAAGGTTAACAGAGCTGCCTCTGATTTAGTATCACTGCTATCCCTATCACTAACATGGACAAAGAATGCCATGAAATGCCCCAGAGTTTATACAGTTTAAGGTCCAGTTTTAGAGTTTGATTTAAGTGTTATGCTGAGGCAATCCATGAGTGAGGGCTTTGTGCCCTTGCCAAGTGCAGAAAGGCATGGGCCCTGTGCAAGAAGTGGGTAGAATGCTGAGCAGGCACTCTCCAAGCAAGATTTAGAAAGCATTGCTGTTTTTCTCCCAGGGCTGAGGTACAGGTGCTGAAGGCAGTACAAAGTGTTTGTCTGCATTCCACAGAGCCTCAGGCCTGTCTCATTCCTAATGTTAGGAATGAGCTCCAGTTTCCATGCTTCTGCCATCTGAAGTGGCATGGCCATGCCATCTGTGCTGTTTTCTGGGGCAAATGGAGAGAGAAGGAGCCTGGGCAAAGAAGGAGCCCTTTTACTTGGCTTTGCCATCAGACCACAACAAATATTGGATCCTGCCACTGAAACATGAGTCCATAGCAAAGTAGTGCAAATTCTTCCAGTAGCTAGAGTAAGACTCAGGAGGTCTGAGAAAATTCTGTGTTAATCTATGTATTTTCCATGTCTGCACCAATGGTAACCCTCCTCCTAATGTGTCATCATTGATCAGTCCCTCGAGTAGAGGATGTGTTAGTCCTTTCTTACATAGATTGATATTTCCATTAAAGATCTGGCTAACATTTTCTCATCCTTGCTGTCTTTTTCACAGCCTCTCTCTGTTTGTGATACTTGGTAATTTCTTTTCCTTGATATCAGTAAGAGCTAGGCACCCCTAGATAATCTGGTTGTTGTATCAAACAGCTTCCCAGAAACTTACTAACACTGATATTGTTCCAGAATGCAAATGTGACACTGAGAGTAAAAAGTAGTAGTTAACCATATAGACTTGGGCAACTGCCCCAGAAAACAAAGGAGACAAAGAGAAACATTCCATCAGAAGGCCAAATGGATAATGACAAATTACACTGTACCTATGAATGACTGACCCTGATGCTTTGCTGTTCAGGATTTTTTGCTTTTCTGCCAGTAACAGAACACTACAGGATTATTAGTTGAATAATCCTGTAGTTCTGTATTCTATGATATACTTTTCATCATAAGTATGATTTAAAAATAAAATGAGAATTAAAAATAAGGTTGAAAAATTTTTACAGGATTCTTTCTTATTAAAAATTTTATCAATTCTCTAAGTAACCACTACCATTGTCGTAAAGATAATGGGAAAAATAAACACAGTACTATAGTTATTATGAAGTAATAGGTTATTTTGGTTTTCTTTCTTCTTCCAAACAATTTTAGAGGCCTCTAACAATTAATGTTAGCTAGACAGGTGATAGTGTGATTCCACAGCATATCACAAAGACTTCTCCCACTGAATGTCCCAAATGCAAGGGACAAAGCAAGAAGCATAAAACTGATTCCATTTGCCATGTGGAAGGTTCTGGTTTGGGATTCAAATATTTTGAAAGTGAAAAAAAAAAAGAAAAAAAGGCTCCAAAACATTTGTAGTTTGGCGAGAAAAGAACTGAACAAAAGCCAGCATAAACTGGTGGTCTCAGCTGAGTTTTGAGCAGACTCTAGCCTTCAGTGCAAATTCATAAGGAACAATTATATGTAATTTGGTACAATTGCCTGCTCATACTAGGAGGCTCTTTACACTGAGCCACAGAAGAGACTGTATTACTTCTCATATGTAATGGGTGCATTAATCCTTGCTCAAGGGCATATGGATTCAGGCACTGCTGTCAAACCCTCACTGAGCAAATACCAGCCCTCATGGTGAACTTTGAGGAGAAAGTCTGTGCTAAATATTCAAGAATCAGAGTAGGTTCCTTTCAGCAGGCATATTTTCTTGACTTTGCTGTCTGACTGTAATGTAGTTCTAAGAGCTTGTGTTTAAGATGTACTCATATATGTATATTGTCCTACAAATCTTTGCAATTTTCAGGAGAGTAAAGCGCAATTAGGTATCCAAATGTAATGAAAATCCATTAGTGTCATAGCCTTGACGTATAAAACCACCTATGTAGCAGCCTCATAAAGTGACGTTAAAGTTGAGATTGGTTGGCATTCCACAGGAAGACCAGGATTTGAACTTAAAGGCTTTGGAAAGACACAAGTATATAACGTGTGTGATATTATCTCAGGAACTTGCGTGTACTCAATAGAAATAGAAATTCAGCTTTTTTTAATATTAAATTTTTATTTTAAGAATAGAAGGCGTCTTATGTACTCTGTTCTTTGAGGTCTTTTAGTGTCATATAAGTGTAACAAGCTTTAAGAGGTAACACAATGGACCAAGTTCCTGAAATTAAATAGGTTCACTGAATTTTGAATAAACCTTTTAGAGAAGCTGGACTACTATTTCATGCAGATTCACTGCATGGAATAGCTACATTTACAGGTCCCCAAACAAAGATAGTAAACGTGCAATCAGATCTTCAAGCTACTGCATGTTCAAAAACGTAGCAGTGTGATTTAGATACACAAAACATGAAAATAAATATTGACAAGTTCCTTCATAAATAAATATTGACAAATTCCAGTGTATGTAGATACGAGAAAAATGTTATGGACCAGGAATACATTTATTGACTTACAAAATCACTAGAAAAAATCTTCATACTTTGAGACGCAGATTGCCTTATTCATCCTGTTTCAACTAGGCTTTTTTTATTGCAACTTCTCTACAGATGGAAAAGATTTGTGCTGAGAGAGACAAAATGCATCTTTAAGGTGCCCCGAGCTGACCATGCTGTTAACCTAAACATGCTATCACATCCTGAGTTCAAAGAAGAACAAAGCCATTCTACAAGGTCTCCACATATCTTTCTTTTTGCCAATAAAAATGTCTTCATGTGATGAAATAACAGGGCAGATACTGCAAAAAGGTTTCCTTTATATCCTGCCTATTTCTTTTCTGAGGCTTTAAGTTACTGTCTACCTCTCTCCTAAAGGAATCTGTTGTGTTGTTGGATCCTACTAGATGTGGTCATCAAAAGAACTGCTAATTCCTATGTCACAAAACATCAGTATCATAGACTCATATACAGAGTCTATGGAATGGCTAAAGATCATCTAGTCCCAGTTCTCATGCTGTGGGCAGGGACACCTTCCAGTAGATCAGGTTGCTCAAAGCCCCATCCAACCTGGCTTTAAATGCTGCCAGGGATGGGGCATCCCCAGCTTACCTGGGCAGCCTGTGCCAGTGCCTCACCACCCTCACAGTAAAGACCTTCTTCCTAATATCTAATAGAAGCTTACTCTCCTTCAGTTTTAAGCCATTCCTCCTCATCCTGTCACTACATGCTCTTATAAATAGTGTGTCTCCATGCTCTTGTAGGCTCCCTTCAGATATTGGAAGGCCCCAATTAGGTCATTCTGAAGCCTTCTCTTTTTCAGGATGAACAATCCAGGTTGTCTCAGCTTCCCCTCGCAGCATAGCTGCTCCATCCCTCTTATCATGTTGGTGTCCCTCCTCTGGACTCTCTCCATCAGTTCCATGTCCTTCCTGTGCTGGGGGCCCCAGAGCTGATGCAGCCCTGCAGGTGGGGTCTCAGCAGAGCAGAGCAGAGCAGAGCAGAGCAGAGGGGCAGAACTTCTCCCTTCCAGTGGCCAAGCTGCTTTGGATGCAGCCCAGAACACCATTGGTTGTCTGGGCTCCAAGCCCACATTGCTGGGTCATGTCCAGGATCTTCTCCACCAGCACCCTTGAATCCTTCTCAGCAGGGCTGCTCTCAGTTTCACTTCATGCCCCAGGCTGTGCTGATAGCAGGAGTAGCCCTGACCCAGGTGCAGCACTTTGCACTTGGTCTTGGTAACCCTCACAATATGCACCCTCACAATATGCACAATATGCACAATATGCACCCTCTTGAACAGGTCCCTCTGGAAGGATTTGTCAGAATTTTATGTTTTTCTGTCCCTGAATGGCCATTTTGCTTTTTCATTCTTGTGAAGTTTCTTTGTTGCCACCCTGTGCTCTCACTTGACCTGTATTTCTCTATCTTCTGTCTGTACAATTCCATGCATTTCTTTCCCTTGGATACATTAGGTATGCTTAGTATTTAGAACGAGTAATGCTCTGCCCTGCAGATTTAGAAGGTCTGAAAGGAGATAAGTGTAAGACCATCAGAAACACATGATGATAAATCACAGAAAAATAGCCAGACTTTTATAATTAGAATAAAGAAATTTTTAATGTTTATTGTAGCAGAAAAATTACAGAGGAAGGGCAAAAAGGCTGTAAAGTATCTGCCACACAAACATGCTGCAGACTGTACATTAGGTAACTTATTAGATTCCCCAAACCAAACTTAATTGTAAATTTGTTGCAAGCCTCTACTAAATGCTTCTTTTCCGTGCTGTGTAATTAACTACACAAGTGTGCTGTGCTGAGACATAAATATGCATCGACACTGTCAGAAAGCAGCAAGCAGTATTCCTTCCAGGGAATCTGTGCTGGGAGCTGATGGTGACTCCAACACAGACCGTGCCTGCCATGACAGGCACAGTTCTTCAGGGCTGGACCACAGAAGGCAGCTAGATACTGATGACAGGGTCTATCAACAGCCCAGGCACAGCAAGAGCATGAATCACGGCCCGAGCACAATGAGGGGCTCCTAGATGCAGCACAAACCTTATATAGCAGCTTTGATCTTGCCGTACTGCTAACTTCAACTCCTGACAGGTAATAAAACCTTGTGATAACTTATGATAGACTTACAAGTTGGTAGATGAGGGATTTATCATGTGGATATTTCTGAGGCCTGTAAAGATGAATGTAGCACATCTACACTGTAATCTCTTCTGCTTTGCCACTTTTAGTTTGAGAAACACAAGCACACTCATTTCATTGTTCCACTCAGGGTCCCTAAAGCTTGTTGTCATATCAGATATGACAACAAGCCAATAAAGTTGAGCCGCTGTAACAATCTGTATGGAGGGACTATGAGAAAATATTTGTTGGATTAGAACAGCCCACAATACTGGAGAAGGAGAAGCTTCTAGGAGAAGACAGGTTGCAGAAGCTTCAAATGTCAAGTGAACAAAATGCAAGAGGCACCGTGCATCAGCTTGTGGTGCAGCAAGATCAATGTGAGATGACCTCAAGAACAGCCAAAAGAAACAATGAAAGCTGTGGCAAAAGGCCAGAGGACTCTGGTGGGTAAAGCCCCAGTCTCCTAGCATTCCAGTAGCTTGCAGAGAAGCTACAAAATTGTAATTGGTCACTTGGAAATATGACAGTATTTCCAGGTTAGTACAGGGGTTTGGCAATATCCTCCTGCAGCTCCATTGCTGTGAAGCATCCACACTGGTTTCCAGAGTGTGATTGATGTCTGCATGCTTATACAAAGTGGTGGTGGTATAATTTGTACATACTTAATATTAATTTATAATCACAAATTAAAATTTCCCAATAGAAGAAGAATTGTATTCCAACAGTGAATATGCCCACATTTGTGCAACAGTAACTGCTGACTAAACATGCCTCTGCCATCTTCCTCCTCTGAGCCAAAATTGGATATTTAAGCCAGAACCACCAAGGCAAGGTATAACAGAGAGATAAACTAAGCCTCTGTCAATTGGTTTCATGTAACTAATACTACAGATCATTGCAAACAATTATCTCTATATTTGTAGGCCCTATTTAGATTTTATTTTAAATCACTATGGTAATTATTTAATAAAAGATTAATTAAATAAAGTTTAAAAATATACATTTAATATTCTATCCAGCAAATTCTTTCTATCTTTTCATTCATTCACTTCACAGCCTTTTCTTACTAAGCAGATTTAATATTTTTTTTTCTATAGATAGAGGATGTGCTTTTAATCTAAACTTAGAATTAATTGCCCATTACTTGCAAAAGCCAAGATTAACCAGGCACAGCAAATCTGCCTGACAAGGCTTCTAGTAAAATCTCTGAGAAATGTAGTCTGCAAAGGAGAGATGAAGTCTCTCCTTTTAATAACATAAAGAACTGACAGGCCATGCATGATAAGGAAACTTGAGCTGTACAAATAAAAACGCCAAATTTCAGTCATCTTAAGAGATGGTACAAAGAGACAGACAAAATTTATGACAGTAGCCTTTACTTCAGATTTGTTAAAGCCAGGGAGTTTGAATAATCATGGGGTAACAGAAATGTGTGCAATAGCCAGCAAGATGAATGTGAGCAAATATTTTGTGAGTTTATTTGCTGCTTATTGTTCCATTAGCTCAGCTGTAAAGACACACTTTGGCCAAGTGCTCACTTTTTTGGATACACTAAAACCACAGTATCCTATTGAAAGAAATTGCCTTTTCAGATAATTTTCTAGGTTTTTAAATTTTTCTTCTAATTTTGAGTGCGCAGTTACTACTATGCCATGCACAGCTTTTTCTGTTCTCTCTTGCTTTCTACAAATATTAGGCATAGAGCCAAGACTCTCAAAAGCTTCAAACAGGTTCCAATGCGACTTCTAAACTACTGAGTCAGATCCTTAGATTCTGGGATTTTTTTACTTTGATATTCATGTTGTATTAATCTTCATGGCTCAGGCTTATATATGATTGGCTAGCAAGGAAAGATGTGAGATCTGGTGTTGAAGTGCTAGAGCCAATGCCATGTCCCCATAGAATCCTGTTATTAGTTGTTTCTGCAGCCATTATGATTTGAGTTGATGCTCCTCTGTCAATGGAAGGTCTCTTCTGAACTACTGAAACATGGAACTCTTGGGCCAGTGTCAGGGAAAGTAAGGATGAATTTCACAGCTTTGTACTTATTGATTCTGGATCAAGTGTGGAGAGATGAAAACTTTGTGTAGCTATGTGTACCCTGCAGTCTGTCTCCCAGCATGATCTCTACTAATTTATGTGGTACACTCCTTGTGAAAAAATTCATGAAAAACAATGAAAAACTGGTAGATTTAACCAGTTAAACCATGTTTAAACCAGGAGTTATCTATCCTGACCAAAGGAAGAGCTTTTGGATGCCTTTTATCTGACTTCATTTTATGTGAAAAACTGGTAAAAAAGAAGACTTCACGAATACAGTAAAGCTGTATTGTAATCAGCAGACTGAACATCATTATTTCTCGTTTGGAAATAATGCAAGCTTCCATGGCAGCACTGGTCCTCTGCTTCTTGCATATTTCATGGAGTTGTGGTGTGTGACTGCTTTGCAATCTGAGTTCATATTTTTGTGGTATATCCAGCTCAGGAAAAAAAGGTAGAGTTTCTGCTTTATTATGTTGTTTGTATACTAAAAGCACTTTTAATTTATTTTTATTATTCAGGTAAGCTTTGATTTGATCAATAAACTTAGGTCCTACCTTAATAAAAACATATTAATGTATAAAAATAAGTTCTCGGTTTATGTAGTATGGTTTGTTGTTGACTTTGGCGTATTTTGGGAGGTGTTTGCATTTTGGGGATAAGTACCATTATTTCTTTGATCCATTACCTGGATTCAGGTATAGCTAGCTTAAGCCATCATGTGAAACTGCTTTGCTTTCCCTCTCTGATGCATTTTAGAGAGAAAAAAACATCTTCTAGTAATTAATTTTCCTCCATTTAAATTCTGAAGCCAGAGTTAATGTTGACTTCAAAATTTAAATTAAACCTTTTACATGTTGTTTTCTAAACCAGGAGCTGTTTAGGTTTGAAGGCACAGCAGTTTCAAAGTGAAGAGAGAAACACTGCATATCAAGTAAGGCCAAGGGGTTTTAACAAAAAAAAAAAATCCATATCTTTAAAACTTCACTTACATTTTGCATCAGATTTGTCTCAGTGAAGATTCTCTCTTGATGTCCTGGTTACTAAATGGGGAATTCAGTCTGAACAGACTGAACTTTGGAAACTGCCCCAAGATCAGTGAAATGTCACAAATCAGTTAAGTCTCTGTTAGAGCACAAATGTCTCTCTTTTTTTGCATTAAAATTTAAGTATATTGCCCTTAAAACGTGTATTCTAGATGTAGATAATATACACCATTCTATATCAAAAGTAACTTTCTCCTGAAGGTTAATGGATATTCTCAGTTTTATCCTAAGTTTGAAAAGAGCTGTTATTTTACAGAAAAGAAAAGTATTAAATAATTCATAATTTTTGACCATAGCAGAAAAAGAGATTTTTCAGGTAAGAAATGTGTCAAGCTATAGGCTTGCTCAAGATTTCACACAGCTGTGACTCAGTCTCATTTATACTGTTTTCAGCTGTGGATTCTTAGAATTGAGGCAGCTGTAGCAAGTACCATACTTTTTCTTTATTTGAAAGCTGTATCTGAGAGTTGTGCTGTGTCTAAGGGATCAAGGGACCAGACACTGGTAATTACAGGTGGGGATGCAATGGGAGAGGCAACCAGAAGAGGGGGGGAATTTTTGGAGAGCAGATGAGTGGTTATTTGTCTTCACCACGCATTTCATTTTCACTGATGCTTAAGGAGCATCATACCCATGTCTTGTTTTCTCCTGATAGTCTCCTATCAGCTTAAGGTCCACTGCACAATAACCCTGTTTGCTGAGTAGTTGCTGATGGCTTCACATGTAAAGCTTTTTACCATGCCTGAGCTTATACACGGATAATACATTCTAGAATATTACCTTTGCATTTCATTTTCTACAGGAAATTCCAAGCATCTGAAGCATTATCTTCTTCATGTAAGCTTAGGCTGAAAAAATTTTAAAATTTCAGATGAGAATTTACTGTTCAACCAACTTCCCAAGCCAGAAATATAATGGAAGTTTATTTTAGTCAAAACATGTGCAACCTCCTATGCATGGAATTACACTAAGTACAATTGTGTTCTACCAGGGGTTGCACAGCAAAAATTACAATTCTTATAGTATTTATTATTCAACTGCTGCTTTTCAGGGTAGGTTTGCTTGAGAAATAAACTCTAGGTCTCTTCCTGGTTTGTTCTTTGCTCCACAAAAGAAGGAAAAGTAACTGAAACCAAGTGAAACATCAAATCAGTTATAAGAAGTATGTGATAGGAGGGTGCAGTGAGAATTAAAAATTATTTCTTACCCAAGGTTTGTTTGCTGTAGACAAAGCCATGCTGCTGAAAGATGCATAAAAATTTCTTATTTTAGGTAGCTCTTAATGCATTGGTAAGTTCAGCTGTGTCATCCTTTGTGAATAATGGAAATTGCCTGATCACATTTTTACTGGAGTGGGGATTGATCTGTAGAAAATTGTATCTTATGTGATACAGCAGTGAAGACAGAATAGAATATGTACAAGTTCTCTCATATCAGTTGATTATCACGTACATTTATTATTTTCCATGTATTTTAAAGCCAACCATTTGTTGAAGATCCTATATGATAAATGTATAAGCAAAAAGCTACATGGGGCACTTTCTAGAAAACATTTTTAGTTTTAAATATCTGTATTTTGGGAATAAATCAGAACATCCTTCTGAGGTAATAACTCAATCTCTTTCTCTCTACTTTGACATTACTACTTTGCTGTAAAGACACCAATGGTGTTTATGAACATGATTTATTTATTTATTATTGCTTTTCATTGGTCTTTTGTGCGATACGATGTGCTAGAATCACATTGTGTGTGCACCCTAAGCATTTGTCATCTCCATGTGACTGAGGTCTGAGTTCCTCCGGGTTGTTTGGGTAACTGCCCCAGAGAAGACTCATGAATATATTTTAACAGGAGTTTGCAACAGAGACAGAATGGGTGGAGTCTCAACAGAGGAAGAGAACTGTAGAGATTTTTACCTTCACTTCTATAAATTTGGTAGTGTTTGAAATAGAGCAAAGGTTTTGCCTCACTCTAACAAGTGGAAGTATTCTTCCATCCTGTGAAGCATATTTGCTTTTCAAACCAATAAACAAATAAGATTTCTGGCTGATTTCAATTCACAGTTTTCTCTTTGGAGCTGAGAGTCTCACAGCTTCTCGACAACTGTACAATGCCATTGAAAATCAAAAAGCTGCTATCATTGTGTGTAACCTATTAGTTATATGCTATATTGCTAACTTGTTATTTTTGGTGGCATGTGCACTTCCTTCCTCCACGCTTCTCTTTTCTTTAAATCCTTTTGTGGGTAATTACTGAAAGTGAGCTTCCAGTTTCCACTGCTGGCAGGTGTTAATTCTTCACTAGGGGAGCAAGCAGACATTTTGAAAAGTCCAGAATTTAGAAATTCTCCGTCTGCTGCCAAAATTCAAGAGGTGATAAATGCTATTACAAGCACAGGATCTGTTGTGGCTATGAGAACATTTTCTGAGTTATTGTGGGCATAAAGAAGGGACAGTGACTTAGAGGCATTTGAGTGCATAAAGGATGAATAAAGGAAACTATTTCCTTGATCTGTGTGCTATTAACATTCTATTTTCCATTCCAAACCCATTGCTACACAGAGCATAGAACACATGTTGACTAGTTCACCCTTTCCCTGCCCTAATTATTTTCAAGACTAGTATTTGTAAATCTAAATTCCAGTGTGGGATGAATCTGGAATGAGATCTGCACCCAAAATTCACACCCAAGATAATTCTAAACTATTCTATATTCTCTTACCTATGGACACATACAGCTCCACCGTTCTTCAATATGCATCTAATTGTACTTTATTTCAAAAAGTCAACACAAACAAATTAGGCAGGTGGGTCTGCATTTTATTGGGGTTTTTTTTTCTGCAGGAGGAGAAAACTCATTTCCAACTGTAAATCTGATTCTTTCATTCCACTCACTCAGAAAAAAAATAATCAGAATATGTATCAAATTAAGAGATAATCTAGAGCACATGTGGAGCCTTTGCAGTACTGTAATGAATGACAACTGTTCTACTGATTTGAATGGATGAAAAATGAATTCCGAGGGCAAATGATCCTTCCTTTATGTCAGGGCACATAAAAGAGAACTTTTTTTTTTTACTTACCTTTTTGTTTTGGCATGGATCTCTTAAAACAGTATCTCTTAAAACAATCAGTGTGTGACAATGCCTTAGTAGTAGTGTTTGGAAAGTAATATTTGAATCAATACTCAGGAGAAAGGACATTATAGTGTCACACAGCATATAGTGTTCTGTGGTTCTTATTATGCAAGAACAGTATCATGTCAGGCAAAGGCATCATTTCTTTGATTGAATAGGATTATTTAAAGTGATTTTCAATAAATAGCATAAAAATTTGTTTTCATGTTTGAATTGCAATTTCAATTTGTGTTTTGAAGTGGCATTTTGAGTAACTTTCATGCTGACCTTTATTTGTAAAGCATAGTACCTTTCTGCATCTACTCAATGTCTTAGTAATTATTATAATTATATCACATGCTTTTCAAAGCTCAATATTGTTTTCAACTTAGACACAATTTTTTTACCATCTACATTTTTCATAATGTATTTCATGCATACTGTACCAGGTTATAAAGATTGCAGAAAACAGCAGATGCAATTCTTAGAAGTATTTGAGCTCATTTGAAGAGTTTGACTTTGTATTACGTAAAGAACATGAAGTTTCCTCTGATAAAGTTTTAACATTATGAAGTCATTCAGTTATCTAACCCCAAAATCAGACTCCTAGTTGTCTTAACAAAATTAATGGTGTTACACAAGCCATATCAAAAAAGTAAGTCTCTTAGGGTGGCAGGAGCAGTTTTGCCTGAATTTCAAAAGCCAGAAAATTATCTCTTATATACTTCACTCCATTTTTCTTATAATAAGAAAGAAACATAATGCCATTCTGTGTATGTAACAGCTTCTTTACTAAGAACCTCAGGGTACCTCAGAAACTAAATTGAATTCCTAAGAAATTATAGTATTGAGAATTGATCCAGGACTGTCAGTCCTTTTAAAGAAGTGTAACTTTAATCAGTTACACTGCAATTCTTGGAGTAAGCGGAAAACTATTAATTGCATTTAAAACAAACAACAAAAACCCACAGGTTACTAGCTTCTAAGAATGCCATTTTCTTTTTTTTTTTTTTTTGACTTTACCACTAAGCAGAACTTGGCTGACATTCTGCTTTTTCTAATGCTTGCCACAGTCAGAGCTGCTAACTAGCAACACACAGCATAAAAGCGAAGCCCAAGGAAAACAGTGGCAGGGTTTTTGCCTTAATGATTTGGGAATGTTTGACCTTAACATTTTCTGTTAATTGTCCCACATCTCTCTCTCTCTCTCTCTCTCCCCCCTACAAGCATGCACACCTCCATGCTGAAATACATGCACTTGTGCTCTCAGATGAGTTGCCTATCATGTACTTGCATAAAACAGCAGAACACTAATATAGTGCCCAATTCTTAATGAGATAATCAGCTTGCTTTCTAGTCCAGAGGAGAACTGATACCCCTATGAAGCCCAACTTCATATGGACATAGGGAACTTACAAGAATCTGACTGCAGTGCAAACAGAATTAACCCAGAATGAGGGAGTGCAATAACAGCCTGAAGACCACTAATCCTATCCTAAAGATTTGGACATTTTGTATGTGTCTTTGCTTGGGGAAAAAAAAATAAATTATAATTTCAGTGCTTCTGCCACCTCCTTGGTGTTATTTCAGTCTCTCCTAAGTTTCAAAAGGACATGCTGGAATTTATACGATAGAGCTTTTCCTGGATATAATTTTTTCATAGCTGTGCTGGAGGAACAACACAGAACTTTGGGATGACTAAATGTTAGACAGATGAGTGTGTAATTAGTGTGGTGCTTTAACTACAAAAAGCATCCACCAAGTTCCTGTTCTCCAGACTCCTTTAGAAAAAGTAAATGTATTTCTGAAGGATGTCAGTCTTTCAGTGTGTAGGAAAAAAATCCCAACATTGCAGCAAATCTTCTGAAGGGGTCTACTGTATATGTCTTAGAAACATGTTGAACTGCAGTTGTACCCAGGAGCCTTGTTGAGGTGATATTATCAGTTAAGTCAGAACACCTGACCCTACTGTGTCTGAGTTATAAAATTGCATTTTCTTTATAAGACATTACATGTTTTCTTAGGCATGGGCTTAATTCCTCTAGGGTTGGTTGCTACTAAATATTAGTTCCTTTTACTACAATTTGGAAGCAAAGAAATCACTTGAAGGGATCAAAATATATAATATAAAATATATTAATTACTCCTACTTACTTAATCCATTTTTAAAAACAGGCACTGAGTCAGATAAACCATGAGAAAGAAGCACACCAGCTCACTTTTTAGTTATCTTCTCAACAGCACTAATGGTTCTCATACATTTTTCCCCCCTTGATTTGTTTACACTAAATTGGTGTTGTTGTATTATAATACAAAATATTGTAGTAAAAAGTCTTTAGTTACAAGTCCACATTCTCCAAATTAGAATACATTATGCCCTGTTTTAAAGTTGACACGGTAGCAGTTAAGGGAAAACAGCACTTGCATACTAGTTATATAACTTTTTGCCCTTATGGTCAAACTGATCTTAATTTCTGCCACTCAGAAGTTAACCACTCTGTCTATATTCTTGGATTCCAAAACCAGGAAAATTCTGTATGAAGTTGGTTCAGTAAATGCGCAGATTACATGGAAGTAAGAAAACAACTGAGTCTTGCAGGACTTCCAGAGTTTGTTAAATCCATCAAAGAAGGGGAGGTCAGTAAATATTACCTCGCATGAGGTGCTGCAGTGCACTGCATTGTATTGTGTGTTAGGGCAGAATTCTTTAGTATTTTTTGTAATACAGGATGAGGAACAGGCAAGAAAACCCATTGTGTGGGGGGACGTGTGCATGTGTATGCTTGCTACATGAAGTGCAGATGGTGGTAATAGAACAGGGAAACATTTCTGATTTACTTGTGTATTCACCACTCTCATTTCTGTCAGCAATTTACTATGCTATTGTGAATTAATATAGAAAACTGACAAAATCATCTCCCCAGCTAATTCAAGTTAATGAGAGGTTCTATTTTGCCCTGGAGAAAAGAAGGAGTTGAAGTTAAGTGGGAATATGAGAAGGAAGACTTCCCAAAAAGGACAAAATGTGGATGATTTCTAGGCTGAACCAAGTTTCAATTAAATAGTTGTATTATTTTTACTAGTAAAAGGTTCTGAAGTTTGGGTAAACCTGAAATTGAGCACCTGCTACTTCTCCTGTTCTAATGTGAGATTGTTCTTTTAGCTTGAACAGTCAACAACCTTTTTTCAGTGGTCAGTAAAAATATAGGGGTATTTTCAAAATGCTATGCTGTTCCTAGTGTTAGAATGTGGAATATGGAGAGTTTTGGCCTGTCTGTTTTCTTCACCTTGGTACTACTGAGCATTCCTGGAGGAATACATAGCGGCCTAAGCTCATTCACTTCGCAGTTCTCAATTGCTGGGCTGATGCCAATGTACAGTCTTTTTGTGGTCTTATTCTGTAAATACAGCTACCTTGCTGTGATAAAGCTAAGGCATAAACCCTTTTTACATTGGCTCTGAAATCCCCTCTTGTTTATCCAGTGCCCAAGTTTAAACGTTGCTGAGCCAATGTCTCTGTCTGGTTTGTTTGACATCAAGGCACAGACTCTTTACAAAGTTTTGGCTAAGTAATTACTAACTGGGATGATGTCACAACCCTTTTCACTCGCTGGATCATCAGAGCCTCTTTTTTAAGTGGCTTGATGTCGAAGGACATGTGATTTAAACATGGGAACTGTTTTGCACTGGTAAGCTGGTTTGCTGTCTACAGCCAGACTTCTATACAGATTCCCATCTCAAAAAAAAAAAAAAAAAAAAAGGAGCTGCTACCAGAGCATTTCTGTATTTTTTGTGTTACTGGCTAAGTATTTCCCACATGTCACTTTGATTTCTATGGTTAGGCCTCTCCTTGTAGGATTATTGGCTCCGTAACCTAATTTTATTCAGCTAGTGTCAAGATCTAATGAAAAAGAAAACTCAGTTGCCCCCAATATGACAGAGCTGGCCTCAAGGCACAGGTTTCACAGTACACTTTTTTATGTGCTATGTTAGCACACTTGGAGACAGACATCTTCAGCTGCACAGGAGGAGAGTTCTTCGACTATTCTATAGTTCACATTTTACAGAGAGCTTTATTGGATCCTGAGGCTGATTAGACCCCTGCTTTTACAACTTCATATCACCACTAACCATCCAACTTTGTTGCCACACTCTGACACTCACTTTATTGATTTGAAATAAATCTAATATTTTCCATTTCAATACTAACAGATGGATCTTGTACCTAGAAATAGATCTTTCTTCTGTATTTTTATGATTTTTTGCAACTCTGCAACATAAAGTTCATTTTTCAAATGGACCTACATGCTCTAACACTAGCTGTTCCCATAGTGCATCATATGAGGATGAGTACATGCATCACATATGAAATTTGATCTGCAGAAGCAGACATAGGTTTTAAAAGAAATCTTAAAGCAGTGTGATTACTGTGGCAGTGGTGTGTGGAAAACAACAGATGATAAAGATGGAAGAAGGCATGTTTGGCTCTTACAGTATTAGTGAGGAAAAAGCTTACCTCAGTGTATTGTAATTACATTATTCCCTTTGATTCAGTACAGGTTGTACATGTACAAACAAAAGAGCTGACAGAATTCTATTTGGTCAGAAAAGGAACAGGGGCCCTGTTTGAAGAAACCATTTTTTGCATCATGTTATTAAATGGAACACTTAATCAGCTTGTCTGCCAGAAGAAAGCTTCCCATTATACTTATTATATATAAACTGTGTTAGAAGAAAAACATTGAAGAAAACAGAAGTGTTGTAATGCTGAATATAATGTCCATGGTTCATCTATATGCTAGTCTAAGGTACAAAGAGCAGACTGAAACTTAAGTTTAGGGCTATGTCTTCTGGTAGGTTTAAGTTTCAGCTTTTGTAAATAAGCAATTCCCTGAATGGTTTTGTCAGTCAGATTTCTCCCTTGCACTTCTTCTGAGCTTTTTCCAGGTTTAGTATTATTTTATCCAAAACAAATTACATCATGGAAAATAAGAAGTACTGTCCCATGAAGCTGGTTTCAAAATATAGTCCACAGCAAGTTTGTATGAAATTACAAAAGATTGATATAAATCTGTTCAAGATCTTACCATCTAAGTCTGTTTGGATCTCTGCTTTGCTCAAAGGAGGCAGAAAGACTGGGAAAATTGTATATCCATCTACTTAGAGCCAACTAAACTCTGGTTTGCCTTCAGAGACATACAACAAACAAAGTATTGCATGCTATCCTTTGTTTTACCCAAAAGCATTTCTATGGTAGTATTATTTTTATATACTTATTCTAAGCAGAACATCTACTTGATTTTCTATGTCAATCAAATGATAGTAAGGCAGATCTTCAGCAATATTAATTAACTTTTTGATAAGTTAGTAGAACTTAGTATTGATTTACCCTAGCCAAGAATCTGACCTTTGCCATCTTGCTACACCAAAGAGAAAACATTCAATCTGTGAGAAGTCTGGACCAAGGTACCTCAAAACCAAATGGCTAATGCTGTGAAGACTGAATTTCTGACTTCTGTGGCATGCATCTCTTTGCATAGTTTCTCTCTGTTGCCTAAATCATTTCTGAGAGGAGAACCATCTCCCTAACAACAATCTATGACGTTTTCTCTAGGAGTAGAAATGCACAAGAATTTTGATTGAATTTGCTAAAATAATCAATATTTCTAAATAGATAAATAGATCATAATGGTCATAATAGAGTGGTATTAGATGTAACAGAGGTGAAAGGAACCATAAATACACACTTTGAAACTGCTAAACAAATTGGTTTTGCTAAGGCAGTGTAGCATACCCTTTGGGTATAAAGAAAGTATAGTTGTAGTATTTATGTTTAACCTTCAAAATAAATGCATTATTTTAGTGTCCTAAAATTTTCAGTTGCTACCTTTTAGTCATTACGTAAGCACAGCTTATTAGCATCTGCTGCCAAAGGAAATGGTACAGCAATCGCTTACATGTGTAAAATACCATCTTCCCCTCCCTTTCCCATAGGAAACAGGCCATTCCTCACACAGGCAAGCTATATATTATACTGTATTTATTCATGCAAGCTGTATATAATACTAGTATATTCAGGAGTATCCTGTGAGCACACCTTTGCCAGCACAAAAATCAATCCCAGTGCCGTCACATTTGGGAGATAAAGTTTTTGTCATTTCAGGGGGGTGTGTGGTAGGCCTACTGGAAGTTCAGAACATTTTGGTGGTTAGCATATGATAGGGTTGTTCAGTTTGGCTATGGAGAAAGGAACAGACCAAGCAGAAAAGTAAGCATCTTGCATTCAAAAAGAGCAATTACATTTTATGGCTATTAAGAAAGATATTTTGATGTAGAAGGAAAAGAAGAACAGAACATTTGCCAAAGAACAAAAAAACAATTCTTCAGCAGTTGCTTGCTAAAAACTGCATAGTGGGCATAGATTTGCATGTAAAGGTGCTGTTATAAGTACCTAAATTCACAGACCCATGCAGAACATACCCACACATCAACCCTTCTGTAGTTTGGAAAGTTCTTAAAGGACATCAGTCATAATGGGACTTTGTTCACATGTTTCAAATAAATGCAATCACACTTGAAATCAAATACTCACGGGCATGCAAAGAAATACTCCTTTCACTGTTGTTGGAACAGGTAACAACAAAGGTTTCTTTTATTTCCTGATTATTCATTTTCCTACAACAAGTAAGCAACATATGTACATTTTAAATGAGTATACGTAAAAAAAGGAAGTCAGGAATAATTGGAACTTGTAAGCAAGGCAATATCTGTTAGAGATTGTCTGATTCAACAGAAATAATTTTTACAGTTCTTACATTATATGTTATGTTTGAATGCTTTCCTTAAGGTCAGGTAGTGTGCATTCTGACTAATTTTTTTTTTTTTTCTGATTTTGGATATTCAAAACATAGAGTTAGCACACATTTGGAAGCAAGGTCTAGAAAAATCACTTGATTTGTCAATCTCATCCTATGTAATTTTTGGCAACAGAACAGAACATATTTAAAGAAAAAAGATCCACAGAACAGTCATGTGCTAGGAGACATCAGGTGGAAGCACCCTCTCAACAGGCAGTGTCAGCTTCATTGCCTCTGCCCTTACTTCTTTTGATCCCAAATCTAATTTTGATCCTAATTACGCATTTAGTTCTTTACAGGTCTACCATTTCACTCTGCCTCATGGTATTCTTTTGATAGATTCTTTGTGTTCTGTATGAGAATTCAACCTCCTCTGGTTCTGTTCCTCAGGAATCTCGACTTGATAGACAAATATTTTAACTTCTCTCAAAAGAGGATGGGAAATGTTATTACTGTTTTTAAAAGCAAAAATGGAGATTATTTGATGGAAAGATTATATGTTTTGATGTAATACATAATTTGAAAAATAAGAAATGCTATCCCATTCTTCAGAATAGAGGCTTAGTGCCTTTCTCATATTGTACAGTCGGTGTGTTATATTTTATATAATATTAAACTTGGCATATGTTTCGGTTGATCCTCTTGAAAAAAACCTTTTCATATTTGGAGAAAAGTCAAAGAACACAACAAAGCAAACAAGACTATTCCTGTCCTCTGTTTCTGAGATTTTAGTGGATGATTATGTGTTCAAGATTGTTTTGTTTGGGATTAAGAAGACTTGATCCATTCTCTCTTCAGGCAAAAGCTATATGGCAGAGAATATATTTGTGCCACAGTTAGTTTGATGCTTTTTTTGTTCCCTGTTCAGTAATACTAAATTATCCTTCAAAATGAGGACAAACACTCAGTAACATACCGATTTCAAGAGACAAGCAATGATACTTTAGGAATAGCAACGAAACTTGAAGAGTAGCAAATCTCACTATTGGGAAGTATGTTTGCCAATGAATTTTTAATTGAAAAAAAAGCCTAGCAGAAACCCTCCCACCTTCTATCTAGTTTTGAAACATGTTGATACTCATTTTCTAACCACTGTTTCATGCTTGGAAAATGCAATTTGTACTTGAAAATATGAGAATCTCTTCAGCTGCTGCTTGCCCTCTGAATTTTGAAGGTGACTCTTGGTGTTTATTCTCATCATATCATTCAGGACTCATGCACATCTCAAGACACCAATCCTCAAGGGTTTCATTGGTTTCATTGGTAGGTAGGATTCATTGCTCACCTGCAATATTGAAGCACATTGTCAAACAAAAGAAGAAAAGGAGTCCAGAAAAGGGAGCATGAGGTAGCTACATGAGCAATTGAGCAATCCTGCTGCATACCCTGAGCTGTCCAAAAGTTTACCCCACTTATACCCCACTTAGAGCTGGTGGACATCAGTTTTGAAAGAAAGATTCATCTGTTGGGGTAAGGTGGATTTAATGTTAGTATGGTGCAATTTGGATTAAGCTAAACTTCTTGCTCCTTGCTTTTACTCTGTAATGATATGTTATAATCAAAGACCAGTTAAGAGTCATAGAATGACAGAATCATAGAATAAACTGAGTTGGAAGGGACACACAAAAATCAAGCCCAGTTCCTGGCCCTACACACGATGCCCCAAGAGTCACACCAAGTGCCTGAGAACACTGTCCAAATTCTTCTTGAGTCTAGACAGGCTGGTGCTGTGACCACTTCCCTGGGGAGCATGCTCCAATGCCCAAACAGCCTCTAGGTGAAGAACCTTTTCCTTTATCTGACACAAACCTCTTTTGATTAATGAGAATGCTATGCTTTGTCTCCTAGCAAGCCTGCTTCACGTGTAGCTTTTTTTTTTTTTTTTTTGGAGCAGGCAGTAATTAAGGATCAGGAGCAAGATCCACTGTTCAGCTGATGCAATCTTGTATATATGTGTAGATTGATTATTTGATAGTTTGGTCTTGAGGTTTTCTTTTACAGTTATGTTCTTTGAGACTCAGGCCACTTAAAACCCAACCTATTCATTTTCCCCTAAAACTTAGGTAAAACTCTGCCCTTAAAGAAGTTTGAAGAATTCATTTAATAACTGCTTCCCCTTATGCGTAATGATATAAAGTGAGTGGAAGATTTCAACTCTTTGCTTTATGCTGAGAAACAAGATCCGTAAACCATATCCATAGGAACTACATTAAAATGAAACACTGTCAAAGATCTACTGTCTAATAGAAACTGTGTAACTAATATTTTATTACTTTTTGTTTTTATTTCAAATTTGGTATTTGTAAATTATTACTGGCATTTGCAAGCATTTTGAGTTTGCAGGCTTCTTGGTTGTAATATGAAGGAATACATTAAAAATATAACAAAGCAGAGAGCAGAATATCAGATGAAAAATATCAAGAATCACTGATTTGCAACCAAATTAAATTAGTCAGTAATGTGCATACTAGATATGTTCAAACTGGAAAATACTCTGTTTTCTGTTGTCTCTTCAAAAAGTCACAAATTTGAGTTACCAACAATGCTCTGTGTGAGTTTTTTAGCTGAGATATGGTCTGTAAAAAACACAGCTTGAATACATTTTTATTGTGTTTTAATTTTGGGTTGATGAGGAAAACAAGGAAAGTTACAATATAATGAAATATTGAAATATTCATAATCCATATTGATTATGAGTACTAATTATATTTGTGGCATGCTTGGGTAAGGAACACATACATGTACACTTCCATTTGTTCCTGTATTTATCTTCTCTTTTAGACAGCCATTACTGGCTCTTTTTGGAAGCAGGATAGTGAAGAAGACGTTTGTTCTGGCCCAGAAAATTTTTAATGCATTCCTACAGGAACAAATCTGCTAAGAAAGTACTATATGTCTTGGTAGACTTTAAAAAAAAAAATTGATAATCATATGAAGGTAAAGATAGGCAAAAAAATGCACATGCATGTGTGTGCATTACTGTATTGCAAATGGACTGATGACTGGATTAAATGTACATTCAGAAAAAATACCCTTGTGAGGGTGTAAAGTTTTAGAAGAAAAATGTGACTTATAAACAGCAGCTTATAATGTGTAACTGCCATTTTCATTTCTAAGATCCTGTAAGTGGTATTTTCTCATTATAGCCAAACCAAGGCAAAAGTATTTAAAATTGCATTCATGTAGGTTTTTTTTATTCAATGCATGGATCTGTTTGTTTTTTGATTTAAAAATTATCTTAAATTAGTCACATTTGAAAGCAAATTTTTAAACAGTTGTTAACTAAAAGTAACTAAAAGAGCAAAATAACTTCCTGATATTAAAAAGGAAAAAAAAAAGTTATCCCTGAAACTAATCACTGTAAAGTAAAGTAAAGTAAAGGGAACATCAACTATGATACGTGTAACATGTACCCATGGCTAGTGGGATACCTTTCTGTGTATCAGACTTCACAAAAAGGAAAAACATGGCAGATAAATAAATATTCTGTAAACTTTTGCCCTTCTCTACTGAAAGGAAATGCCCCTGTAACTTGATATTTTTCCCATAATTATTGATTTGCCTTCTCAAATATAGCTTCTAATCTCTTTACTCAGTGCATTCTCATATTTCAGTAAGTAGACTATTCCTTACTTAAAACAAACCATTATAGGAAAGGAATAATATTATCATGTAGGATTTTTGTAGATAAAATGTACATATAAGCTTCAGTTTTAAATAAGTGGCTCGATTTTTTTTATTTAATATTTTTCAATTGTTAATAAAGTAATGCTAATGTTTCCTTTGAGAAAAGACAGGAAGTATTTAATGGGGAGAAAGCCATCTTGCAGGTGAGTACCAGCTATCTGTTACTGGTTATGCTACTGCTTGCATGGTAGAAGGGTTAATGAACCGATTAGCAATTTAGCACCAGCATTCAGCATCTCACACCTGTATGTACCATATAAGTGAGCTCTATCTCTCTTATTTCATGGTGGCTAGCTGTATCAGCTCCCCAGCTCTTCCTGAAACCCACTTTTACCAATTTCTCCAGGTGTTTCTCTTACGTCTTGGAGGTGTTTTGTGTTGTAGAAAAAAAAACTGGCTACATGCCCAATTCTCATGGTGTTTTGATTGCCTCATAGAGATAAATTGCTTTCTGTCTAATTTAAACAGGAATCCACATTTCTGCTTTGATTCTGGAGATGCAAGATAATATCAAAGAAAAAAAGTTTTAAAATAACATCTGAAGTGAACTCAGTGATATCCTTTTCTGGTCTTATCCTCCGTTTTAGTCTGATCCTTTTCTTTAGCAAGAAAGCCCCCAAGTCTGGAGATGTTTTTTCCTGTCCTTTGGAGAAGGTCAATCAGGATGTCAAGGCAAGACTATGGGTGATGTCAAAAGACAAAAGATTTTTTTGTTTTGTACTGTCTTGAGGTACAAGACCTTCGAGGTAATTTTGGTTCTTCTTTCTTCACATGGTGATCTGTCATTTGATGAGCTGTGTTGGTGAGACATCAGAAAAACACAGGGCTTTCCTTCCTTTTCCCAGATGTCTCTCCCTCTGTCATGCTCTTTCTGTCCACCTCTATTATCACATCTTCTTTTACCTGCCTCTCTGAATAACCAGTAATTTTTCCAGTAAAATGTGGATTTTAGTCTCCCTGTATAACCAGTGTCCTCTTAATGGGTCCGTGTTACTGTCAAGAGCCCTGTATTTTCCCTTCCTCCTTAATGTCATTAATAATCCACAACTGAAGAGTTTTCTTAAAATATCATCTATTAAAAGCAGAAAGCAGTTACAAAAGGAGTCACATCAAAAGACCAAACATGCTAATGAACAAAACACTATAAAAACATAATGCTATGTTTGCGTGGCTGACTTCCAGGAGAAAATAACTCTTTTCACAAGCAACCTGAATACAGTTTCAGAAGATCTCTAGGCACAGTAAAGGTGACCTGGTGATGGGAATGTGCTATGGGCCTCCTGGCTGGGGTAAGGAAGTCAGCAAAATGTTTTTCAATTAACCTGAAGACTGGTTACAGACTGTAAGCAAGGTGCAGCTGTCAGGGTGACAAGAACTTGATGCCCGGGAACGCAGCTAAAAAGGTGCAAGGATGGGACAGGGCTTTGGTCACACAGACATGAAGGAGTGGATCCCACTATGGGCGAGGGAAACAAATAGCAGCACATGGATCCTTTACTCAAAGGAAGCAAATCTGGGCATACTTTGGAAGAAAGTTGGATTGTAGATTAGTTAAAGCTTTGTAATTTTGCTAAAACCTGTGGATCCCCTGGCTGACAAGGTCTAATCCTTTTTGCCCTGTATTATTAATTTTCCCTTACACTACAGGTAACACTTGAGTCTCCTCTGAGCACATAATAGTATTTTTTAGCTTCTTCATCAAGAACTGGGGAGAAATATGGGGTAACAAGAAGTCTACATCAGCCTAGCTGTTTCAGAAATGTTGGGCACAGTTCAGAAATTTTCAGAAGGATTGTGTTTAACTGATGACAAGTGAAGTTCAGAATCACACAATACTTCTCTGTGAGTTGCTTTTTAGGATTTGGGGCTGTGGAAACTGTATGCCTTTATAATACGTGAGCAAAAACCTACTGTGCTTCTCAGGTATAGTGTGCTCAGTTTAAAATTGTTTTTCCTATGCAGCTGAGTTGTATTTAAATACACAGTGAATGAAGTTATCTTTTAAAAAAGTGTTTGGGTACATAGCACTGACATTTTAAAACAAACATTTTAACTGCTGCAGAACTGGGTAGTGTTTATGACTTCAGGGAACACAAAAAGATGAAAGAAATGCTAACATTTCAATGCACAGAAGTTATGTGAATTTAATTTCTTCAAAAAGAAATTGAAAATAGTCTTTTGCCAGCACAGTATTTGCTGCTTTTTCTCATGTAGGTAAATTATTAGATACATGATACCAAGCTCTAATGCGGTTTCTGAATATCCTGCATTCTCAACCATTTTGATATTATTATCAGTGGAGCTTAATGTCAGGATAGACAACAATCACTAAAGTAGAGGCAACTAGTATGGAAGAAAGCACATCAAATCTATTGTAATGTTTTCAAGAAAAAACATTATCTCAATGATGACCAAACTAACATAGATGTGAAGAAAATAACCTGAATTAAGGAGCATATGTGTGTATAAGACACTGTTGTTTGCCTTTTCAAATGTATAAGCTGAAGGAGACGAGCAAACATAAAACACTGCCTGTGGAAGAATTATCCAGATTTGTGACACTCCTTAGAGAACTTTAGTCCTGTGAATTTGAATGGATTACCTGGAGAAATGGATATAATATTTCCCTATGTGACAGATACAAGTTGGTCATAATATGTCAGAGAAAAACATGTTTATCTTCCTCAAAAGGCAAACACTTCTATATCTCAAGTGATAAAAGACACTTCAAAGCAGACATAAACTAAGAAATATTCATGACTCTTAATCTGTCATAATCTTTTAAGGCTGTATGTGAGAGCAGAGTGGGTGCTGTTTTATATTTATGATTTACATCACCATTTGTGGGCAAAAAATGTAGGATTCTACTTATTTAAAGTTATAGATTAATTTCCCAAATGTTACAACACATCTTG
The DNA here is from genome assembly GCF_028018845.1 of Melospiza georgiana. Taxonomy (NCBI): domain Eukaryota; kingdom Metazoa; phylum Chordata; class Aves; order Passeriformes; family Passerellidae; genus Melospiza; species Melospiza georgiana. Next base: position 33,074,378 of record NC_080465.1, on the reverse strand, counting down.
CACATAACATTCATATTTAGAGATGATGTGTCACAATGAAGTAAGTGGCATCCACAAAATAGTAAATCAATAGAGAACAATTTGCCAAAACTACCCCCCTGAGTTCACTGCTGTTCAGAATTACATGGTGAGGTAATCAGAACATGCACAGGAAACTCTAAACCTTTTTAACCTATCTTTTTTGCTAACTTGGTCTGCTAGGGCAGCTGTTGACAGAAACCTGTGGGTCACTCTTGGGCAAGTGAGAAATCCCCATGCGAGGCCAATGCCTGTGGTGGGACTGTCTGGAGTCAGGCTTTACCAAACCTACAATCTTCAATGCTCCCTTGTGGATGGCAGAAATTTCCCTAAGGCAATATTTTTGCAGTCCAAGCTGCTGAGTGGTCTGCGGGATAAGACAGCAGGACCAAACCAGCTGGCCATTACTGGTACATGACTGCATACATTATTTCTGGTGAAGATGTTTTTAGTTTATATATTCCTGTAATTTCTTATTGATAAATTTCCAGATATCAGTATATGCAGTATATGCATTCCTCCCTGCCCCAGCATTGTAGTGGTGTTTATAAGGGATGGTTTTTATGTTATGTTTTGCTGAATTATACTTAGATTTGTTTGCTTGGACTTAGTAGTTGCATGTAATATGTAAACCTCATAGTGCCTGCTGTTAGTCCTCCAAACACAACTGAAAACATTAGTTCAAAGAATTCATCATTCAGATACTGTTTTTCTGTTCTAGCTCTGGAATATGCCTTTCTTTGAGCCTTAAAACTCTGTCAAAATAAATCAGAAGCACTATATTGAATTTAGGGGGTAGGCCAATATTTTTTCCGTATTATATGTTGCACATCAAGTTCTAATCTCATAAAATTGTAAACAAGTTTAGTGGAAGAATTTTTATCATTTTCCCAGAAGTAGATAAATTTTGTGTCCATTGCTGCTAGAGTGCCGGAACTATTTTGGGCGATATTACACAACTGTGCTTTGAATTCACAAGCTTACTTTCTAAATTTGACCTAATGGGTTTTACAGTTTCCACCACATATTAAATTACTCTTTGCACAAACTTTGTTTTCCTTACTTAATAAATGACCACATTGTGGTATAATAGAAATCTCTACCATCTTCAAAAAAGCAGTTTACATTCTCCCTTTGGAGGAATTTTTCTGTGGCAGGGGTACAAAAAAGGGATGTTGAACTGGGCAAGGGGGGAGGAGGGGTGGAGCACAGGTGATGAATTAAATGACATTTTTGGATTTAAATTTAAATTAAATTACATTTTTGGATACCTAGTTCTCTGGCCACTACTTTGATTAAAGTTGAATCACACTTACAGAAGCTTTCAGGATAGCTGTCTCTTCTGTGAAGTAAACTAAATGCCTCAGATTTCACAGGAAAAAAAATCTGCTGCTTTTACATGCCCTTTTGGATTTGCTTCTGTGAGCCTTTCATATACTGAACTCCAGCTGATGTGGATGGAAATTCCACATATGGAGGGACTGGACAGTCAAACCCCTTGCTTTTCACATGTTTTTCCCTCTCTTTCAAATATGCAGGAATGCAAGCATTGTACTGGTGTTTTATAAATTTTATGACTATTTCCAGAGCTAGCTCCAGGCTCTCAGCAGAAAATGCAAAACCCTATCTTCCCACCCCGCCATCCCTCAGGGTTAAAGGCAGAATGACTTTTTTCTCAGTCTTAGGTCAGAAAAATTTGACTGTCTCATGAGAGATAATCAGCTGGGTGGTTTCTGGAAGAGGCAAGGGGAGAGAGAGAACCAGGCTGGGTCACTTAGGAGGCAAAGGGCAGTGAAAGGTCAGTGGGTCTATGCCTTACTGTCTCTCTGTTCTTTTCTCTTCACGTTCTCCCCCAGCTGCCACTCTGTTGCCTTCTCAAACCCCTTAACTATACTGTATCTGTAAAAAAAATTTTATGAACTCTCTATAACCTGAGACACAGTAAAAGGTGTAAGGACAGTAGCCATAGAAAAACCATCTAATTATAAAACATACATTTTATTTTTTTTTTCCTTTTTTTTTTCAAAGGCCAGTGACAGAATCTGTGGAAATATGTCAAAAGGAAAAATAATACAGAGTCTAGTTTTGGACATTTTTTTGAATGATCATAAGAGGGTAAACCTGCCGGCATTAAGAAAGGATGTTCACCTTAAAATCTGTATTCAAAAAAAATATTGAAGTTCTGCTTTATAGTGCTGTATGTAGAAGTCATAAATCAATACAATTGATGACTGCACATCACTGAAGACAGGGACATTCTTTAATTTTAAAATTTTTTGTCTGGATGATATTTTCATTTTTTTTCCTCATACTGTTTAATGTCAAATTGTTTAGACAATCAGTACACATGCCCCCTGTTTGTTTTTAATTAAGAAAAATGTTCTCAATAATGCCTTTGGTAACTGACATTTTGAGAAATTTCAAACAAAACCTGACCAGTATAAATTTTGTGTGCAGTTAATGCCTGCAATCTATAAACTTGCAGCCTGTATGGCAGTGCCAGCAAAGAATAAAAAGTGCTCTCTGCTCCAGAGAGCATCTGATAGGCAGTGCCTCAGCTCTCAAGTGAATTGCAGTACGTAAGCCATCAGAGCTGACAAAATGTCTCTGAGAAAGGCTTTTCCTGATCCTACAAACATTTTCAAACTCTTTGGTCTTCCACAGAGGAGGGTGTGTAAGCAGGAAAATTGCTTCTCTGGTGTTCATGCAGGTCTTGTCCTGCTGGGGGACTTCAACCACACCAACGATGTCTGCTGGAAAACCAGCACAGCAATCTGTAGGAAATCCAGGAGACTCCAGGAATGCATGGGGATAACTTCCTAAGCCAAGTGATAGGAAAACCTACCAGAGGAAATGCAGTGCTAGATATGATAGTCACCAATACAGGTGAGCTAATCAGGGATGTCAGTATTGGAGGTAGCGTGGGCTGAAGTGATCACACACTGATGGAGTCTTGAGGAATACAGGTCAGGTAAGGAGTCAAAGCTGGGCCCTGAACTTTAGGAAGGAAGATTTCCAACTCTTCAGGGAGATTGTCAGTGGGATCCCCTGGAAAACAGCTCTTGGGGGACAAGGGAGCAGAACAGAGCTGGTAGATCTTTAGGGAAGTCTTCCATAGAGCACAACAGCTGGCAATCCTCAGGAGCAAGAAGATGGGCAAGGAAAGCAAGAGACAGAGTGACAGAGTAGGGAACTGCTGGTCAAACTAAAGGAAGAGAAGCAAATGCAGACAGTGGAAAAAAGGACAGCCTGGGGAAGGTATAGACATGAACCACGATTATATAAGGCGGGGGAGAGGAAGGCAAAAGCAAACTGGAACTGGACAAGACAAGGGACACAAAGAATCACAAGGGCTTCTATAACTATGTCAATCAGAAAAGGAAGTTCAAAAAGAAGGTGTACTGTTTCTGATAAATACACTGTGAACAAGTAACAACTGATCAGGAGAAGGTTGAGGTACTCACAAACTTTTTGCCTGTTTTCAGTGGCAGCTCCTTTCTCACATCTCTTAAGGGGATGAATAGCAGGATGGGACTGGGGTGTCAAAATGCTCCCAATTATAAGTAAATATTGGGTTCTTGACCACTTGATGAACTTGAATTTGCAGAAGTCTATGGGACCTGAGGAGCTGCATCCTGAAGTTCTGGGGAAATTCATCTATGTAGTTTCCAAGCCACTCTTCATGGTATTTGAAAAGTCATGGCAGTCAGGCAAAATCTCAGGGGACTGGAAAAAGGGAAATGTTGTACCATCCTTACAAAGGGAAGAAAGGAAGACCCTGGGAACTACAGCCCTGTCAGCCTCCCCTCCGTGCCCGAGGAGATCATGGAACAGAAGCTGTGCTAAGGCTCATGGAGAACAGGGAGGTGATTCAAGCCAGCATGGCTTCAGTAAGGGCAGCTCCTGCCTGACCAACCAATTGACTTTCTGTGAAGGAGTGATTACATCAGTGGGCAAGGGAAGAACTGCAGATGCCATTTATCTGGACTTCTGTAAAACTTTTGACACAGTCCGCCACAACTTCCTTCTCTCTAAATTGGAGAGCAATGGATTCAACAAATCAGTAGATTAGGAATTGGTTGGACAATTGCATCCAGAGGGCAGTGATAATGTCTCAGAGTCCCAATGGGCATTAGTGACAAGTGGTGTCTTGGGGTACATACTTGGACCAATGTTATTAAATGTCTTCATTAATGACACAGACAGAGGGATTGAGTGTGAATTTGAACCCTCAGCAAATCTGCTGATGACACCAAGCTGAGTGGTGCAGCTGACACACCTGAAGGACAGGATGCCAGCCAGGGGGACCTGGACAAGCTCAAGAAGTGGGCCCATGGGAATCTCAGGAGGCTTACCATGACCAAGTGCATGGTGCTGCACCTGGGTTGGGGCAGCCCCAGCAGCAGCACAGGCTGGGGATGAGCAGATCAGAGCAGCCCTGCTGAGAAGGATTTGGGGGTGCTGGTGGATGAGAGGCTGGACATGACCCAGCCATGGGCACTCCCAGCCCAGAGAGCCAAACGTGTCCTGGGCTGCATCCAGAGCAGCGTGGGCAGCAGGGCCAGGGAGGGGATTCTGCCCCTCTGCTCTGCTCTGCTGAGAGCCCACCTGCAGGGCTGCATCAGCTCAGGAAGGACACGGACCTGCTGGAGTGAGTCCACAGGATGCCACCAAGTTGATCAGAGGGAAGAGAGAACCTCTCCTGTGAGGGAAGTAATTTTCTCATTATTGGGCCTGATAGAATTGGAATTGCTCAGACTGCAAAAGAGAAGGCTTTGGAAAGAACTAATTGTGACTGTCTAGTACCTGAGGAGAATTTGCAGGAAAAATTTACAAGACTGCTTAGAAAAGCATGTAGTGACAGGACAAGGAGGAATGAGCTGAAATTGAAAGAGAGTAGGATTAGGTTAGATACTAGGAAGAAAGTCTTAACTGTGAAGGTGGTGAGGTGGTGGAACAAGTTTCCCAGTGAACAGTTGTGAATGTCCCATCCCCAGAGCTGTTCAAGGCCAGGTTGGATGGGACTCTGAGCAGACGGGTCTAGTTTCAATCCCCTACAGCAAGGGGATTGGAACTAGAAGCTTTTGATCTTCAAGGTCCCCTCCCAACCCAAACCAGTCTATCATTCTATAACTATCCACCTGTGTTGAAACCAAATCTCTGTGTTGTGTGCCCTTGCCTCTTGACTTCATTTAGGTTCATTTGAAGGCAAAATCTAGCCTGCGTATTACAGAATTGATTATCATGATTTTGCTAAATAATAGGACTTTTAGTGTCTGCTCTGCACTTTGAGTAAGTTTGAAGAACATCTAGGGAAGCTCTTTCACTTCTATTGGTATGACTTCATGTGAGCACCTTGCTCATTTATTTTTTTAAAAGCAAACTGAATTCAAGTGCCACTCAGTAAAAGACATTTAATTAATAGTGCTATACTGAGAATCTGACACAGTTATTTTTTCCCTGGGTACTGAGAAGTTTCATGAACAAAATTGAGTAGCCTATGTTGAAAGGTTGGTGAAGTGGCACATGGTACTTCTCATTGTTATTCTCAGAAGCAATATTTTAATTAGAAACACAGCTATTGATCTAACAATGCAATGAGAAGCATGTTAATAAATACCAGAGGACCATGTGACATTTGTGTTGCATAGAGCTGCTTAGAAAGCAGCACCCATGTGAAACACAGGCTACTCTGAGCACTGAAAAATGCCACTGAAAATTGCATGCCCTCAGTGTTATTTTTGCTATTCTCTCAGAGAAGTGTACATACATCGTTTTTTAGGGTGCTTCACCACCTCCTCTGGAATCCTGAATTCTTTGAGAAAGGACAAGAATGGGAGAAGAGAGCTCATTAAGGAGCCCATTATAGTGGTTTTACTGTCCATTTTGTAACTTGAACACCTTTGCTATTTTGCTATTGGGGAAACAAATTCTGCCCTTATAGAGAAAGCCACCCAGGCTGACACAGCCACTTGCTACTAATTTCAAACAGCTGGGAGTAAATATCCCAGTTGAGTGAAATTAAATTAATATAGCTAATTTCACATTCCTGTGGTGGGGATACCTTCTTCTACTGCTGGTTGTTTTTCAGCTCTCTAATCTGGAGAAGATCTCATTTTCACTCTGTGACAACCCTGGCCCTTCCAGGGTTGGCAAGGGGGCATTTTGGGCAGGTGGGGGACCTTGACTGCCAACATACCCGAGAGTGCTCCTTTTGGCAGGGGTGAGTTTTTCTTTTTGTACAATAGAATTTTGGGGGTTCATCCTTGGCTGGTCTGTTCGTTTTTCTCCCTTGCATCCCCTCTCAGTTGTTTCTAATACTGCTGCTATGCCCTGTCTTGAACTTTTAGGCATAGCCTAAATGGGGCTGCTGCACTACTGGCCCCTCTGCAGCAGTCAGCTGCTAATCTGAATACTAAGCCAGGCTATCACCATCATCAAGTGCAAATTCTTGCACTTTCCTCTAGAATACACTTCATGTAAATGCACTTGTACGCCTGCATGCAGAGGTGCAGGATTAATCTCTGACTGGCTTCTAGTGGCCTGTCTTGAGACCATTTTGGGAATGAATATAGGACAAACTGCAATGACTTTGTAATCCAAAATTTATACAAATAAACTACTCCTTAAAAACCAGTGATGATGCCTGAAAGTGTGAACAATGTTTATGACAGAGAGCATATAATAGCATTTCAGAGAGTTAGTTTCTACAATAATTTCTACACAACAAATACTGTAAAAACTATAAAAACAATCACCATAATGACTCCTTGCCACAACTCTGCCCCATTCTTTGGGCCCCTCACTGTCAATGAGGAATGTGATTTCTTGTAGGCATTCATTAAGTATTCCGTCTGAGTTTAAACTGTTCTGCCCACAGAGTTTAATGCGCAGGCTTGATGGCACTAAAAGTACTGATGATTTGGTTTGCAGATTACTAGTTGTTGTGGTTGTAAATATGTTGTCATGCAAATGCCTACGAGATGCTGTTCATGAAGGCAGCTACTTTTTAATTTTTTCTGGGGCTGTATTTCAAAGATGAGATATTCTTCCCAAAGATGCTTATAACTGGAAATATTTAGCAGGAGTACAGAAAGCATATAAAGTCTGATCCTAATGCCATTCAGTGGGTTTTCAGAAGAGCTCAGTTATCTCCTAGAGAAGGCTTTTAGGCAAACAGGTCAGGTCAATGTGAAAAACAAATTGTGCAAACACAGGCCATCACCCCTTGACAAACTCACTTTTTACAAAAGTGCTCCAATGAATACCTACTTTCAAATCCCCTGGGTCAGAAAAAACACGTTATGTTACTGACTACTTATGTGCCTTGTATCTTTTCCTTAAGATCTTTGGGGGAATATGACTTAGGACGTTTTTGGGAAATATATCTTACTACGCTCCATGAAACACTATTAGTTGCTCCAGACATGATACAGGAAGGAGCAGGATAAATCACAGCCAGTGATGACACACACACATATTGAGGGAGCATGTATTCATGGGTTTTCGAAAAAACATCATGAGAAGTTTTTAGTTACACAAGGAACTTCAAAAATTTTATGATGTAGAAGCCAGTAACTGTGTGTCTAGTGCTAGAAAATCTGGCACTATTTGTTCCAAGATGCATTTTATTCTGGTTGCCAGCTACACACAACTGAATCCTCTCTGTACTGCTCTACCTCTTGTGTTGTCTTCATGACACCAGTGAGATCAAGAACAGGTCAGTCAAAATTACCCAAACTGCTGTTTTCAGTTGATTATTCTTGACATCGTCTATGTCTTGTTCTTACTTAGGATCAAAAAATGATTCTCTGAAATGCAATCAACCATCTATGTTCCTGAACCACAGATTCATTTAGAACCACTGCTTGAAAAATGCTCATTGTAATGGAAACAAAAATAAATTATTAGGAGGTGGAAAATAAAAGCATTTAAACTTTGTACAAAATATTATTAAGAATCCAAATATCTACTGTTTACTTAAAATCATCATTATTTCTCCCCTAATGAATCTTCACTTAAATTGCCAACAGTCTTCAAGAACGTGTAAGATTTTTTGATGTGGAGTGCAGTAGTACATAAACTGCAGAAATGGCAAGCTGTCTGCTGTGTAGTGCAGCCCAGTATTTTGTGGAACAGTGGCAGTACAGGACACATGTTACATAGTGATGCCATAGTAAAATATTCATACTCAGTGTTCCCCAGAAGAATAAAAGAAAACATAAAATTAACAGAAGAAAAATATAGTTGGAAAAGGATGCTTTTTTCCTCAAGTACTGAAACTCAGCTGCAGAGTTTGACTCTTCCCTTAACACTCACTCCATTCTTACTGGAATCACTAGTTAGATGGTCAGGCCAGACCTTTTTTTTATTATGTGGTAGAGTTCATTTTTAACTCTATTTAAAAATTTAAAATGCATAAGGGAGCCTGAAGTCAGCCCTGTCTTTCACAATTGAAGTGGTGGAGCTACTGCTATATTCATAATTCAGGAGAGGGATATAAAAAGCCAAAGATGAGAAAATTCAAACCAGTAATGTAATGAGTGTTTTATAAAATGCTATCCTTGGATTTCCTAAAGGAAGCTCTGGGTGCCCCTTAACAAGATGGGGGAAGAGTGCTCAAAATTATATCTTCATGTTACACACACATAAAATTAACTAGTTTTGGTTTATTTCTCCCCATCCAATTACTACAGAGGATGGGATAGTAGATTTTACCTTCTTGAGATCAAGTAATAGTTAATCAATGTTGTTTAATTACAGTAGCCATGAGTAGCATTTCTTCAAACACAAAGCTCATGACGTGTGGGCAGATGCTTAGAAGAATTTTCTTTATTTACCACTGAGCTAGTTAGGCAGAGAGTGGTTTGGTGATCATTGGCTAGGATTTCAATAAACTAGAGAATTTTCATGTAATTGTCTATACCATGCACCTCACTTGTCTGTATCTCATATCCTCACATCTGAATATGGTAAATAAAAGATGCTTTTGAATCATGTGGTAGTAACTATGCTAGTCGATAGACATAAATTGCAAAACCTCTGTTTACTGTCACTTACACGGAAGAAACTGGCTAATTTTGTAGTTAGTTAGACACATGGCACAGTGGTCCTGACATGCACTATTATTTCCTCTATACAAACGAGGCATGCCTCATTTGTACGTGGCAACTTTGTCACGGGGGTGGATGTCTCAGGAAGAGGCTGAGCTCCCTACTGGGAGCATTACCAGGATTACAGTAGGATTAATGGCACACAGCTCGCCTCTCTACCTGCATTTTGAAGACTCCAAGCAAAGAATGCCTGTCAGTCAGAGGGAAGAAGGCTCTATGAACAGAATGGCCTTAGAAATGTAAAGCCTAATGATTATAGATGGCACTGAAGGAAGTGTATCCATGACATGTAAAACTCCTGGTGTGACAGCCTCTCCTGCTATGTGATACTACAAAACTACAAATCACTGACCTTACCCACTGCTGTTGTGGAGCATTTCTGAGCAGTTTTACTCTGCCCACTGGGGAAGGGGTTTTTAATTAGCATTTATATTTCCACCTACATATAGATTTTAGAAAGCTGAGCCTTTGATGAAAACTGAGCCTTTCTTTATCTTCATATAGATAAAGAAATCTATATTATAATAAACTTTATTAAGCATAAAGTATATAGCCCAGCCAGTATGAAAGCTCTAACTTCTTCCATCCTACCTGCGTTAGTTTTTGAATTGTTGATGGCACCATAGGAAATTACTGACAAGCTGACAGTATTCTACAATGCAGTGAATGCCACTTTCTTTCTCCATGTAGTGAAGATCTGCCCATACATGTTAAAACATTACAACAAAAAAACCCAAACTGCTGTCTCAGTTCAGAAAGATACAATGCAGACCTACAATACATGCATGCTGGTTTTGCTTTATCTTTTTCTCTGAACTTTGACAGGAGAACAAGACAATATACTTGGTCAAAGCCAGGAGGGAAGTGAGGAGAAGGAAGAAGTAATATGTAGCAGGGAAATGTAAATCTTAACACATAAATAATAATCTAAAACCACAGTAAGTAATTAGGATTGATTAGGCAATCTCATCCATAGTTTTTCATTATTTAGATACAGTTCTTTCTTAGTATATCATGAACTTCTTTTCCAGAACAAAGGCTTCCAAACAGTAGCACTCTTATACTTTCACTTCACAAAGACACAGTACAGCACAAAAATATTTCATATCATCATCAGTGTTGTTGTGCAGGCAACTAGAATTACAAACCTAAGCGGTCAGAACAACTGCTAATGTCAAAGATATATAAAAGTAGATTTTAGAAATTAGGATTCAAAAAAGAAAAAGAAGGTTAACACAAAACTGAATTAAGATATCCCCATGAAAGTCTTTATAAGTTGAATATAGGAAAGATTATGCATTGCATCACAAAGGACCAGCTTTTGAAAATAAGTATGCATGAAATAAAATACCCATTTCAGTGGATAAAGTGCTTAAATTAAAAAAATGGCATCTGATTACAGAATAATATAATGATTGTTGCAAGAGGTTTTTTTAAAAGATATATATGAAGATATCTTTGTTATAGATATGACTTCAAGCAAGATAGAAGATGTTGCAAAAATAAAGGCCAGTCTCTCATAGACTGCCAAGTGAAGTAGCTAAAAAGACACTGCAACAAGATCTCAGAGAATCTGTGACATACAAAGATTACAGGACTTTAAGCTTCTCTTGTGCAGACAGAGGAAGTCCTTTCATTGTCTTACATTTCTCATAATTATTGTGATTAAAATGTGCATGATGCAATAAAATACCTGAAAAGAGTAGACCCTCATGAGAATTCATCTGGTAAATAACTTTTGTGGTTAAAGCTCTGAATTGCAGATGGTAATTCAGAACTCAATCTTGTCTGCTTTTCCCATGTAAAAATGTTAGCATAGCAGGCTTTGACACACTGTGTAAATAAATGATGGTTCTAAATAATCTAGTCTGAAATTCAGTTAGACATCAATTGTTCCCTGATATGCTGGCAAAGTTAATATAAATCAAAGTGCTACAGAACTAGAGCATTTGACTTCTGACTTTGAGTAACCTCAGCCACAAAAGTCCTGTTTGCTCATCCATGCAGCATTATCTGCTGTCCTCTCAGCATGTCCTTTAATACATTTTGATAATATATATTGATCAGTTTGATGAAAACTGACAGATAGGAGGTTCTTGTATGACTGAAGGGTTTAGTTTTCCATGTCTAAAACTGGTGATGTTTATTTGCAAATACTCCTTAAATTGCTCAGAAATTTGTGTCTACTGCAGCAGTTGATTTGACTGGAATATCTTTCTCAAAGGTAAGGTTTCATTTTCTTAGTCTAGACCGTTTTCTTCAGTTCCTTGGTATTTACATACTTAGTGCCCTGATTATCTATATCTTCAACCACTACATGAAAGGCTTTTATTTTTTAAATTCAGATTCTACGAGCACACATTAAATGATAAAATAAAATATAATGCAGACTAAATATCATAACATTTAGCATTTTACTTCAATTTTCACCTGTTTTGGTTTTTCAAAGACCCTACTGAGTTCCTTTCCATTACTCCTGATTTCTTCCTTGAATAAGAGAAATATTGAGGCCCTTAAGATTCTATAATCTACTCACATGCCTGACTCAGTACAAACCAGTCAGATAAATCTACCAGAGACAAATGTTTTTTAGAAGTGTTTCTGTGATGATTCAGTCCACATATGGATTTGAATTTTGAGTTGCCAACTGTCATGAATTCAAACTAGAATGTCACCACATCCTGCCAGTTGTAAACCCAAAAAATAAAAATTATTTCATCTTTTCACCTGTTTCTCTGATATTGAGAATATTTTCTGCCTCGCTTGAAAGGAAAATACTATCTGTCTTTTTTCACTGCTTCCTGTATTTCTACCATTTTGTAACTGTTTAATCCATCAAGTAGAAACTGCTGCTCTTTGCATAGTGAGCTGCAGTGCTGAGAAATTTAATATGGAACACGATAGCCTCCTAGTTATTAACATTATAATCTCTTCCAGCATTTTACTGGTTGCTTAAAAATACATTTTTGTTACAACATAATAGTGTATTTATGGTCACAATTGTATACAGGTAGAAGTTGTTCTCTTTTCTCAAATATTTGCAAGAAACATAAACAAAAACCATATGTTTCAAATATTCCACTGAATACCTTTTTCCACTCCTACGTGTATGTTGCAGTGATTTGACTACTCTGCTGTTTCAAAATCCCACCATTTACTCTCATATTTTATAACATATTCTTTATCTTTCTATATTTTAAAATGTGTTTTGTCCCCTAACCTGAAGATTTCTCTGCCTCAACACGGACCTTCATATTTGCTCGATCTCTGTAATTGTCACAAGAACAATTCCAGCTTTCAAGTATGTCATTAGGTGTCTTTGTGCTAATAATCCTTGCTATTTGTGTGCATTGCTAATCTTCATTAACTTGGCCAACTTGGGGGTAAGTGTTCTGTGCCTTTTGCTTAGAAAAACACATTGTGACTGAGTGGGTGTTCCAACCATGGAGCATCTTCACTATTGTTTTGATATTCAAAACCCTCTCACTCAGAAAGATTTCTCCAATGCTCAAATATCTTGCTGGCTCAACATTTCAAAGTATGCTTTGTGCTGTCCTGGCACTTTCATTAATTGCTAGCATAAGAGATGGGCCCAAACCCAAAGACTCTGTATCCAACCCCTCTCCTTCCTCCATACCTTCTCTTGTGGAAACTTTGGAAAGCTGAATACAGACATAGAGCTGAGTATTGCAAATTGGCCAAAACACAAATCCCACCTCCACCTTAGGGGTTTTCCGAATCCTGACCCAAAATGTACTTCCTAGTCCTATTTTTTGTCTCATTTCTTTGTAAGATTATTAAAACTTGCAAATTCTTCCCTTCATTATATTTTGGCAGTTTCACATGGTTTAGGTTCACTCATGATGGTCTGTGCCTGCTTACAGAATCTCAGTTTTGATAAGAAGAAAATGAAAATGTAATTGAATCCCATTTGCAATGCAAAAGGCCATATAAATAATTTCCTATGCTTTACTTCCATAGAAGGAAAAATGAGACAAGACAAAAGCCTTCTAAATTAGATGTTGAAAACCCTATGAGGTTTTTTTGTTTGATTTGGGTTTGGTTTTATCATTAAAGAAATTTATAACTCAACTGACTTCCAGATACAAAAATATAAGTTCTGTTTCTGCAGTATTCAAAAGCAGTATCATCTGCCCCAAGTGCTGCTGTGTAATCTCTCTAAAATCACAGGCTTGATAGTTTGAATAATGAGACTTCTCATTAATTACATGTTTGCATATTCTGTCAGTATCTGTTTTCTGGTCAATTTTTGCAAACAGCATGCCTAGAAACTTTCATGAAGAACAAAACTCACATACTGATATCTGAAGTCAGGCCTCTGATTTAAAAACACAACAATGACTGTTCATTGATTTTCAAGAGTTATTGACATAGAACAAGTCTCTTACTTGCGTGAAGTTTATTGCAAGATCTGGATGTTCTGTAAGGCAATGGAAATACTCTGCAATTAATGTCACTTTGCCATACATATTTAAGAGAGATTTACTTTCATGTGATTTCTCATGGAATTTAAGCACCATATGGGTCCATATAGCTAAGGCTGCTAGTCTGCAACTTCAGTAATGTTGTACGATTCTGTCCTCTGTTAGTGCCTTCATGTAAAATTATGGGTAAATTACTTAATCTCACTTAATCTTACTGTACTTAGAGTACCCTGTTTTTACAACAGAAACTGATTATTTTCTGTGTTTTGCGGGCTGCTTGAAAAGCAAGGCAAGTTAAGTTTCAGAGCAAGCTGAGATATAGCACTGGCTGGGAGGCAAAAGGCATGGAAAGAGTGGAGATAAGTAAGGCTTCTTGAAAAAGCTTCTGAAAGTAGACTTCAAAAGGAGCATACAGCAGCAGGAAACTGTCTTGTGTGAAGAAATAAGCCTGAAATAGAAATTATGTTGGAAGAATGATATGTAAGTTGGTTGCCTTTTTCACCTGGAATTCTCTGTCAAAACAGGAGGAGGAAGTAATTTTGCACCTCCTGTTGCAGAATTTCCCTATTTTGTTGTTGTAATTTAGGTTCTCAGGCATGTCAGTTCAAGATGTTTGGCTCATCCACTAAACTGCCACACCCTTACAATGAAAAAATTGAACATGATGTTAAATTGTTGTGAAAAAACCCTGCAGGAGTCTATAATAGTTTAGACATTTTGGTGAAATTTTGGTTTAGACTTTACTGCTGCCAAAGGTCTAGGTCTATTACTGAATTACAACAGATATCATCATTCGTAAGTATGATATGGTAACAAACCAGCATGGAAGGGGGGAGTTCTCTATAGCTCATTACTTCAATAAGTACAGTTAAATATCAGAAAGAAGCAGCCCACATATAGGAATTCACTCCAACTTTTTCCATTATTCCCATGGAGGAAGCAACTGTTCAGCTTCAATATTTAAAGCTTAAAGTGTTTCACATGGAAGCATCTCATAGGTCTGATTTCTGTTCAGCCAAACAAAATGGATAAAGCAATGTTACATATCATCCCTTTGTTGAGACCTCGCCTTACATTAGATGTGAGCGTTGAACACAGAGAGATCACAGCACACCTGTTCCTAAGCGGCACCATTTCACTCCAGGGCTCATGGCAACCTGTCTCCTGTAAAGGGCAAAGACCTGGTGAATCTGAAGGCTGAACTATGTATCTACTTCCCTGCTAGGTATGGATAAGGGATTTCTTATTGCTCAGAGCTGTATTGTTCCACCTATCATACTTTTGAGTCTTATGTCAAGTTGGATGCTTAGGTAAAGGTTTGTATGCATCAGCACCTTAACCTTTGGGGAAAAGGGCTTTCATAATCTTACATCCTGTATATCTAAATGAGCTGTACCTAGACACTCCAGAATATTACAGTCCTTATAACTTTCATTCTAGTTTCTTTCACAGCCTTCGAAGGCATGGAGGAACACACACACACACACACACACACACACACACACACACACACACACACACACACACACACACATACGCACACATATACATGCAAATCCTATCTATATCTCCTTATAAAGCGCTGGTTCCCTCTCACTTCTCACTTTCCATATTTGCACAAGCTTCCAGGTTCCCAGAAATCAATCCGTGTTTACAATAGGAAAATAAATCTAAGAAAAACTGCTAATGAAAAAGTAGTAAAAATTTAAAAATTCCATTTGCTACAGACTGTATGGCAAAAAAGAAGTCCAGCGACCCAGAAGAGACAGGTGTCTTCTGAGTGACAATGGTAAGATATTCTCACCAGGGAGATCAGCTCCAAAGCTGAGTTCACTCTTTTCTGCCAGAAAGTATATTGATGTTAACAGGTTTTTTCTGCCTGCATGTGTGTTTTTGAAATTAAGTATCGTTAAATCTGTAGAGCTTAAAACACTGCTTCAGACACCCACCTTGGCTTCTACTTCCATTTCATATAATTTGTAATAGAATCACAGAATCACAGAAGTTCAAGACTAGAAGAGACCTATAAGATCATCAAGTCCAGCCGATGTTCTAACACCTCAAATAGATCATGGCAGCAAGTGCCACATCCAGTCTTTTTTTGAATTCTTCAAGGGATGATGACTCCACCACCTCACTGGGTAAATGATTCCAGTATCTGACCACTCTTTCTGTGAAATATTTCCTTCTTAATTCTAACTTACATCTCCCTTGACGCAGCTTGAGACTGTGTCCTCTTGTTCTATCCGTTGTTGCCCGGAGAAAGAGGCCGACCCCCAGCTCACCACAGCCACCCTTCAGGAAGTTGTAGAGAGCGATGAGGTCGCCCCTGAGTCTCCTTTTCTCCAGGCTGAACAACCCCAGCTCCCTCAGTCGCTCTTCATATGGCTTGTGTTCCAAGCCCCTCACCAGCCTCGTTGCTCTCCTCTGGACACGCTCAAGAAACTCGATGTCCCTCCTAAAGTGAGGGGCCCAGAACTGGACGCAATACTCCAGGTGAGGCCTCACCAGTGCCGAGTACAGGGGAAGAATGACCTCTCTGCTCCTGCTGGCCACACCGTTCCTGATACTGGCCAGGATGCCATTGGCCCTCTTGTCACCTGGGCACACTGCTGGCTCATGTTCAGCCACTGTCAACCAGCACCCCCAGGTCCCTTTCCACCTGAGCACTATCCAGCCATTCCATCCCCAGCATGTATCGGTGCAGGGGGTTATTGTGGCCAAAGTGCAGGACTCGGCACTTGGACTTATTGAAGTTCATCCCGTTTGATTCTGCCCATGCGTCTAACCGTTCCAAATCTCTCTGGAGAGCCCTACACCCCTCTAGCAGATCTACACTCTTTCCCAATTTAGTGTCATCAGCAAATTTACTAATAAAAGACTCTAAGCCCTCATCCATGTCGTCAATAAAAATATTGAACAGAAGTGGCCCCAACACAGACCCCTGAGGGACACCACTGGTGACTGGTCGCCAGCTGGATGTGACACCATTCACCAGCACTCTCTGGGCCCGGCCATGCAGCCAGTTCTGAACCCAGCAAAGAGTGCTCCTGTCCAAGCCACGGCCTGCGAGTTTGTCTAGGAGTGTGCTATGGGAGACAGCGTCAAAGGCCTTGCTGAAATCCAGAAAAACAACATCTACAGCCTTCCCTGCATCCACTAGGTGGGTTACCTGGTCATAAAAGGTGACCAGGTTGGTCAAACATGATCTACCCCTCCTAAATCCGTGCTGGCTGGGTCTGATATCCTGGCCGTCCTGCAAAATAGGTAGAGTGCAGGGTTGATTATGAATTCTGTTTCCTTCAAACAGATGCAAACGGATTTAATTTAACACCTTTCAGAGGTGAAGGAAAACTGGAATGAATAACCACTTCAGAAAGTGGAAGGTGCAATTTTCAGAACACAGTGTAGCAAGTATTTGTGCAATCTCCCTTGAGGGGGTGAATGACATGTATTTGTAAGGTCAGGCTTTGGAAGTGACATACTTGCATATATATACTCAGAAAGTGATGCTGAATGCAATCCTAGATTCACCAATCTCCAGGCACCAGTTTTTGCAAATGATTTTGAGTGTCTCAGGACTTCATCTGTAGCATTAAGATTTTGCTAAAAACAACCCCAGTCTTACTGGGGAAACAACAGTTCTGGGAGCATTAGGCACCATCTACACTGGGTAACATATCCCTTAAAGTTTCAGCTATTACTTCTGCTGCAGATAGCAGTTCTTTTATTGCTCTGAATTCTTGTATTCCTTTGGGGTATATGACAGGGGAAATCTGGACGTGAACCGAGCCTGAGTTTTTGCACTCTTCAAGCAACGTTACTTTGTTTAAAGAATCTTTTCCTTTTTATATATATGTGCATCCACAGAAGAAATACCACACTCCATACTCCCAAACTAGTGTTCCATATATAGAATATTGAATATGACTTTCAGTAAGACAAGTAAATTAACCCCATATAAATGCATATAGGCAGTATAATAAAGTCCTGGACCTAAACAGCAGGACATGGAGATGGGCTCTACAACCCTTTCAGGCACTTGATGCCTTAATGTAATTTTTCAGTAAATCTACACTTCTGTTCTTTTTGTTGTTGTTGGGTTTTTGTGTTGTTTTTTTTTTTTTACTTTTTTTCCCGTTATGAATAATTCAAATGAGCCTTTAGATAAATCCAATATAGCTCTGGAGAAATTGGCAGATATTGGGCACAACTGCTCATTAAAGCTATAGGCAAGAATTTGAGTAGACCTTTCCCTTGGACTTGATTCATGTGTTTCCATTCCCTCAATTTCACTTTGATTTTTAAGTTCAACTATGTGCAGAAAAATGAAAGCCAAACTGTTGGAAGAATGTGGGTTTTTATTTATAGTGGTTTTTATTAAGAGTATTTATGTAGTTTCATGAAAAAATTACACAGTTTGCATGAGTTCGTTGTGAAAACAAAATTCAAGCTGCATTTTAGATTCTGGTCTAAATTTTAAATGTGCAACCAGAGTATCAGTCATGGTGAATTTCATGCATATTGTAATGCTATTATGAATACCATGCTGCTGTGCTAGTGATTAAACACATATCTTGAATAAAGAAAGCTCTTTAAAGTCACCTTTTTGACATGTCTGAACATTGCAGACTACATAATTTTGTAGCATTGCTGTAAGACATTCAACTCACTACAAGAAGAAACTGAAGTTCTGGAGCACATCCAAAAAAGAGCAAGGGAGCTGGTGAAGAGCACAACTCCTGTGAGGAGCGGCTGAGGGAGCTGGGGGTGCTCAGCCTGGAGAAGAGGAAACTGAGGGGAGACCTTAACACTCTCTACAACTTTGAGTTAGTCACTTCTCCAAAGAAACAAGGAGAAGAAGAAACAACCTCAAGCTGGAACAGCAGATGGTTAGATGCAATATTGGGAACTGAGGTGGTGTCAGGCTGTCCAGGGAAGCGGTTGAGTCACCATCCCTGGAGGTGTTCAAAAGATGTGTGGACAGGGTGCTTAGGGGCATGGTTTATTGGTGGACTTGGCAGTGTTAAAGTAACATTTGGACTTGGTGATCTTCAAGGTTTTATCCAACCTAATGATTCTGTGATTCTATTACATAATAAACTCCTGTCTCCCGCCATCATTATTCATGCAACATTCCCATCAGCTGTAATGGAGTTCTATGATCAGAAAACTGGCAGAATGCATTGAATATAAATATAATTCCAAAAATATTAGTCCACCTTAGATGATACAGTTGTCTATTGAGGCTTCTCTACTGAAAAGAAGAATATCCCATACTTCATTTTAAAAAAGCCACATTTTCCAAAGTTTAGCAAGAAACACAAAATGAGGCATTCAGAAATGGGTTTATACAATGTTAGTGCAAAATCTCCAGTTTAAAGTCAGATTAAGAAAAAAACAAAATAAACCACACAAATAAACCCAAACACATGGTTATGAAAACATCTTTGTCAGTTGTTCTATCCATTGTAAGTCATGTAATCATAATTGCAGCAGTTTTTTTATCAAAAATAAAGCAGTCAAGATTCATCTATTCAATATTACAAATCTTACTGTTTGCATTTAAGAGTTTGTCTAGAGAATTTCATTTACAGGAATTCCAGGAACTACTGTAAGTACTTCTCTAATTACCTTAGTTTTGTAGAAAAGGAAAAGAGTAAGGTGGAAAACATACAACATAAGCTAGGAGATGTATGGATAAAATCCTTTTGTGCAGCTCTCAGCGTATGTGTTGACTTTGCTGGTGAAGAAAAAGATATGAGGGCTTTACTTTGCAGGGATAATGGTGTTATTTGTAAAAGGTACACTAGATTTTTAGTAGATTTATATGTTGAGTTTCCTGAGTTTTAAAGGGCAACAGGAAAAGTCATAATTTCTCCGTTGATGTCATCCTACGGTTGCTTCCTCACTTCTGATGGTGCAAAGTGGTCCATCCCTCTCCTTTGCTCCATGAAAAAGTCACTGAAGTTGCTGTAGAGATAGATAAGGATGTACTAGAGGAATATTGGAACCTGTTTCAAACCTTTTCTCATCCCTGCTATGTTCAGTGCAGCTACTACATTTTCCATCATAGTGCCTTCCTACTGAGCCTTTTCAGTCTTTCAGACCCTGCTTCCTCACCTGCCAATTCCAAAGGTACCCAACCAAATGACTGCTGGGCAGTGAAGGCTGAAATCTGTTTCTTCCACTTTTCCTAATTACTTTCATTTCTTTTTTGAAATTTCATCTTCATTTCCTAAAGCCCATCTCCATCTACTTGGTATCTTTTCTATTTTGGCCTTCAGACGTCTTCAGTGTTTATGTTTCTGTTCCTGTTGTACAAAGCCAGACACTTCTCCTATCTGACTTCTCAACATCTGTGACTCTTTTTCATTCTTCCACCCAGTTCTTTTTCTTTTACAAAATCTGTATCACTCTCCATCTGTTCATCCAGCTTTTCCCCCAGGCTGGTTTTAATTTCTACTGATGTGAAGTTCTTTTAAACAGTCTGTGGTCTACCCTTGCTCCTTTTTCCTTTCTGTCCCCAGTCCTGGCCCTTGGCAGAGTTTCCTTTTCCTTTGCTAGCTTCTGACTTCAGTCACTTTTAAGACTCATGGCTAGCATACTATTCTCCACTCCTAACACACATGTACCTTACTCTTCTCCATTGTCTGAGCTTGCTGACACACCAGAATCATGACTTTACTGGGCTTTCCATATGCCCATCTGGATATGATGTGCCCTGCAGCACCAAAATCTTGGGACTGCAAGGCATCCAGCTCAGGCCGATGTGGGAGAATGCCTAGGGCTTTTAGAAAATTCTTGGATCCAGTTTGCAATTTCTCCTTCAGAAAATAAAATAAACAGACAGTAAAAAAAAAATTAAAAAATAAATGCTGGAGAATTCAGGCAATGCAGAATCATAGGCAGGCAAGCTAAATGAACTCTGAACAGACTGAGAGCAGTTGTTTGAAACTCCTGTCAAATTAATACTTAAAAGGCAGAGTTCCCACCTTTCCTGAGGTGTGTGAGTCTTTGCCTTTCTGTGCAAAATTCTTCCTCCAGTAATCCCACCTTCCTTCCAATAGCTTAGGTGTTAAATTTCTCCAAAGAATAAGAATGTAGTTACAGAAAATAGCGTCACCCGGCCTGTTGGAAACATTTTTGCTTCACAATTTCAAAGCGGAGTCAGACCTCTTTATTGCTGAGCAAACGGTCTAAAAGAGAGCACTTTTCTGTAAAGAATCGAGGCTTTAGCACACTGTGCGTCCTCCCTGGAGGATGTAAGCATTTTCCTATTGGTGCTTTTTATGGCATACGTTATGTATTGACACAGATTAAGTTTCCCTCCTGTCTGGAACAATGCACGCTCGGGAGGGCTACTGACCTCGCAGTAAGCGTGAACAGCTCATGGCAAGTGGTGGAGCGGAGCTCCGGGAGCTGCAGGCAGAGCACTCCGTTCAGCTCTGCCATTCTGCCTCTCTCCTCCTACCACTCCTCCTCTCCCGCTCTCTTTTTCCTTCCCCTCTGTAGCTGCTACGCTTTCTCCAGACCTCTTGGCTTTATTGCGCTGCACGTCTGAGTAGCAGGAGGGGGATTGGCTGAACGCCGGCTCGGGGAGCGCTTCCCCGCAGCTCACGCCAACCCACCCACCCCCGGCCGGGTCAGGAAAGCGAGCGGGGCCGATGGAGCCGGAGAGGCGGCACTGAAGGCAGGCTTGCTGGCAACACGCTGAAGGCAGGCTGGCAGTTTGCTGAAGGCAGGCTTGCTTGCAGCACGCTGAAGGCAGGCTGGCAGTTCGCTGAAGGCAGGCTCGCAGCTCGCTGAGGGCAGGCTTGCTGAGGGCAGGCTGGCAGCACGCTGACGGCAGGCTCGCAGCTCGCTGAGGGCAGGCTTGCTGAGGGCAGGCTGGCAGCACGCTGACGGCAGGCAGGCTTGCAGCACGCTGAGGGCAGGCTTGCAGCGAGCGGCTGGGGAGGTGCCAGCCGCCGGGCGAGCGCCTCACAGCTTGCGCGCCTCTGAGCGCGGGTCGGCGCCCGGGCCACGATGGAGCGCTGCCGCTGGACAGCCGCCGGCGCCCTGCTTCTGGCTGCCCTCCTCCTGGTAAATGCCGTTCCTTTCCTAAAATACCTTCCGCCTGTAGCTGATACTGAATCTGTGTGCATATATGCGGGTGGGTACGTTTTTAATCTCTTAAAATCGCAGTTGGAGTTTGTTTTGAACAAGTCGTGTAAGTTTTATCCTGTCTACAGCACTGCAGACTTGGAGCCTTGATATTGTGGGTTGATGCAGGTAGAACCAAGAAGCTGATGTTGGCAGCAGCTTTCTAAACTTCTAAATGACGTGTAAATGGTGATTTAACTGCTTGGGATTCAGAGAGGAGCTGTTTCTCTGCTCTTTAAATCAAACTATATTGTGCTGTAATGTTCCTGGAATTTTCTTCCTAAAAAAAAAAAAAAGGTTTTTTCTGCACATGCAGAGAAAACAGGTACAGCATGTACTGAACTTTTTGCTGAAACCAGCTTAAATGAGCTGTATTTCTGTACCTCATTACAGAGTCAAGTTTATACCAAACTTTGAAAGATACGTTCTGTGATATCTGGTATACTTCAGAGCAGTAGACTTGATTATTTTCCTGCATACTTTCCCTGATTATCCTGATAGGATGCTTACAGCTGAAAGATGTACCTGTGCTGTTTGATTGACGTTAGATGTTCTCTTTTGACTAATTAATTTTATGAGTGGTGAGTTGGCAATCAGAACATCTACAGAAATTTAATATATGTATTAATATTAATATATCTATTAATATATGTACACTTTTGATACCAGAGTCATCTTGGCACAGGTATATTGCCATTTTACTTGAATTTGATTGAATGCAGTAGTTCAAATAGCAAAGCATCATAAAGAAATACATTAATTTTATAGCAGATTCCATCTTATTTATCAGTGTCGACCAATCTGTAGTAATCATCGTAAAGTAATCTCAACACAATTTTTAGTAAACCTCATGGAGAGCTAAACATTAGGATAACCCTGTTCAAAATACTTCTTTTAGATAATTGTATTATTAAAAAAAAGGAACAGCTTTTTGTTAAATACTATTTGAGCACTAGAAATAAGAATGCTATTTGTACTGATCTAAGTCTTACTTTATTTGAAAGTCTGTTTTCTATTTTATAATACTGAATTCACACAAAATGGCATAAAGTCAGCATAGATTCTTTCTCATGTATGAAAATGAGATGTTTATTACCTGATGACTGTAATAAGTCAGTAATGACTGAGACAGTCCTGCAGAACTAATTTAAGGAAGATCAACAGGAGATATTACTCCACAAGAATGTGTAAAGGCTGTGAGATTTGGCCCCACATGAAGCTCATACTCGTAATATTTGTATATCACTCGGCTGCTTGCGAATTAAGTTCTCAGTCCCTGATTCATGAAAATAAATAATGCATTCTGGTGCCAACTATTATGCATTTTATTCCACATTATACCAGTTTTTATTTGTCTGACTTACCCTGCCTTGAGATTTCCTGCCCACCTCCCGCCAAATCTCTTTGTACCTTAAGAATAGTGATGTGAAGAAAGCTTAACTTTCTTTTCTGAATCAGACCATTCTTTTGCTCCTTCCATAGTTCAAAAAATCTCTCACTTGCTTTCAGCAGGAGATTAGGTAAACATTCCAGTATTTGACTTACAGCTTTGCTAGAGATAGGGATAAGTTGTAGGATGCCTTGGTATACCCGTTCCTACTGTAGTTTATTGTAGCATGGGATCACCAAAGGCATGGTAGAAAGCTCATAGATGTTTTTTGAGAGAAAAACAAGAAGTCATTAAATCAGGCTGTGACCTGGCTGTCAGCATCCTAGATGTTAGCCTTTAGCCAAGTAGATAGAATGAGTTTGAAATCCACGACAATCAGCATTTGGATTTTGCTGTATCACCTTGTATCTCTTCTAGCGGCCAATAACCATGAGCAGCAGCTTCTTGTCATGTGGCACTTCAGTAACATCAGCAAAAGTCCACAGTTGTAAGCGCTTAGGTTACTCAATAAATGCTTACACTATTGGTCTTAGAACAATTTATCAGTTGTTCCTAAATTTTCAGTACGACTCTGTAGAAGTAGCACCTAAATTCTTCCCTCAGCATCATCGTCTCAGGAAGGAGGTCGCACAGCCCAGGCACGAGTACAGCTGCGTGCATGTGATGCTGAGGCAGTTGAGCCTCAGCGGCCTCACAGGCTGCGGCAGGTCCGCAGGCCGCAACAGCCATAGCTCCTCCTCTTTCTCTCGCTGTCAGCTGCCTGGAGTCATGTACTCCGCTGGGGTTCTTAACCTTCTTCAGAAGAGACTGTATTCATTTTCAGTTGAGTGGTGATTGAGTAAGGTCACTGGGGGTCCCTAGTGTATTTTGTAAACTGTCCTAAAGCTTGCTCCGTACTCAGAGAACCAGCATTTATGTGGACTAGGTATTTTCATGGCTACTCTTAACGATCTGAGCCATAACACTAAGGTGCTTGTCTTGAAAAAGTAGTATGAAAATTTTCTCTTTCCAGAGAAAGACCAGATAGTTGTAAAATTTTGGTTATTGTTCCATGAACTTTTCATGCTAAGGAAATACTACTTTTAAGAATAACAAAAGAAAGAGCAGGCATTTTGTTCCAGAGATTTTACTTTCTGTTAGCTTAAAAATAAAAGCCTAGCACAAGCAAATCACAGTTGTCTAACTCAAAGGAATGTGTCCAAACCAAAACCAGCCATGAGCTCAGACAAACTAGAAGTCAAATCACGTCATGTCAGAGGGACATTTAAACACATTTGCATTTGTTATTTGCATCCTTTCAGCAGCATTTTTTAGCTCTTTGTTACTGTTGTGACACTTACAGAAGTAACACTAGGGGCTATAATGAAGTACATGTGTTTTTCTGCAGGATTTCTTTCTTTTGCTGTGCTAATTTGTACATGGAAAATAGTCAAATACAATAGTCCATTCCTTCCAGGCTCTTTGGCATTACACTCCCCTATTATCTAACTGGATCTGTCTTGGATGACCACAAGTGCAATTAGGCAGTGAAATGAATATGTTTCTTGTTTACATCTGAATGTATAAAGCTTGATGGTTGTTCCTTTCATGTGTGGATAGGTCTACCTACTGCTGTGTCAGCTCGTCTGTCTCAGAAATTGTAGGTATATTGAAAGGGTTTTTTTTCCAGTATGAAGTCCAAAGAACACAAATGGATTTTCATGCAGGATCATGTATACATACCGACTAGCATTTGCTCAGATTGGTTGGGTGAGGATGAACTGAAATGCAGAGTTCAGCTACACAAAGCTGAGATTTATTCATGTTACAAAATGAAAATACCTCACCAATGTGGTTTGTGACCCATGCTGCTGTACTTCAGATATGTCATGTTATAAAATGAAACCATTTCTTACAGGAAGGACTAGATGCTGCTAAGTATGTATAATTTCTTCCTGTATTACTCCAGAACTCTGTATTGGGGCATATTTTACTAGCCTCTTCCTTCAGATTCTTGAAGTATAAAACTTTTTTCTACCAAATGCAGTTGCTTGCATGAGCTAAACTAAGGTTGTGTGATGAAAGATTTTTTGGTTTTGGACTTAATTGAAAAGAAGTCAGCACTTAATGTAGACTGTTGAGCTACTGGTCTGCTTCATCAGTGCCATTAAAGTTTAATGTGTTCTTTCAATGACTTTGCTAGATTCATAGGGCTCCAAAAGAATAATAAAAGAAGGTGTGACATGACACTGTGGATAGTCTGAATGTGGTCACCTGTAGTCATGGGTCTGGACAACCTTCAATGTTCAGAAGGTTCATGAGTCAATGTAAAGTCTGAGAAGGCCACGTGACCAGACAAATAATTCATCACAAGAGAAGTATCAATCTCTGCATGACTGAATTTTCACTGAAGCAAATAAAACTTTAATCCCTTATAACTGTGTCATTAGGTGTCCAAATAAAACCTCATGGTTTCTGTTGTATTGTCAAATCTGCAGACAGCAGTGTTGGTTCTATTTGCTTTTCTGTAGCTATTTTCTTAACTTTGTAAGAAAACTGAGAATTGTATGGGAAACAATTACATGGGGGGAAAATGGGAAATTGCAGTCTAAGGAAGAAAAAAGAATGGTAAGATCACCCTTATGGAAACAATTAAAAAGCTGAAGGTATTGGAAGAAAAAGGGGAAAACATACCAATCACCAGGTCCTATAATAATATGATTGGGAGCAGGAAAACTAAAAATAAATTATTTGTCTCAGCCCAAACCAAGGA
The DNA here is from genome assembly GCF_028018845.1 of Melospiza georgiana. Taxonomy (NCBI): domain Eukaryota; kingdom Metazoa; phylum Chordata; class Aves; order Passeriformes; family Passerellidae; genus Melospiza; species Melospiza georgiana. The sequence continues at coordinate 33,048,515 of NC_080465.1, read as the reverse complement.
CAGCCAAGTCTTCTCATCTGGTGGACAACAACTAATCCAAAAATTGGCATGAAGGGTTTATTTCATCAGAATATTGTACTGCGGTTTGAACCAAAACTTCTTCCTAACTCTTGAAAAGGAATGGCTAATTTTTGCTGTGGACTTCTCCAGCTTTTTGCTTCTCCTTATGGACAGCAGGCTTGTCTTAACAGATGGCTGACCAGTTTTGCATACTCAAAGTGTTACAACATGTTCTAACTCTTAGAAGTCTGTAGAGGCAAAATGGGGGAAGTCAGAAAAGGACACATACTTTGTGGAATGAGATCTTCTCTTAGGTCTGTTATCCCAGTGTAGTGTTGAAAACAGACCAATAAAAGTCAAAGCTTAGTAAATCTGACCACTTAGACATCCTGCTATCTCAGGGAATGTAAATAATTTCATCATAAGTCTGAGATTTTCATCTATCATCTACCTTTTAAGTATCATCTTTAGAATTTAATTCCATGTATGACCACTTTTCTGTAATAACTGAGCTTTTCCAAACTTCTTAAAAAAGTAGCTGAAGTGTGTCAAATTGGAGGGGGAGGGAAAACAAGTGTGTATGTTTTTGAAATTTTGTTTTCTTACAAGGCCAGCATATGTAGAAGTCTCAATAGTTTTGCCCCCTGTGGATTTTTTGGTCACTGCTTATAGGGGCAGTCCTTCTAGCTGTGCAGAGAAATTAGTGGTATGTTCATTGATTCTACTGTACATTAATTTTCACATTGCTTCCACTTTAGTCTTCATGCCTTTATGAAATCTCTTCCAAAGCTTCAAACTTTAAAATTTCTGCTTGTCAGAGACTTCTCATAGAGGACGTTCAGCAGAGAGGGTGTCAGGGTAGAGGGGAAGGGTTGTGTGATAATGTAAGATATCCTGAAGTAAATTCCAAGAGTCCTCAAGAAATGAGACAGGAGATTATATGCAACTAATAATAAATTCAAACTGTCACATAAAATAAATATATTTGGTTTGTTTCCGTATGAATATACTGTGTGGGTGTTGAACTTCCCCTTCTAGTTTGTTGGATATAATCTCAGTCCCTGTTTGAAGTTTGCCAGTATGTTGTTCACATTGTGTGCTGTATCAACAGAGCCAGATATGAAAGGAAATAAAGGAAGTAATAAGGTCTCCTACTGTTTTGATGCTGGCATCAGATGAGTGAATTAATTATTTATTTACTTACTAGTTTATTGAAATCCTGTATTTCTTTCAGTCTGAATTGTTAAAAGCATGAGTTGCTCAGGGCCCTTAACAAGCCCAAGGCTGTCTTATTGTAAATGTGTTTTGGATATGACATTTTCATACTTCCTGAAACTTTTTAAAAGAGAGAGGATTTTCAGGATTTTCATTCCTGTTATATATCCAATGTCTCTTAAAGGTCCAGCCATGTTTTAAAAATGGAATATCTGAGTTAGCTGAAGGGGAGAGGGAAGTATTGTAACAGAAATATGTAAAACAAAAAACTGGAGTTGCTATGGCTTTAATTCTAAAATTCTGCCACTCCAAACTTTAGCAGTCTTGTCATTCTCCAATGGGCTCATCCACCCATCAGTGCTGGTAAGCACCAGGTCAAGAGGGAGTGTCTTATCACTTATCACTTATGTTTGACAGCCTTGTGATAAGCGGAAGACGTAGCTCTCTATGTCTAAGATGCATATCCTTTGTGCAGCAAACTGCTTCAAAATGTGGATGTGTCTGTTTTGTTTTTTGAGTAAAGCAAGGGAAAAAATTCTCATCACATGGGATTAGAAGGCAGCATGAGAGAGTAGCAGCAGCTTATGTCCTGTCAGTGTTTAGCCACTTCCATGTTGGCAGTTCAATGTAAATTCATGAAAAAAAAAATTCAAACAAATCTGGTCCTTCTTTCCTGCCTTCCTTCCTGCCTCCCTGCCTTTCTTCCTGCCTTCTGCCTGTGTGCTGTCCTGACTCCATCCCCACTATTTTTTACACAAATATTTCCCTTTTGGTTTTCATGCCTCCACCGAGGCTTAGTGTTTCAACTCCTTGTCATTAAAATAAGCACATATACATCTCCATGATGTAACTGTGGGAGATGGCAGACCATCAGAAGAACAGGAAGCTTAATTTGTTTTGAATGAAGCCCATAACTGTGGATGTTGCCTGAAATTGCACAAGTCTTCGGAATGTTCTCTTCCTTTGTCTGAAATGCCTCCTGACCAGAGTATCATCTGCCTGTTGCAACCTGTGTCACCTTGCCTTAGTGCTGTGATCTGCTCCAGAGGCTGGGATGTCCTAGGTCTGAGTAAAAGCTATGATGATCAAAATCTGTGCTAATGCAATGATGTCTTCAAGCTCAGACTGTCAGAACCAGGGTTTCTAAACCCCGACAAAATGCTATTTTGTGAGGGGGCTCACTGTGGAATGTTGTGATCTTTACCAAAGGTTAGGTTAGGAGGGTGAATATATGAAGATTAAGGTCAGTTTACTAAAAAGGAAAATGGCCAATATGAATTTCTTCAATGTGAATGTCTTCTTCTTTGGAGACATGGTGGAGCTTTCAGTGTCAGGTATGTCTTGGCCACTCTTTCTTGAAGTGTTGAGTCCAGCACAGCCAGCACACACTTTCATTTCTCACCACTTAGAAAACACGTGGCATGCAGTAGGCCTCATCACAGGTTACAGTTTTACTTTTCTCTCATCTCCTTGCTGTGCGCCTTGTGTGCTTTTTCCCTGCCCACAATTCCTGCAACGTGGAAGACAAAACCGAAGTCCTGGAGTGCAAGATGCACTTTTGAACCCGTGCTTTTGGGTGGGTTCCGAATTCTGAAAAGTGATTTCACCTATCCTGCATCTGAACCAGTCCTAGCCTTAAAAACCCTGAGTCAATAAGGCGACAAGTCTGAGGCTGAGCCAGCTTGGACTTGCTCTGTATTGGATCACCCATGCCTGGTGTTTACACCAGCACGGCAGGATTTAAATGCAACAGAATGTTGTAACTTCTGTCTGTGAGAGCAAGAAAAAAAACGTTTGCATTCTTATTGGTCTCCTGATACATATTTTCATATGGGTAAGAGGGGTGAGAGATAGGACTGATCTGAGGTTTACAAGGCGCTGTTATAAAATGTTACACAGAGCTCAGTGTGCACACGTTGAAGTGATATGGTGTCAGGTCCATCCTCTGCCAGCAACCCCCCTCCCCGCCCCTCCAGCTGGCTGCTGCCCTTCTATGAGAAGAAATGAGCTCACATTTGGCACATTTCTCCTGGGATACAACTTCCAGTCCAGGTTTAGGAATGGTTGTTTAGCTCTTAATGTCCTGAGATGGCTGTTAATCGATTCCCTGCTCTGTTGTTGCACACTGGAGGCTGTGTCCTCCCATATACACAGAGCAGCTATATGGCTTGCTTCAGGGCTTTGGGAATCCCATGTGGCCATAAAGACAGAAGTGGCAATGTTCTTATCTTTCGGAGATGAACTGATGTGTGGAGATACTGATGTAAGAGGGTACAGCTGTGTACAACACTGAGACGACAGACGCAGTGTTTTCAGGAACTCAGTGTGACACTTCATTACTTGTGCAATAGCCATATCAAGTCATGGTTAGGAAGGGATGTGAGGTTAGTGCCCTCTCAATAAACCTCTGCTTTCCTGTGCAAAAGGAAAGCATACTATATTTATCAATTTCTGTCCCCTTAGTAATGAGTCTGTCTTGCTGTTAAGAATAAGAGAGGACAAAAAGAAACACAGCACTGAAAAGGACTAACACAGCAAATTTTTACCACTGTCCCTGAACTGAGCTAGCTCTGTGTGTATCAGGTGTTTTCCTTTAGGGTAAAGAGAAATCCACCTATTATTCTTTCCTTTTGTTCACAGGAGCAGAATAATCACTGGGAAACTGCAAGAGTATCTTGGTGAGATTTCCTCTTCAATCCTCATCAAGGTGTCTTCCCCTGTTTCTTTTAAGTGGTGGATGCTTTGGGGCAAGAAGAAAGAGTAAATTTAAAACTATCCAGAAAGAGTTTTTTTCTTTATTTCTTTTTAAGAGACTGAAATAATAAATCCTGGCCCATTTATCTGCTCTAGAAAAATGTGAGCATAATTACCCAAAGTTCAGAATACATGTTCACATGCCTGTGCTCCTGTGCCAGTGCCTTCCTTGGGGTTTGGAGACACTCAGATCAAGGGTTTCCTGTGCCAGGGGTTTTCCATAGGAAATACTCTCTTGATCCCCTCAAAAGCCTTTTCCTTTGACTTGCAAGTAAAAAGGAGGCAAAAATTCCTAAGTTAATTTACAAGACTGTGAGGCCTGGGGCAAGTGGGATGCTACTGCTCAGCTCACAGTTGCATTCCCAGTAGAAGGGAGCCACTATCCTCTAGGGAACTGGGGGGACAATGTTCAAGGAATAGTGACTTTCACCTCAAGATGTCTGATGCTCACTGCAGCTACTTTTCTTTCAAGGTTGTTCACCAGGAAATACAGTAGGAGGAGTACTTTGAACCTTTCCATAGGCATCCTTTTTATCTGGCCATATGGAACAGCATGCAGATGTTCATGGCAGCAATGGCACTTGCAGTCACTAGGCATCTCAGGTGCAGTGAACAACTCAGGTAGATTGGGTAAAAGAGCATCTTCTCTTTTCATTTTTTAACTTCTGTGAGAGCAGAACTTCCATTACTTTGGTAAGCATGTCAGGTAGGCAGGATTTTTTGGTTGGTGTGGTCCTTCTGGAGACTGGCTGGGTGGCAGGTCTGGTGGCAGAAGTCCTTTTTTTGCTTTCACATGGGATACAGACAAGACAATGGGAAGACAAGCTATTAACCATACCAGCTAAACAGTGTTCATCTGCCCTGACCCTAAATCTGACCTTTGGGAAAAGAAAATAGGTTGAAGTCATTGGTTGCTAAGGCTGACTTGGGCACCTCTGGCTTCATGAGGCATGTGAAATGGAAAGATACCTACTTGGAGCTCAAGAACTATTGTCATGGGAAATCATAGTGCTTCCAGGGAATCATGCTTCTCAGAAGGATGAGGCTTACTTTCCTAAGTCGTTTTATCATTTTGGTATAGTTATTCTGGGAGAGTAGATGAGTTTTGGTCACACAGTACCATTTAAAGTGATGTAAAACTTTTTTCCTAGATAAATTAAACATTTTCTTTTTGTGCATCGCAAACTTGATATGTCAGAATATTTTACCTATGAAATTTTCAAGATATTCACTTTGAAAAGTTGCAACAGTTAGTCAGAAATGTCTTCATGCTAACATTCTTTCTGATGGCAATTACCAATATCAATTCAACTGGCTATGAATTTGTTTTGCCTTGCCTTTTTTCAAAAGCCAGAAATTTCCAAACAGTTTCCCACGTGGACTTCCATCCAGTTGTTGGCTTGGATGGAATGCAATAAAGATACATAACATTGCGCAAATGAAATCTTATAAACCATACATTTACATTTTGGTTGAAGTTTTTTTAAGTTTTGAAATACATGGTTTTTATAATGCATTGAGGTCACTGGCCTTGTCCCATGCTGTTACTCACCTAGGGAAGTGCTGATAGCAGTTTCTTCCCAGTTTGCTGCAGACAGCGTTTCAGAACTGTGTGAAATATATATTTAATCTCAGTGACAAACTAACATCAAAGGATGCTCAAGGATTACTCAAAGAAGAACGTGTGGCTTGGCAAGAATTCATATAGGGATGCATTTAAACTTATCTGAAAAGTCTGGGCAGAAGGACCATTACAGAAGAAAAAATACTAGTTTTCTGTCCCTAGCATGATTTTTACAGTAGCTAAAGGCAAGTTTAGGCAGTGGCCTCAGAGGAGCCTTGCATATTGTCACTGACACTTCATCATACCCTGAAACAGTGGGGATATGATAAGAACCAGATGATATAAATTTATTAAGCAAACCAGTGGTTCATATTATCTGGGAAATAACTGGCCTAAATTCTGTATCAATGCTGTAGTCCAGCAAGAGTTTAATTGCATTTTTCACTGTCTGTATTGCTGTTTAATGTAAGAAACACACTGGGTGCTTGAAAAAAGGACTTCAGCAGCCTTTTACTGAAAGAGGAGGAAAACTGGATGCCTCAGAACCAGAGGAGAAAGTAAACCACGTGATCTGTGTTTATACACACAGTCTTCTGTGTGGCACTGACAAATAGCTGGATTCTGTAGGGATAGCACTGTTCCAAACAAAATTTTAAATTCAATTCCAATATGTGACTAAGATTTATTTTCTTAAGGTTAAACTTCTTTTGTAGACTTCAGGACATGAACAGGTCTTGCTGCTCTTCATTTTTCTCCCTCTGTGCACCTACACACATGTGCACACTTAGGCTTTTAAAAGAAACCTGGTTCTTATCAGGCATTCGGCTCCTGGACGTCCAGGTAGCTGTTGTAATTTAAGGATGTGTGACACTTGTATTCCAGAATAGTCTAAATGAATCATGTGCACTGTAAGCAGAAAGGGTAGGAAGCGACACTGAATATAACATGAATGCCTGACAACTCTTCAGTAAATTCAGAAATTACTATTAAACACTGAAGCTGGATTTTTTGAAGAATCAGGTTGGAGATCTGTCTCTGTTAGTCTTATGTGATTATGTCAATTCCTTTTTTTTGACTTGTAATTTAAAACTTTTTTTCTTTTACTTCTGTAAGCATCTTCACCTGAGTACCCTATCTACTGAGAGTGATTTCGTTTTTTACACAGGATCCTTTTTGCTTTCTGGTCCAATAGCACAAGCTGTTGTTCATATTTCTCATTAGACAGCTCTTTGGGAGTGGGGTGGTACATGCAGAATCACCATCAGATTGAGAGGTATATACTAAGATAGTAAGGGATTAAGGAAGATCTGGTTTTGATTAGTGCTAGCAGATTTATTTGTTTATATAGGTCATCAATAAGCAAATTGCTTAAGGGTGGCATTTCTGAATTGATACTTTTGATGTCAGGGCATCCTGAGTTTTGTCTCAACAAAGAAATAGATTTTTTCTGGGAAGCTGGGGCTGACATCCACCTAGATTTGACAGAAGGGGTAAGGAAGGTATCAGCAACAGAGCATAAGGAGCCTTGATGACTGCATTTTGCTTTTTTGACATACTCTGGATTTTGAGAACCACCAATCTGGAGTACCTCTGGCAGAGTAGAAGACTTTTTCTGTGATGGAACTGTTACTAAAAGAAAGATTTAGGTGGTGCCAGCTTTACTCTTTTCAACTTTAAGGGCATATACTCCCCCCACCTTTTTTTCCTTCTCTTTACTATTTATGACAGGAACTTCAGGGCTTTGAAGAAGTTTTGTAGGAGTTCTTCCACTGCAGAATTCTTGATTGCTACTTTAAAGTAAGATCTTTAGTTCATTTTGACAAAAGTGGGTAGCAATTATTAACTACCTATAAAAACTACTTTTGAAAAATCTATGCTAGACAATGAATTCTTAGCTAGTAATTGTGTATATCTCCTTCAGAGCTGGAATAAATCTGTCATGGACAGTTGTTTTCTGATTTGAAACGACTTTTTGGGTATTGCTAGAACTTCAAGCTCAATTTTCACTCACGGGAAGGAAAACACTCTACTTTCTTTAACATTAAACATGGATGGCGTTGAGATGAATTATGTTTATTCCACTTGTTAAAAGAAAACTTGGACCCTGTTCCAGGTTGAGATCACATGTTTTCTGGGAATATATAGGTCTTAAAGCAAATTTTGGAATGCAAGTAATAGGCTCACAGATCTCCTGTGGGTGGGATCACAATTTATGTCAGAAGAACTTGGACCCACAGAATGTCTAGCTGTGCTGATGCCTATCATATGTGGTGGAGTAAGAGTACTTGGTTCGTGTGAGTTTACCTTGTAACCCTCTTAAATTATGTCTTTGAGCTCTCAACCAAGGGTGAATGATCAGGTCATGCACCCATCTGCAGTTTGAAGGTATTTGTTTTCGTATAAACTGGAAGCACCAACATGTATTTTTATTTTAAAAGAATAAAACTGTAAATATTAATTTTTACTTTATCAAAATTACTCTTCAAAAAGCAGTCAGGTGAAATAACCTCAGTAAGTTGTCATGTCTTCTATCTCCAATGTAAATCCAGAGACTGAGTCACATATAGTCATAATCAGAATCTGATTGCTTATGAAACTTTAAGTTTTACATTTACCCTTGCAATTGCTGTGGCGTTTTTTGGTTTGTTGTTTGTTTTGTTTTGTTTTTAATAAAGCTAAGACAAAATGAATGTGTCAAATAATTGTTACGCATTCATTAGACAGGTCCCAGATTATCTCTCACAGACTGAATTAATTTTCTTTTTTACTCATGAATAAAATTATTCAGGGCTGGTTCACCATATTTCATTACTACTACTCAGCTTTACTGAAAGTGAAATTATTTCAGTGTTATCTCTGTGTCTCAGATAATCCCTTAATGTTGCCAACAAACAGGAGGTCCTGGCTGATGGCACAGCATTGTCAGCTGAGCAAGGGAGGGGATTCTCCTGCTCTGCTCTGAGCTTGAGTGGTCTCACCTTGAGTGCTGAGGGCAGTTTTTGGGTGCCACAATATGAGAAGGACATTAAACTGTTAGAGAGCTCCAAAAGAGCGCAACAAAGACGGTGAAGGGCCTTGAAGAGAAGCTGTGTGAGGAGCAGCTGAGGTCACTCGGTCTGTTCAGCCTGGGGAGGAGGAGACTGAGGGGAGCCCTCGCTGCAGTTACAACCTCCTCGTGAGGGGCAGGCGCTGAGTTGTGACAGTGACAGCGCCTGAGCGAATGAATGGCCTGGAGATGTCAGGAGGAGGAGGAGATTTGGACTGGATATCCAGAAGAGGTTTTCACTGAGAGGATATTTGAACACTCTAAGAGGCTTCCTAGGGCAGTGGTCCCAGCACCAGCCTGACGGAGTTCAAGAAGTGTTTGGACAACACTCTCAGGCACATGGTGTGACTCTTAGGGTGGCCAGTGCAGGGCCAGGAGTTGGACTTGATGATTCTGATGGCTGTTTTCCAGCTCAGTATCTTCTGTGATGCTATGAAAGCTAAAGCTGACTGCTGTAACATGGGCCAGCAGTGATGCTTGCCGATGTTTTTCTGTTTAAGTGTATCTTTAAAGTCTCACTCATGTCCTTGTTTTTCTCTCTCATTAATATCAAGTGCAGTTAGAACTGCTATTCACCAGGTGCTGGCCCATAGCACAAGTAAAGCTTTGAAGGAGAACACCGCCTATCACCATCAGACACATGCATTTTTGGTGCAACTTTGCTAGATTAGTCTGTTTTTCCAGCAAAAACACATTGCCCACTAAGGACAATATCTATCTATATGGTTAAATAGTTTGTGTCCTTACGAATCTGTGTTTCTGCGGTGCATTTGCATGGATGAAAATGGAATGCTGAGTATAGATAATGACTGTTTTATTTGAGACAGATACTGCTATATATTTATATGCTTATGACCAACATTCTGATGTTGTTAACTTCTGCTTTTCAGGGAACGTGCGTTTTATTCTTTAAACTAGCAAACAGTAGGGATGAAACAGGGAAACTTTGTCCAGCAATTTTCATAGATCTTTAGACAGAGATGTGATGATAGTTTAAATTCCTTATGGTAAATGCATGAAAGTTATTATATAGAATGCCTTTTTAGCACATTGATTCACTATGTTGTGTTTCAGTTTTTCCTTAGGAGCATTTTGGAAGGTTCCTTTCAATATGCCTTTTCATAACTTCTAACACAGCAGCATAACTTCAGATCACAATGTCTGATGTCTATAATACTCCATTTATTAATCAGAAAAGATCCTTTGTCTCACTGTTGTTCAAAGAGCTGTCTTAGAGCAGTCTTTGCTAGCCTCAAACTGAGATGAAGTAGGATATTCAGAAGATGAAAGTGAATTCATACACCATTCACTACTAAGGAACTGTTGTCAACCAGTAGACATGCCAGAGAGGAACAGATTTATTCAATTTATTCGGTACTTTTAATAACCAAAATGATATCCAGCAAAAAGAAAGGTTAAACTAGCAGCAGAAGTTTTGATGCTTAAATGTTCTTTCCTGATTTCTTTTTTTTTTTTTTCCCCTTTTCCCTCTCCTCAGAGCTCCAGAACAGCTCGCTCTGAGGAGGACCGGGACTCGCTGTGGGATGCGTGGGGCTCGTGGAGCGAATGCTCGCGCACCTGCGGAGGAGGCGCCTCGTACTCACTGCGACGCTGCCTGAGCAGCAAGTAAGTGCCTGGATGTTTTCTACTTTATTGATGGAAAAATTCAGCCTACTTATATCTGCCAGACCATAAGAGGCAACCAGTGGAAGTCTTGACCTACACTGAAATTTCCACCTTGTTGTCAAAAAATTATGGTAATGTTTTGGTTTGTTTTGTTTTTTTCTTTTTATAATTTGGGCAAGCAGCCAATGATAAGAAAGCACCCTTTAAAGTAAAGCAAGAATCCGTGGAGATAAAAAAGTGGTCTGGACAGCTTAAAAGGCTGCCAGCTCCTGAAGTTGAACTTCCCTCCACTTTCACCATTTAAGCATTAAGAGTTGCCATGTGCTTGTACAAGAGTACAGATTATTCACTACATTTAGTACCCCACAGTCTCAGCCACCCTGACTATAAAAGCAACACATTAATCAAATGAGGCATCCTGAGCTATATAAGAAAGAGTAACAGTCCTACAAAGGATATCTTGCAAATTGAATTTCAGGTAGGAAGTACTCAATACCAGCAAGGCCCCTCCCAACAGAGATGAAATGCTGTGGTACAAAGGTGAATTCTGGGTATTCAGTCAGGCATCTGAGATTTTATTCCTACCCACTTACTAGCTTGCAATGCAAAAAGAACAACTCGTTTGACATCTTTTCCACTCTGTACTTTATGTAAGTTTTATCTGCAAAATATTTCTAGCAAATATTATTTCTATTTACTTAAGGAAAAAAAAATTACCTGCAGTAAACATGGTATATGTGGTAAATATTAACAGATTTCTGATAAATAATATGAAGGGAAACTCCAGACCCAACCTTTCTGGCTTATTGCCATTTCTGATACCTTATATATTGTAGGAGAAAAAAATCTAATACAATTTTCCATCCTGCATACTTTCTTTCATATTTTTATTCATGTGCTTGTAAAACTGATGTTAATATAACAAACAGCGGCCATACAGTCCAAATAATTTCCTCTGTCTGACACTTTAATATGTAATGTTGTTCAGTGAAGACAGGAAACAGCACAAGGCATTGATCATAACACCAGAATAGGATATTGTGTATTTTAGCTTTATCTCTGAACAGTCTCTTAGTAGCCCCATTTATTGAGTTGACTGTGTGCAAAAGTCTGCTGGAAGAAAAGATAGGCAAAGGTATCTGTTGAAATAAGTGGAAAACCAGTACTTTGCTATTGCATTCCCATGGATTAAAAAAAAAAATAAAATTGATTTTCAACGTAGGACCAGATTCTAATACCTTGTTAGTTTCATGGCCAGTTGTTTCATCGCCAGTTAGTTTAAGGCCAGTTGCATTCACCTCAAAATCTGAAATTTCAGAGACAGGAACTTAATTTTAATCACCGTATATTGTTTTCCATACTTAAAAAAAATAAATCACTTTCAGTACTTCATTTTAATGTAAACATGAAGCCAGACATACCAGGAGATCTGGGAACTGAGCAATAGGTGCTTTCTTTCGTCCTTCATGAGAACTGTCTCTGCAGGTTCTAGAGGGCAGTCTTGGAGTTCCAAATCGTAGTAGCAGTTGTCACAGTATGTGACAATGTGAGTAAATATCACTTCTTCTGGACTCCCTTTGACTCTTGTGCTGTTCAGGACGACCCTGAACCTTAATGAGTGGAACAGGGAATAACCTCATAAATCACGCAAAATTAGGTTTCATACATGACCTTTCCACTGTCCCTTCAGGACGCAAGCAATGCTTCCTGCCTTAAGAAACCAACCACAAACTATGACCCATTCAGACATGGAAACCTGAAATTTCTGGGATAGGAAGTGGGGAGTTAATTTGGTGTGTGGCATTTGGTAGCCAGTAGCAATAAATCAATAAATAGTAACTTTTGTCCTGGAATTAGCATTCTCTCAAATGTGCAATAATTTTTCATTTTTCCTGGTCTACATGCAATTGCTAATTAAGTAAGGGGTTTAAATGATTAATTTTTCTGCTAAGCAAGCATTTTAAGGTGCTAAGTCAGAGTGGGATCAAGGTAAAGAAACTCATCAAAGGTTTCCAAATAAATTCACAGGAGTATTTCAAAGCTGTCAAGGTTTGACCAGAATGTCCATGTTTAAGAGAGAATTTCTTGGTCAGTACAGTTTATTTGGTGTGTGTAATTTCACTGCAGCTTGAAGGAATATAGTGGATTCTTCTGGCAAATGAAAACTGGCAACACATTTAGAACAAATTGGAACAAATTAATCCTAAATATTTCTCATCCTGGGAGGAATGCTTTAATGCCTTGTATCTTTTAGTTCTATATGAGATGACTTTCAGAGCATCACATGAATAGAGAGAGCTTGGTGCATCAGCTTTGAAAAAATGCAAAGACTAATTGCCCATTCCTAAACACCATTAATATATATAGCTAAATAAAGGAAACCAGCTTTCTTTCCAGCTTTTATTTGCCAAAGTTATGTTCGTGCTTGTGTTGTTTGTTTTAGGAACATGTTTTGCATTAGTCCTTCACAGCTGTGATGAAAGAATGGAAAGTGTTAGTGAAAAATTCTGTATTCTTGTGTTTTAAATAGCAAAAATTTCAGGGTAGTGGCTGTTTAGCAGTACATTTCATTAGAACAACTGGTTCTGATTATGCTAAGGACATTATGCTAGTGATAAAAATACACATGCCAGTCACACAAGCAGACAGGGGTTGTCAGCCCAAGTCAGTTTTATGTCCTCATGCTGACAGCAAGCACTGGGTCAAGGACAGAATGCACCCCAGGAAAATGAACTTTTATAAATTAGACTACCAAAACTTGAAAGATTACACTTTTCATACTCTTTAGTCACTTAACTCTTCATAACTTCTGATATTGTTGTTATTTACACAAAAGGACAGACCCCCTTTTAATGTGACTGGATTTTGCCTCAACTCACTTGAACCTCCTTGACTAATTATATATTAGGTGGAGGGGGTAAATATTTTTATCATTTTATAACGTTTTGCCCTTCTGTTTCCCTATTTTTTTTTTTTTGATGACCGGCCATGCAGCACTACTCAATAAAACCTGTACAGAGAGGAACCATAGACCACTCCTATTTTTCTTGAGCACTTGAGCACTACCAGCACTTGAGCTTCTACAGGGAACCAGGTTTTGTTAGGTATTGACTGCTTTGGATACAGACATTATGGAAATACAGGTAGAGAGGCACTGCATTATGGGCTTTGGCCTCTTGCTTAGAATCCAGCCCTTATTTGTTGCAGCAAGTAAGAGTTGATTGCCCAGCACTGCTGGCATTTGTCTTCAAGCAAAGAGATTGATAATAACTCAGATATCTTCCATCCAGGTTTTAATATGTGTCCATATTGATTCAGGCAAACTCAGAGTAATAATGAATATCTGAATTAGATATCTGAAATTCATGTGTATTTATTTCCTGTACTGGGATATATTTTCAAATTGTAAAAGAAATTATAAATTCTTTTATTTATTTTTTCACCCATACTGATTTAAAAATATTCTGTGTTTTCTGGAATTGTGCTCTACACATTGCTGAGTACTACAGTAATAGTGAGACCATTTTCCTCTGTCTAGGCTTGGCAAGAAGATAATTCTGATTCTTTTTCTCATCATCTTCCAAATTCATCATCACTTTCTTTTCAAGTTAGGCTGCATGTAGCAAAAGATAAGTGTGTCCTAGAGATTTGCAAACTGTTTTTTCATATAGTAGATATGTGGTCTATTCATTAAACTGTATAGAAACCCTTCATTGCTGTTGCTTCTGTTTATGAAAAAACATGTGGCAGAGAATAGTTTGAGCATACAGCAGACTGCTGAGATAGTTATGGAGTCCCAAGGTTACTGGAGCTGAGCTCAAGGGCCAAAATTTGATATCATCACCCTTATCTCTGGGAAATAATGTTTAAACTTCTGAATAGAGTGAAGGTTTTCCACCGTTAAGTGAGGGGTTTATGTTTGGTAGCAGCAGAAGTTCAGCATTTACATTTTCATGACAAATTTCCCTCAGTATAAAAGTGTCCGAGATTAAAAAGAAAAAAAAACTGAGAACATCAATAGGACAAAACAAACAAATGAAGACAAGCACAAATTTAAAAACAAAATGGAACAAATGTGAGAGAGTTAATCCCAGCATTGTTCCTATGCTTCATACTGTCTGTGTCACTTACTGGAACATATTTATCTCTCCTTTTGAAATACCTCTCTCTTTCTTCATCTGATAACTGCCTTTCGGTAATGCAAGGGAACCAGAAATATGAAATAGCCTTTCTGCTAGTTCAGCCTGCTAAGTTAGATTAAGTGATTCACTTGCTTATTTGTTCAGCACGTTGCTGTTGCATTCTGCAGAGTGAAAACAGTAAATCTGCATAAATGATTCTCAGCTTTATTGTCATTTGACTTGGTTCATAAAATAACAACCAAGACATATTTTTGAAGGTCAGGTTTAGTAAACCAGCTAAATTTGCTAAAATTAAGTCTATTTTATGATGTGTGCCTTTCTCATAAGACAGAAAGGGCCTAAAATAAATTAGGTTTTTTTCATTAAGGAGTAATATTTTCTAATTTTGATCTCATATATTGTTGATTTACAAATCCAACATCAAATGGTTTCGCCAGACAGTGATGGAATAGATGCATGTTATTCATGTTAGTTCAAAGTTAAATAAGTGAATAAGAAACCATTAATAACATTTCTGACTGGCATTGAAAACAGGATCCATCAAATACTGCATATTTGGAAAGATACTGTTTTAACTTTCATCTGTATACAACTGTGGTACCAAAATATTGACTACTGTTGCTGCTTCACAACTGAATTTAGAATGTAGTCCCAGCAAGTGGCTGTGACCCTTACTTTCAGGCTGCATTGACAGAGTCGTCTGTCTCAGGGGCTTTGATTCCCAGAGATTCTGAAGTTTTTCACATCTAACACTGATAAAAGGTCCTTTAAACTTTCTGAGTGAAAATTACAATGGTGCAGTTATGTGGGTTGGGGGTTGCTTCTTTGACAGATAGAAGCTAACATGTATTACTGTAATTACTGTGTAATGATATAAATGCAGTCTTGTCTATCCTGGCACTACTAAATAAGCCAGATTAGGCTTTTGAACATTTATTAAATGTTCCTATATTGGTCAAAACGATCAGTTTAAATACTTGAGAATAAGCCCGTTTCTAGTTTAAGGTCTGTGGAATAAAGAGCAGAATATTTGTGCACAAATGCTATCAGAGTTTTTGAATACATCCCCAAAAATAAATGGCATTCTGCTGAAGCATACCATGTCACTCATGAAGAGTACAATCAATGTCATAAAATTCTTAGATGAACTGCACTATGAAATTATTTAGGAGAATGTTTCTCATTACCTTGTATAAAACTGTATCTGTATACTAGTGTAGTATATTGCTTCCTTCAAAGACCCTCAGGATACCTGAATTGCTGGGTTTTTTCTGCTTCAGTTGATACTTCTAGATAATTTACTGTATCCTCCATGATACAGCGTATGATTCCAAATAGCTGGAAAAAAATTTTTGTTTCTTTAATTTGTAAGTGCTTCTAGTTAAGTCTGTGCCCCGTAGCAACATTTTAAAAGGAATTTTATTATTCTGTTTACTCTGCGATTAGTGAAAACTGTAATTATGAGAATTGTGAAACCATTCTCTGGTTGTATGTGATGAAGAAATTATTCCAATTTTTTTTAGAGAGATTACAGCTCTAACTCTAATGGCAGAAGCAGCAAGCAATCTATCTGAGTCAACATGTCAGCAGTATAAGAAGCTGCAAATTTCACACAATGTAAATCAGCATTGTAATCTATGGAGTGACTGCTGATGGTCTTCAGAAGACCAGTTAGACACACTGTGTCTCACTGAAGTATCTGAAATTGTAGAAAATGCTTTCCTAGTGTAGAGTTCTTATGGAACCCCTTGTTAGACCTGACACAGAGATGTTACGTATTGGTGTTTTGGGTGAAAAACTAGCGTGTAGTAGAATGAACAGTAATCAGCATTGCAGTTACAGGTCAGTGATGGATATGGGCTCTATAAATGCATCTCCCTATTGCGAAGTGGCCTACGAAACAAAAATGTCTGTGAAGCCCTCACTCAGGTGATATACTGTTCATATGTCCAGGTTCACTGGAAGAGCTCTCGGCTATTCATAAGTCTTTCCATAAATCTGTTCCTGAACTTAAATCGAAAGGAATTAAATCAGACCTTTGCATGATGTAGAGTTTTTGTAAGCCTTAATTCCAGTAAGAAACTTATGTGATTATCTAAAGACCGGAGCACTAGATTGTACACAAGAAATTTCAGTGGAGGGGGGTTAACACACATGCAAACTTCCTCAGAGAAGGCAGAGCTTGCAATCCTGTTCAGCACATTTGTTTTATAAAGACCAGCTGCAAAACCTGGATCCTGCTCCAATTTCTAGAGTGTTCAGATTTGGGATGTTAGTACTTTTGGGCCTGCATTATGTTCTATATGGTATACTTGTGATATAGCACAACAGGTGAGATTTTATATTGTAATTATTTCCACTTTGGATATTAAGCAACATCTCATCCTTGTTTTACTGAAAGGCTTTTTTTTCTTAATTTTTGCTTTTCTGCCTTTCTTGCATTGTGAAAAATATTCACAACTGTAATTGCTTTCTGTAAATCTGCAATTCATGTTATATGTGCAAATGTAAAGTTAAAGACACTTCTTAAAATATTATTAAGAAAAAAAAAATACTGTGGTGATGAAAACAGATGTGAGACTAACTGCTGAAAATGAACAGTACCCTGAAAGCACCTGACAGTTTTTTTCTTTGTGTTTTCCATTTTTTTTCATGAATTGGATCTTTGTTATTTTAAGTGGACTAGCCAGTCATATTTTTGTGAGTTTAGGGCATAGTATTTAATGCCAGCTGTTACTTAGGAAATAACAATCAGTGACTTGGAATAAGACAAAGAAAAACTTGAAAATAAAAATTTACCAGAAGGATACCTTGCAAACTGTGTGAAAAACTTTGCTGAATTCTAATAAAAATACATCTACTAGTCAATGAGATGGCAGGCCTTGTTATCTAAGGAAATTTAGTTAAACATGACTTTCCCCTAGTGAACCCATCTGTAACACTCACATTCCCAATCTTTCTTCATAGGAGAGGTGTTTCAGGCCATTATTTTTGTGACCTGGATATGCTCGCACAGCTCAGGTTCTGTCTGTTGCTGGGGGCACAGACCTGAACACAGCTCTCCAGTGACCCAGATGGGGTCTCATGAGAGCACAGTGGAGGGAGAGAATCATCCCCTTGACCTGGTGGCCACACTCCCCTCTATGCAGCCCAGGATAAAATTGTCTTCCTGGACTGCAAGTGCACGTTGTCAGCTGATATTTAATTTGTCATCCACCAGTATCCCCAACCCCTTCTGTGCTCTTGGCCAATTCATCACTTAGTCTGTACTTATAGTGGAGATTGCTGCCGTGCAGGATCTTGTGCTTGGCCTTGTTGAGCCTCACGAGGTGCACATGGGCCCACTGATGCTAAGTATAATAACAGCAGTTACATCAGAATTATTGATTGCCTAATACCAAGGTTGTGGAAAACGTTATTTATGAGAAAAGTTGGGCTTTTGTGGCCCCAGATTACTACACATGCTTTTATTTGCCTTGCTGATTTTCTGCGTGTAGTGACTGAAGTTGTATTTTCTCGGTTGTTTGTCTTTTTGATTGCAGAAGTAAGAACATTTATATGATCTGTAACTAAACCTGCCAGGGAAATTTGGCTTGTGCATCCATGCCCACTTTTCTTGTCTCAAAGTTAACTATTTATGTAACTCTTCTTGTATTTCACATTTCAACGTGCAGGAACTTGTAGAAGACAGTTTTCTAAACACAGAGAGTGAAAGATTTCTGCAGATGCATGGCAAAACATACCAGTGCATCTCAACAATCCACGGTGGCAGGAAAGTGCTTGTGTGATGCCTTTAGAGGCTACCTAGAGCAGAGGCTAGACAGTGTTAAAGGAATAAAGGTATTTATTAAAAACGCCTTCAAAGAATACGCCTTGGGCCATACAAGAGCCCAGCCGTGACTACATCCAAGATGGACAACTGCTCATGAGTCGAGTTTTGACACTTTTATAAGTTTTGGTCCATTTACATATTAGGGTTTATTGTCCAATTACAGCTTCAGGTTATGAAGTCCCATCCTCCCAGACTGCTCTCCTCAATTTGCTGTTGTTGACACTTTTTGGGCCTGAGGTTGCAAAGGTTTGGTTCTCAGGCTGGAAAAGAATTGTTTTGTCTGACTAAACTGAGAACTTGCTAACACTTTATATGGTGTTCAGAGTTGTATACTGAAGCACTACAGAATCTGGAAAATATGACAGCTAAAACTTAAGGCATCATGTGAACAAAAGGATGTGGAAAAATCTTTTAAATTCTTTTCAAATTATTGTCAACTGAGTGATTTAGACATGAGTTTAGTGGACCCAACCAAATAGTTTCCAAAGGTAAACTTCTTAAGTCATTTCAGTCCTGATGCGTCTTTCTTGCTCATAGCAACAATTTGGTGTTCAGGGCGCTCCTTCTCAATTCCTTTACAGGAAAAGGGGTATGCTGGGTGAGTAAAAGAGACTGACTATTCCTCAGAGAAGCGCAAACTAATTGTATTGAGGATGACAGGGGGTCGTAACACTGTGCCAGTTTTGGGAAAGAGCTGAGAGCAACAGTGTGAAGAAAGGGAGATGCAAGATGATTCCCCCATGTGTGTAGCCTGGCTTCATGCCACAGCCCGACTAAGATCTCATGGGAAAAGACAGACCCACAGCATATTTATCTCACAAGTACAATCAGAAACCAGAATCTGTCCCAGAAGTGTGTCTGTCAAGGGTAGTGAAAATAAAGTAGTGGAGATTATTCAACATTGCATCAGCTTTGAGACCCTGTAGTGAATAGCTGCATAAAAATTCATATGCACAGAAATAACCCACCCATGGCTCATAGTTGCTTGTTTATGAGCAGACTTGTTTCTTAAGTAAAGCATTTCAAACTCTGATGACTGCTGAGAGGGGCAGGAGTTGATGAGGTCTCCTTTGAAAATCTCTTCATAGTCTTTGGTAATTACTGATAAAGGCAGCTTTGGCAGGGGGTTGCTGTTCATTCTGGCATGGATTTTTGCAAGGCTTCTAACTCTAGCTGAGCACAAATACACATCTACTTGAGGCCTTTGAGGGGGGGACTTGAACTAAGTCCGTCTACAAACTGGAGCCTGGAGAAATAAATACCAGGGGTTTGGGTTGTTTACATTAAGAGAAGAGAATATTTTAGTATATTATAAGTTGTTAACCTCTTTCAGAAACTTTACTGGAAACAAGTGACTAAGTTTAAGGAATGAAACATGATTCCCAACAGTATGCTTTTCTTTCATATTCACATGATAATAATTCCCTGTCAAGCCAAACCGTCAGCTACCTTTTTCCACTGAAAAATCCCCTGCGGTGTAGATAACAGAGACAGCTGAAGTACTGCTTACTTCTCCCACTCTTTCTGTGCTCTTCAAGATGAACTGGGCATATCGGTTGACTTCTGAGTTTTCCTGCTGGCTGTGTGTATACTCCTTGTTGGTAGGAGTTCCCATTTATATCCTGAAGAGATCAGAGGATAAATGATGACTGTATCTCACAACATGGGCTCAGTAGTCTGCCATGATCCTTCCTTGCATGCTGAAGGCTCAGTGCTGTGGAATTCTGCACAGTGTCCATGCTGAGATATGCGTGCAAATCCCGTGAGTTTGAATTCCAGAGTAGTTGCTTGTGCTTAAGAGAATCTGAAGTACTGTCCTGAGGTAGGGTAGATCCGAGACACAAACTACTATGCTAATCTGTTGTGAAAATATATCATGTAAGATTGAAAGCTGTTACCTGCTTTTGGCTGGTGGGTGATAACTGGGAAACTACTGAGTTTAAACAACCAAGCTGCAAAGAATGTTCTTTCTGAGGAAACAAGGGGAATTTTCCAAGAGTGTTTCCTAGTCTTCATGAATCATAAGAGCACTAGCTACATCCAGAATTGCTCATTTTATCTGAACGTCCCTGGCCATTAGCCAGAAGAAGAAAAATGGAGTAAAATAATGGAATAATTGTTTTTTCATATATCTAATGAAATAACCTATTATTTTCCCTAACACGGAGAATAAGTGAAAATAGGTAGTTTTGGTTTTTTTTATTTCAAAACAGATAATATGAAGAAACCATGAAGAGAAGAAGAAACTGAGAGGCAAATGATAGAAAGGAAGCTGAAGTTTTCCTAGATGTTCAGTAGTTCTAAGATTAATCAGTTACAGTAATAGAAATTGTGCTAATAGCAAGTCTGTGTCAAGCAAAGTAATGTTTGATGGTTTGTGTGGCATTTCTGAGAGACACATGGGGCAGGTGTCAAGCCTGATGAACAAGCTGTTCAGTGTGGTAAATGATGCCTGCACTAGGGCTGCCTGCATTCTGCATAATTTACCTCTTTATTTACTATCTATCATTAGCAAAGCAGCTTTATTGAATGCAACATAAGCAGGTTTCCAAAGTATTTTTCCGAGATTGCCGATATTGCTTGGGAATGACTGGAATTGTGGGTGGGAGTGTTGCTTGGGTGTTTTGTTGTTGTTACTGGGTTTTTTAGTTGGGTTTTTTATTTCATAGTCTATTATGGATATAATTTTTGTTATTGTACTGCCCAAACCATTTTTTTTCTACTGCTAGGTACACTGTGCACATTTTTCACTTCTGTGCATGGCTGAGATAAGAATTCATTGGAGTTAAATATACAATGCTACAAAATCACTGAATTAGTGATAGTAGGTAATAGAAATGTCACTATCACAGTGATAGTGATTAGTGATATTTCTGTTATGCTTTTAATATAATTTTTATATGCAAATGCTACACAACAGAAAGTGTTATCTTTCCGCTTAGATTTATTCTGAAAATATGATGAAGTTTATTTACTTGTTTGTCTCCTCTTGTGGTCGTTCAGACATATAGTGTGTAAATGACTACTGGATGAATTTCACAATTAAGTCTTGTAGATAATGGAGATAGAGAGGATGACTTCAATAACTTAAACTTGTTCAATTAATTTTAGAGTTAACTCAGTATAGGAAAAGTTTCTCTGCTTTAAATTTTTTTTTAATGAAGAAAAATCAGTGCAAATGCTGCTGTCCTTTCCCTTGGATAGTTCAAAATGGTTTGGATTTTAAGAATCAGGCTTGGCAGGCATTTATTCCTGAAGGAATGTGTGCTTAAGTTGTGGCCTAAAAAAAAGGGGGAGGGGTGAAAGTTGTGAAATTAAGAAATTAAAAATGTTAGGAATTCTGTTTGTTTGAAGGATACATTTTAAAAGCCAAACTCTGCATTCTGATTTGCATGAGGGTCTCTGCAGAGTATACTGTCTGGACTCATAAAATACCAGAAGCTTCACCTAAGGTCAGACACTCAGAGTACCTGCTGCTGAGTGCTAAAAAGGTACCTGGCTGTTGAGCTTTCTTTTAGGAGCCCTGCCAACATCAGGGCTGGTATGGGTCTGCTGTGGGACAAAAGGAGGAGAACCATGAAGGGCACACATCAGTCTATGTGCTCTCCTTGACCTCACTGGGCCCAGCAGCTCTTTGAATGCTGTTCTGCACCAGTGAATTGAGGGGAAGCTTTGTGTTCTCCTTCTTCTCTCATATCAAAGTGGGAAAAAGCTATGTCACACTAGCCTGAAAGAGGGGAAATCTAAACTGAATGAGAGGAGGTTTGTTTTTTTGGTTTTTTTTGGTTTTTTTTTTTTTTTTACGTGAGGGTGGTCAGGCACTGAAAGAAGTTGTCAGGAGAAGCTTTGGGTGTCCCAACCCTGAAAGTGTTCAAGGCCAGGTTGAGTGGGGCTCTGAGCAATCTGGCCTCGTGAAAGGTGTCCCTGTCAATGGCAGTGGGATTGGAAGTAGATGGCCCCTTCAAACCCAAACTATACTTTGAGTTCATGCTGCTGCAAGCATTGTTCCTTCATCCAAGAGCCCAGTTCTTCCCCAGAAGACAAAGCCTGCCTGTTCAGACTGTGCCAGTGCTGGAGTGTGTGCCCAGGTAGACACAGAGCTGTGCCCTTGTGAAATCATTAGGAATTGCATGGAGACACAAGACATTATTCAAGTCATTTAGATGTTGTTTTTCAGCTAAAATCTGTATTCTCACTTCTAATCTCATTTACAAGCTGATGCTACCTTCTAGAAAGTAGGAAACTAAGGAGTTGTAGGTTTCATATCTCAATAGGGACAGATAACCTTTTACTTTCGGGAAGAGGGCTGGTAGGGGAGTAGGTGATTAAAAATACATATGGGGAAGTTAATGACACAGTAAACATTATATATTGGCTTTTTATATTCAGCTATTAATGTTTATGGTTTTGTTTTTAATTTTTGGACACAGGACCTGTGAAGGGCGAAACATCCGATACAGGACGTGCAGCAATGTGGTAAGTGAAGGATAGCTTTGATGTGATACAATTAATCTCATATGATAATCGTGTCCATATTACTGCAGATAATATGGTGAAGTGATAGTGAGAATCTTGTCGCTATCTAAACTGTTGTCATACCACAAAACCCAAAAACATAGGCAAACCTTTGCCAGTCTCTTGAAATGTGGAGAGATTACGGCATAGCCCTATGCTAAAACTGTCTGGAAGGGATTGCATTCACAGCCATCATAAATAGAGAGTCAATGAAACTTCAGGGTTGCTCTTTACAACCTCTCCTGCAGAATCAAGACATCTTGTGTTCCCAGTAGGGCTTTGGTAACCAGCTGGTTCAGGTTGGGTAGTCTGTCAGGCTGAAGGATTAAGCTGCTAAGAATTGAAGACAAGTTAGTAGAAGATCCGCAATTCTATGATTCTGTATATTTCTGTTCACTTCTGCCCTCACAGAATTTTAATTCTGTTGTGTGTTCTAGAAAAGCAGTTTTACATAGCCTGTATCAGTGTTCTGGCTTTTCCAAAGGCTCTTGCTGGTTTTTTTAATATGTGGCAAATATAGTTTTCAATACAATAAAGTAAGAAACTTCAACTTCTGTCTCAACAAAGTGAAAGTGTGTTTTCACTGTTGAAAATTGAAATAGAGGCTTTCATATGGAAAGTTTTATTGGGTGCCAAGAATAGTAAAGGCTCTCAAGTTACATGGAGAAATGTCAGTTTTACCAGTAAAGATGGAAAATGAAATCAAACGTACACCGCGCCAAGCTTTCTCATGCCTGATAGGGACATATTCAGAAGCCTTTCAATACATGCTTTGTTTAAAAAGTTTAAAAGTTTAACTTTAAAAAAAAGGAATATATTTGCTCATATTTAGCTTATCTTTTCTTCAATAGACCACAGTTTATAATTAAAAAAACTGCTTCTATCTGAGCTGTAGTCTCCTATGCAGTAAAATTTCTCTCAGTTCTTTAGGAGCTGGGCTTTGATAATCCCTGTGAGCCCCTTCCAATGCAGAGTATTCTCTAATTCTGTGATTCCTCTGAAATTTTTTCTGATTGTATCATTTGAGTTCCTGAAATACCTCATCAGTCTAGCCTTCACCTTCCTTAGCGGACAGAAACTGGTGTAGTTAATAAAAAGATTTGCTGGCAGATTAGCAGTCCAATTTTCCTCTGAGGAATTTCAGCTACACTACATCTGTGTAAGGAATGGGAAGTTTGATTTTTGCTAGTCAAGTTGCAGGCCATAGCTCTGCCCTATGACACCCACACCAAAAAAAAAAAAAAAAAAAAAAAAAAAAAAAAAAAAAAAAAGAAAAGAAAAGAGGGAAGAAACAAAGAGATACTGCTAAAGGCTAATTAAAAAAATAATTGGACAACAGTGAACCCCATTTGTTTTGCTTTGGTTAGGCATTGCATGCACATTGGGTCTTTCTGTGTCTGATGTGCCCTTGTGTGTGTTGAGAGCAGTGAGACAGAGTACATCCTGCTCTCCTGCCGTTACGTTCCTGGATCACTCTGATGAAAGGCTGGGGCTTTAGCTGGGTTGTAACCCTTATTTTGGAATCACTGAGTTTCCAGGATAAGGAATATTTCTTTAGATTTATTTTTAGCTTAGGTTCTGCTTTGCAAATGTGCACCTGAACAGTTTTCCTTCAAAATAAAACCTTGCATAGTTTTGTCAGGCAGTTCCTTTACGTACCTTTTATTTGGCAGCACTGACTCTAGAAGTGATGCATACAGCTGCAGAACTCAATTATTTCATACCAAATAATCCAAAATGAAGCCTTCAAGCCTTCAGCTTTACTGTGCTGAAATCACTGGCGGTTTTTCCTCTGAAATATGAAGACCCAGGACTGGTTTTATGATTTCAAACTGTTTTTGGGGGGACTGTAAAAATGGCTTGTGCAGTGTAAATCTAAAGCTATTTAGGAACCCCGGACTTGCATCTCTAAAATCCATTCTGTTACTGAATTGTGCAACTGTAACACTGAAATATGCTTTGTCACTTTCAGAATAGTAAAACAATAGTAAATCATGTACTTTGTCATTATTGAAGTCTACTTTTTTGTCTCCACACACACACACAAATTGGATCTACATACACAATTTTTTCTGCATACACACAAATTAGATCTTGAAAACAGTTTATTAAGCTCATAGCTTAATGAAGCTTGTGAAATTCTGCACTAGAAAAAGTCCACAATATTGTGAGTATTTTTGTTTACTCAGATTTTGCCTTTCAAGATTTCATCCAAAAAGACACTGAAAATTAAGAAAATGGAAATAACAGGCTCATGAGACCTATGTTTTCATGTTACATTTCAGTCTTTGAAGGCAAAAGAGATCAAATCCCCCCATTCCAAGCTTTCATTACCATTATCTTGTGCATAGCTTGAGGAATGATAAAATAAGCACTATTTTATTTCATAAAATAACCAGTATTTTTGGTTTTTGCAAGCTGCCTTTCTATGAACTGATGTGTTTTCTTAATGACCCTCCTCTTACAGGAAAGAATGGGTAGTCATATATACTAAAAGCAAATTATTTGAAATATAAAGTTGGAAAATTGGAAGAATAGTTTTGGAGTCTGGCAATGAGTACATTTTATAGGCACTATCATTTGCAAGATTTTGTTACAGCTGGTTTTAATTCATCCCGAAATTAAATTACAGAAGGGGAAAATATGAGATAAAGAAAAAGAGAGGTAAGGGGAAAGAATGGCATGCCTGTTGTCCCATTTACCTATATTAATTATTCCAGAGATGCTGAATAATTTTACATAATAAAGACTGTAGCAAAGACTGATACTGCTTTCTATGAAGCTTCTGAACAGTCCTTAAAACAGTAAATCCAGTTCAGTATATTTGCCACTTGCATTGTCTGTTGATGATCAGAAACTGGAAGGATTACGGGTATAAAGCCACATGTGTAAATAGTAAAAGAAGGAATGAGAGAATCTGAAGATGATTTAGGGTTGAATTGCATCTGCTTTTTTTCTTATTTTTATTCACATGGACTTAAGCATATTTCCAGCCATTTTGGAATATAATAATGGGAGGGAGAGAGGGAGCAATTTGGTTTTTCTTTAGAAAATCAGTCTCAATGCAATGAAAATGTGTTTTTGCAACTATCTGGGTTGTTGTACTGAATGTTATGCAAAATAAACAAATATAATTCCAAACTCTGAGTAGGATTTTTTTACTTATTCTCTTTCCTTTTTTGTTTTTCTTAAGCTAGCACACTCTTTTTTTCCTTCTTCTATGTGCATTATTGGTTGCCAGGTGCTCTCCAGCTTTTATACCAAGCTGTCACTCCATCTCATATGCCCTTTCTCTTTTATAGTCCTTCTGCCACTCTGCTGTCTTCTGCTTTCTCTTCCTTTCATTTACATGAAAATCACTTCGAAGGTTGTTTGTTGTAATATATACTGTCTTTACTGTCTTTCTCAATTATCAGAATTCTTCTTGTGACTGAAAACATTTTTATTTTCCCTGATAGTTTTTCTTTCATTGCATTGCTTTCTGAATAAAAAAAAGGAGAGAAAGAAAAAGAAAGAAAAGATGAGACTGACACTGAAGCTGCACAACATCAGTAGCTCCTTCAACAAGGTTTCTCTTAAGCCTAAGATAAAATTTGTAGATTGTAGATCCCGTTAGTCAGGCAACCAAAGCTTGTAAACACCACCTGCAACTGTTTTAATGTATACCTCACTTTCTTCACTTGGCTGAAGTACCAGCTGTAATGTCATCCCCCATTTTCTGGCTTGCATTCAGACAAGCTCCTTCCATCCCTGTTTCTTATCAGCTCATGCTGCATTTTGTATACACCAGTACCAGTGTTGTTCATCTTACTTTCTGCGAAATAACACAATCTTCTTTCCATGCTCTAAACCCCTGCCTGGAAAATGTCAAAGCTAAACTTCCATATAAGTACATAATTCTCAGAAGCACTGGCTTATGTGTATGAGAAGTATCATCCCCAAGAGGATATTATCAGACCTACGAGAATGATTAGCAGAGTTTAATTTTTCTACCCAGTCACCATTCAGTGGTGACTGAAATGCCATTTTGCAATCAAACCTCCCAATTTACATCTTGCAGTAAAATATAAAAAACATATTAAACAAATTATAGGCACATATCTCCTTACTAACACACAATTTGTTTTATGTAAATTTACTTCTGAATTGAAAATTCTTCTAAACTCAGATAATTTATTGTGACTACGGTCAGTCTGTTCTTCAAACTACCGGATTTTAAGAACTTCCATCTTATTTCTGATTGGCTGCGTTTTAAAACCTCAGTGTGTCATCTAGAAATTATTTCTTCATACTTGGAAACAAGTGCTTTTAGTATCTAGCAAATGACAGAAGCTTGGATATCTGGATTTGCAGTCTTTTCTGCAAGCAGGACTGTGAATCTGTGACAATTAAAAAATAGAACAAAAAACCCCACATTGTGTCCAGTTAATGTGAACGTAAAAAGAAACTTTGTTGCCCAAATAACCTGAATTGCTTCCCTTACAGTAATATTTCATGACTTGTCAGGACTCTGGGTAAATAAGAGTTTTAAATTCAGTATTTCTGACAATTTTTTTTTTTTTTAATTTGAACAGCTCATTTTTGAACTCTTTGATAATATGGCACCCTTGATGCCTTTAGGAAAGTATGCTTTAATATTATGTATTTATATTAGTTTTTGACTGAAGTTCTTGGAAGTTTTCATGCTGAAATTAAACTTAATGTATCTAATTTAAATGCTTGTTTTAATACTTAAAAGAGATGGACAAAAAAAAGAAATTAAAATTACACAGAAGACTGCATATTGAACTATTTGCCAAAATGGGATCATACTTCCAAAAAAAGACATTATTTTGCTGAAAAAAATATTTTATAAATATTTATAATGACAAATTTTAGTGGAACTTTGCATTTATATTTCACTGACAATTTTAGCTCTCATCTCCATGCCATGTTTATTTGCTGGTATTTCCCCATTTTCTTTGTTCCTATTATTTTTCTCAAGCTTGTCTCTGTCAGATATTGCAATGTCTTGGGGTTCTTAGAGAAAGCTTTAGTATGAGCCCCTCTCAATCTAAACAACTAAGTATGACCCTAAGTTATTTCCAAGTTCATGGGAGTAGGCTATTGAAAAATCTGGCAGCAAGAAAGGTAGTTCTAGCGGGGCACTCAACAAGGCTTCAAGGCTGAGTGAAGTTTCTCTTAAATCCCTGGATATCCTAAGTCCCTGTGTTTTTATCTAAAGTTCTTATTTGGTCTTAGACAAGTCCCTACTTGAAGACTTCAGGTTTTCTTTCTTGGTAGGGAAATTGGTGCAGCTGCAACACTGTGAGTACTTCATGGAACTGGTTCAATAAGCTGTTCTGTCAGATGCTGCACAGAGTAGTCCAGTTGTTAGTCATTTTTTGTACAGAGGAAGAGCTCCAGGTATAGTAAATCATTTTTGGCCTCTGCAAATATACAAGCACATATATTGTAAACTGTTTTAAAGTTCCTCAACTCTTTCCACCTATCACTGCTTAGATAGGATCTTCTACATTTCACCCACTAAGTAAACTTTAAAAAGTCTGACCCTCTTTTGTCCCGTGAAATCTGATCTACCTATCACCATCAAGGGACATCTGGGATTCATCTTATCTTTTCCAGTGGATTGTTGATTAATGGAAATTGTTTTGAATGGGATTCAAACATGGCAAAACTCCATGGACCTTATGAATTACAATCGGGTAAAATAGGAGGTCAAGTTAAAAAAAAAAAAAAAAGAAAATCGATGTGAGGAAGAAAATGAAGCCATAATAATATGGACCACATTACATGCCTAAGAAGTGAGGATGAAACTCCTGTGTATATTTTAAAATGGGTTTCACAGATCAAAGGGGTTTCTGATCACCTTTAAAATTATATATATATTCATTGCTGTACAGGAAATCTTGACCTGACGGGATGAATAGGGATTATAGGTATCCAGCGCAGGCTCAGTGTTTCAGTAATATCTCATGAACCTTTGTGAGCTAAAAGCCATAAAAGACCCACCTAGGACTCACAGAATTAAAGGAGGAACAGTTGTTTCCTATTCACTGGAATTTTTTCATCCCTGAAAGGTCTTCATGAATAGGAAGTTTGAAGATAAATGGATCTAGATTAAACTTTCAAGTTTATTAGTTCTTTCTGCTTCTTCAAGGAGTGCAATGGCAGCAGTTCTTCATATCTGCAGGGGCCCATAGATATTTTCTAAAAGAAAACAAAACTGTTAAGACTTGGCTATAGTAACAAAATTGGAATAACCTGAAGCAGGACTGTAGTAGTTTCAAGGCCAGATACCAGGGCTGCCACATGCTGCAGGCCAAACACAGGCCATGCGGATGTGGTTAGCTAAATTCCTCACAGAACCACATAGCCCTTGCAGAGATGCACTGCCTCGTGCCCACTGCTACACTGACTTGGCCCATGGCTTCTGGCTGTCTCAGAGTGCCTGTCAATCTGCTGTGCAGGTAGACAAGCTGTGTAAGAAGCTGTTACACAGCTCCCAGAATCAGACCCTTGGCTGGACCAATATGTAACTTCACTTAGGCCAATGGAGCAGTGCTAGCTGGTAGCCATAGAGGGTCCCCTTCCCCTAAACCATCATGCAAGTATCAAAAGCAGGCTGATCTTTTTCAAGAAAACTTTTTGGAGTTAGTCTATAGTTCCTCTTGTCCAGGAACCAACAGAAATAAGGCGCAGCAAGACTGCCTCAGAACATCAAGTGGCCTTATCTAAAGGTGTACAAAGTGTTTAGAAGAAAATAGCAATTTACTTGAAAATTTATGCAAAACCCCCACTGGTTTTACCTTATCTTCTGTTTCAGCAAATAGAATACTTATTTATAGGCTGAGAACTTATATCGAGCTTTGATCATATGTTTGCACAAATGTCAGCACAAAGAGGCTCTGATCTCCACTGACATATAATACAAACGAAAAATAGTAAATTTAAGTTGAAGAAAAAAGTGGATGTGCTAAGTTTTGTGCAGTTCCTATATTTTCAGTCTCAGTGACTTCCTTCTAAAAATGAGAAATGTTCAGAATTCAGACCACAGATTTTCTCAACACTGTCCATTTGGGCATAAAAAAATATTAGACAGCTTGTGTAGGTATTATACATGAACATGCAAGTACTTGTGCTTTTTAAGCAGAAGAAAAGATTCTCCCTGAGGGAAAAACATCTCCAATGCCTTCAGGTAAATTTAGGATTCAGGATTTCAGCAGGAGAAAAGTTTCTGCACCAGGCTGTGACCCTTTTTCACATCTTTGTGCCAAGAATAAGTATGTATGTCTGTGTTTCTGACTGCTTGCATGTATTCTTAATTGATTCAGGTTTCACATGAAAACTTTTTTAAACACAAGCTCTGCTATTTAAATCCATTGTTTTATTTTGACCACATTATCAAAGATTGGAAGTATTTAACATCAGTCCTGGTCACCTGCTGTGTCCTGAAGGCTTGTTATGTTGAGGAATGTTTTTTATTTCTTTGATTAAGAAGTAAAATCCAACACAACAAACATAGTATTGAGTTCTTTACAAAGCAGGATTATGAATTCTGTGTGTCGTGTGCTTTATTGGGCCTTTTTCTCTTTGTAAAAATAAAGCTGTTACAAGCCAGGAAGTTCTGAAGGTAGAGCCAAGCTTGAGCCAAGCTAGAGAGCTGGCTTGGATTTCTGCAACCAAGCCTTGGCTTGGGTATCTGCCAAACCAATAGACCTGACTGTGTTCATTTACAGACAGAAAAATTCACAGAAGGGTAGGCACCAGAAGATTTTGTGGTAGGAAATAAGGCCACTGTGTTCTTCTTTTCTTGTTTGAAAATAGAACTAAAGCAGATCTTGGATCAAGCTGTAACTATCTTATTGTTCATCCTTTGTATAAGAGCAGACCATAAAGACCACTTTTTCTCTAATTACAGAGCTGTAGAGGAATAATGAATTCCCCACATATTTTTCAGCTTGCTTCAGTGTCCAAACTTTGTCTTGTAACAAAAGTTTGCCCAGATCATAAAAAGACCCTGATTGCCCCTCAGATTTTCTTTATATTTTAAAATCAAACTGAAATACTTGAAATATTTTTTTTTATCTTCTGTATTATATTGATAGAAAAACTGAGTTCTTTGGCAGTAAAATACCAGTTACAGGCTTCCACTTTCAACCTCCACTTTCAAAAAGGAAAAACAAGCTCTGGGTTATTACTCTTTGATACATATTTCTCTAGAGAGATTTAACCCACATCATTTTTTCTCTTATGCCTTACTCCATTGAACCTTTTGTAACAGGAAAACTATTGCCTTCTACTTAGATCACAGAACTTTTGACTGGGATTTGACCCTTTAATTTTGGGGTGCATCAGACTCGAACACAAAGTGAATTAATTGAAAATTTCCTCACATGGTACAAAGAACATTAGATTACAATCTGCGGCTAAGGCCACAGCTTGTATGTGTGTATAGTCCACAACAAAAAAGGTTTGAAATGTTGCGACCCAAGATTATTCAACATTCAAATAAAATAGCCATAATCACATTCCAACAGTGAATGAGAGGCCAGAAGGGCTAACCACATTCATAGCCAAGACTGTGCTGTGTTCCTTTGAGAGGAGATTTGAAAGCTTAGTTTTTAACACAGATTTTATTTTAGATTTTAATAATAAAAAATGATCCATTCATGTCACAAAGTGACATGCAGCCTCCATGTCTTTCATATCCAAAGCTGGTAGACTGACTTCAGAGTTAGATTTATATGACTCACAAATCTCCTGAAGAATTAAAAAAAAGGGGTTTTTTTTTAAGATCTTCTCAGTTGGAAGTCCCTGATTATGTGAGCTATTAAATCTTAGCTTAAAGAAATGCAAATATGTATCAAATGTTTCTGATTCATTTTGCCCCAGCAATTGATTCATGTCAATGAGGCAAAAAGAAGAAAAGCTAGTGGCAAGAGCTTAAATAAAGAACCGAATCACATAGTTCTTTTTTCTCTCTCTTCAAACAAAGGGTAAAACCTGTCTGGAAGAGAGTGGCTGTGCACACATGTTTCTCCATATATGTGCACAAGTAGAATAAGTTCCAGCAAGAGCATTGTGACCCTCTTTTGCTTAACCACAAGGCTGTGGTTAAGACATGAACAGTGCATTTCTTATTTCCCATTTACATATGGTCTTTGAGCTCTTTCAATACTTTCATGGAAAGAAGAAAGAAAGGTATAATCATCTATTGAATTATGTGTGTTTTTTGTCTAAGCAGAAACTGTCTCCATCTGGCAGCTGTGGAGCACCGCCAGCTGCATGATGCTGCAACTGGCGGTGCTGAAGAGGCCTGCTCATCTTCTCCTCCTCCTTTTCTGCAGGACTGCCCACCAGAAGCAGGTGATTTTCGTGCCCAGCAGTGCTCTGCTCACAACGATGTCAAGTACCAAGGGCAGTTGTACGAGTGGCTCCCCGTCTCTAATGACCCTGACAACCCGTGCTCGCTCAAGTGCCAAGCCAGAGGAACGGCTCTGGTTGTGGAGCTGGCGCCAAAAGTTCTGGATGGGACACGGTGCTACACTGAATCCCTGGACATGTGCATCAGTGGCTTGTGCCAAGTAAGGAAAGAAGCCCTGCCTCAGCCCCTCTCCTCACGACTCCCCTCCTCAGATCTCTCTCACATGCTCACTCCCTCTCTTCCTCCATACTTGTGTAAATTTAGGGTCTTTATTTTATTAATCTGTTTCAGATTTCTTTTACTATTGGGTTTTGGGGTTTTTTTGGAGGGGGTGGAAGGGGGAGACATGTATAATCTCAAATATTATTTTCTCACTTTATGCTGCTCCCTTGGGGTTCTTTTGAAGGATTTTATTATGCTTTTGAACTGTTCTCTATAGCTGCAGTAGCATATCTGATTTGAAGCACCAAGTATAAAGTAATGTTGTAGCTTTTAACTTAGATACATCAAAGTTGTCAAGGTCTATCAATCAAATTGCATTATCTTTGAGGATTACTGCTCCCTGTAAATCAGAAACCTGTATGGCAGTAGATGAGGCACTAAAGTGAAAAATACTGCCATTTTTCCTGTAGGGCTAAGCAAGCTGCTACATCTCCTTGGATGTTAGCATTCCTTATTTGTTACCAATGAAAATTTGTAACAAATGGGGACTTTTAGACCCTTCCCTTCACAGTGTGTAGAGATCTCTTGGTCATTCAATCAATTTATTTGCATCCTAATTTGATTTTTATGACTTTGGTGCTTTTATTTATACACTGATGCTCTATCATTGCTTCTGTTAAATTACTTGCTCTATCTACATCATACTTTATTCTTCTAAACTACTAGGCTGCTGGTTGATGAAGGAGAGGACTTTTTCACCATCCCTGTTAGGTTCTGAGCACACCTAGGTCTCAAAAACAGTTGAGTATAGATTCATGTTTCATTGCACAGTGACCTTAAAATCTATGTAAACTTGATGTGTTGTTGGCTTTCTAGTTGGCTTTCAACTGCTTTTTTTTTTTCTGGGGGTGGGGGGGTGGGTTTGGCAGTCCTTAAGTAAATGAAATAGAGTAGATAGTTCCAGGATTAGTCTCATTTCTGCTCTGAAGAAGGCAATCATTGAGACCTCTTGACTGAAACCAAGGGCATGCATCACAAATTTCTAGATTGCCTAATGAAACAGGCTATTTTTAGTCTTGTTTTCTGTTTTCAAATCTTTTAAAAACTTGACTGGAAGCACAAAAATCTGGATGGGAAGAAGATTCAAAGTTTTTTGCATGTAGGCCTAGGATTTAGAAGCAAGCTGATTTTTGGCTTAGTCCAAATATGAAGCATACTTTTTCTCAATCAAACTTTCCCTTAGAAACAGAGTTCCTAAGTATCTGAAACAAACTCATTTGCATTCTCATGACATTCTTACTTGGAAGTCTGAAGGTAACTGCACTGCTAAAACTATAAACACTGATGTTATTTCTCTGTGGCTTGAAAATAGATATAATATACTATCAGTAGTGTCCCTGTGTAATTTTAGTTAAACTAACTCTTTCTTATGTACCCTAAAATGGTAGTGTAATTTTTAATGCATAAATAACCTTAAAGTTGCCATGTTCTTCAACATTCAGTTTCTTCAACCATTTTGCCATGTCTTTACAATTACCGCATTTTTGAGGATGACCAAAAAAATTAAACTATGAATGCTCATGCTGTATTCCTCACAGTGAAAAATGGGTGTGTTAAATTTAAATCAACTCAAAATATTATTGTCTCAGTGTATCCCTGTTAGCCTGTCATACCTTTGCGACAGTAGAGGTACTGCATTAAAAAATCCATAATTAGATTTGTCCTAACTGTATGCTATGGAAGACAAATTGCTTTACCATCTATCACAGCAACAGCTAGTCCTACGTAAGTAGTCCAGAATGGTAAAGAGAATGGAATTGTCCATAATAAATGGTGAGCTTCCTTTAAAAGCAATGATCTTCCATTGCTTCTATAAAGGTTATTTTAAAAGTTTTGGAATTATAGAAGAACCAGTGGCGCATTCTTTCTCTGTAACATTTTTGTGAATAAACTTATTTCTGTAATTATAGAGAATGCATGTAAACTTCAGACAAGACAAAATGTGATTTTAGAAATTATTTCTATTCATTTGCAGTAAGAGCTGCAGGCTACCACTTAGCTAAAGTGGTTGACATAACATAAACATAATAATCATGGGTCTCAGTAGTTTGTGAGAGTTCATAATGAACCTGGAAGAAAAGCAACATTTTCATGAGATGTCTCTGAAATGGCATGATTTGGGGCAGGCAACTGCCTTAATATACATATGTTTTGTCACGACTGCAAAAAATGAAGTCTCTTAGGATGTATCTTTCATATAAGGTCCTGAAGATTAAAAAGTGAAGTGTATTTCTTATGTAGTTTAACAGCAAGAACCAGATTCTGCACCTGGTACGAGCAACCGTGCTTTTGTATGCAGATTGTAGAATGAGGTGCAGCAGAGCAGCCCTGCAGAAAGGGAGCTGGGGGTCCTGGCAAGTTGAACATGGGTCAGCAGTGCCCTGGCAGCCAGGAGGGCCAACCCTGTCCTGGGGTGCATCAGGCACAGCATCACAGCTGGGCAAGGGAGGGGATTGTCCTGCTCTGCTCTGAGCTGGGGCAGCCTCACCTCCCGTGCTGGGGGCTGGTTTGGAGTATCACAATATAAGATACTAAACTGTTAGAGAGTGTCCAGAGGGTCACAGAGATTGTGAAGGGCCTTGAGTGGAAGATGTATGAGGAGTGGCTCAGGTTACTTTTTCTGCTCAGCCTGGGAAATCCCTTTGTGGCCTTCTACATTCTCAGGAGTGGAAAAGGAAGTACCCATCTCTTCACTCACATGGCCAGTGACAGGACTTTGGGAAATGGCATGAAGCTGAGTAGTAGAAGGTTTAAATTGGACATAAGGAAAGAGATTCTTCACCCAGAGGTTGGTGGGGCATTGTAACAGCAAAGTGGTCACAGCACCAGCCTGTTTGACTTTAGGAAGCATTTGTACAATGCTCTCAGGCCCATGTTCTGAAATTTGGAATGTCCTGCACAGTGACAGCTGTGGGACTAGATGATCCAGATAGGTACTTTCCAACTCAGCATATTCTATGATTATATAATAAGAGGTCCTTTGCAACAGTTGCACTATGTTGAAGGTGAATAATATGTTTTCTGGATTACTCAGAGCAAAACTACTGAAAGCAACTTTAAGTTTACCCTCCTATCAGCTTGCATTGATCCAAGTATTATAGCAACCAAGGAGATGTTCTTGAGTTACAATATTATACATAAAACATATCTTTATTTAATTAGGTGCAAGAGTCCTGAATTAGTAAAAGTGTCGTTAAGAGCAGTGTATGCTGACATAGAGCATTTTTCCCAGTAAGTCAAACAACAGTGTTAATTATCTTAACTAACAATAGGAATATATTTCTTTCTATGCAAGACTTGGGTCAACCCATAGCCTTTGTGTGGTCACCAACTGTTCTTCAGATTACTGAAATTAAAGGCTAGTTGTATTGCTTCTGTGTGCCTCAATACTCACTCCTGATTTAAAGGTGATGGATTTCACTCTCATTGACAAGAATGTAATTGTAAAAAGGTGCAGTATTTGGAAATGTTAAGATCTCTCTCTCATATTTATCCTTTGTTTTTCATACAGTTTGGAGGTTTAAGACTACCAGTACCTTAGTTGCATATTTATGAGTCTTTGTTTAATTATGAGATTTTGAGCTGAAGCCTTTGTTTTGCCTGCTGGCCACTTAGTAGTATAAGTCAGAAGAGACGTCTGATTCTATTCTGGGCAAGCAAAACCAAATTTGTGTATAGAACAGGCTGTATCCCTGAATCTTTGATTCCACGAGTATGGTTAGAGATTCTTAAAAATATTTTTAGTTTTATTTATGGAGATAGAATTTTGGAGAAGTTAATCAGTAGCTGATTCAGATATACTTCAAGGCATAGGCCAGTACCCATGACTGTGATAGCTCAGAAATCATGCAAGCTGCAAGCATTTTGCCTCTCTCTGTATTATATAAACATGGATCTTTCCATATTATGTAAATGCATTTTCCCCATGAAGAGATGTATAACTTGCCTTTTTTCTTTGTGTGAAACACCTGAGAAATTAATAGGAATTAATGTCTGAACATATTTTTTTTTTCTCTCTGTTGTGTCACAGACCAACAACAGCATTTCTCAAACAAAAATACTCAGAATGTTATATGTTCTAGTTCTTCATAATCTTCTTGCTCCTTCTGAAAATTTTAAATGCCATCCTCTATGGATATCTCTGTAATTTGGGTGTCCTTTCTTTCTCCTTTTTTTAAAGAAATACAGATTACTTCTCAGATCTTTGTGTCTCATTTTGAGTTTACATCAGCTTATAAATACACTACATCAGTTGTAGTGCCCCTTTGGTGTACTGCAACTAGCTTGAACCTCAATGCTGAAGTCAATAGAATGGTCTTTAGGGAAATAATGATTTGAAGTTCCACATTATGAAATGTCTTTATAGATAGAATTAATGGGTATACTGAGGACAACACATTTAAAACTTCCAGTTTCTAGTTTAATTTCCCCTGTTTGCAAAATAAATTCCTGTACTTCAAATCCTTTTTTATGGTTTTGAGATTATTAAGCAATTTCTGCATGCAACAGTTGAAGGTGCGAAGTTGGAGAATGATGGGTTCATCCTGGCTGGATGCCAGGTACCCACCGAAGCTGCTCTCTGCAACCATGTCGGGAGAGAAATTTTAACTGAAGGCTCATGGGTTGAGATAAGGAATGCAAGAGGTCATCACTGATCACTATCATGGGCAAAACAGACTTGCGGGAATGAGTTGAATTTATTGCCAATAAAAAATCAGAGGAAGAGAAGTAAAACAAATCTCAAAAAACATCTTCCCCCTACCTCTCCCTCCTTTCCTTTCCCTGTAAGCAGTAAAGGGAGATGGGGAACAGAGGTTACAATCAGTTCATCACACATTGCTCCTGCCGCTGCTCAGGGAGAGGAATCATTCCCCTGTTCAGTGTGGGATCTCTCCCAGGGGAGACAGTTCTCCATGAACTTCTTCAGCATAAGTCTATCTTGTGAGCTGCAGCTCTTCACAAACTGCTCCAATGTGGGTCGCTTTCCACAGGGTACAGTCCTTCAGGAACAGCCTGCTCCTCCTTGTCTTTGAAATCAAGCTCATTCTTTGTCGTCACACTACACATTGTCACAGCAAAAAAAAGCAGGAAATTGGCAGCAGTGAGCATGTGTGTTGGAATACTGATTCATACACTCTGTTTCATGCAGCTCAAACCTTGTGTTTAATCTCTCTGAAAAGGCAGCAACATGGGTGTTTTCCTTCCTTCCTTCCGCCACTTCCTTCCTTCCTGTTTTAATTTTTGGATTTTTTTCTGTTTTCCTCATCCATTTCACTTCTTCCTGTTATTTTAGTCCTCTTACTTAGTTCTCTCTCAACATAATTTTTGCCTTCTGCTTGTGTGAATTCTGAAAAATCTTCTTTTTCTTAACTCTGGCAAGGAAAAACAAGAAAGTCTTTGCTTCCTCTCATGGGTGATCAAAGATTATTCAAGGCTTTGGCTATCTCCAGTACAGATGTCAGAATCTGTTTCTGTATAATACCAGATATGGGGTAATTTTTATGGTTTTCATTAAAAATGTGGCTGAACAGTGAATTATTGCGTAGTTTCCCAAAAGCATATCCCATCAATATCATGGCCAAATCCTCACCTTGTGTAAATGAGTCTTGCTTCCCTGAAGTCACAATCATGAACAAGACATTTTCAGTCTGGGTAGTCTCTTGTACTTACACAGCCAGAGTGACCCTTGTCTTCTGCTATCCTCTCAGCCTCTTCAGCCCAGGGATCCCAGGGGTCCCAGGGGACCACACATCGCATTAGCTTCTGTGAAGTGTATGATTTGTGGGTTTGCTTTAAACATTTCAGCCATAGCTCAGAACAACATAGGTTCTTCTCTGTGGAAAATCGTGACAGCTGCACCATTTTCACGTTGGAAGGTTAGACACTGAAAATGTCCGTAAATAAACTATCTGCTGAAAGGATGAAACAGTTTAAGATTTCAAATCAAAGGGAAAAAGTGTAGCCATGATCTATGAAAGACAGAGTAAACTTTAGCAGAAAATTCTGAGAAAAAAATAATGATGCTACAATTGGCAGCACCATTTGGCTGAAAAGTCGAAACCAGTCATACTAGTCCAAGAAATTGATGAGAAATGTATTTGGGAAAACTTACATACAAGCTGACTTCTTGTACATGTAGAAGTGTAAGACCTATTGATTCCTTAAATTTCTCTGAAGAAGCAAGATAAGAGTTCTACTTTTGTTTTCTGCTTTCTACATAAAACTTGAAAAGCTATTTTTTTGTTGATAAACCAAGCCTAATTCTAATTGTATGAATGTTTTCATTATTGTTATTATTACTATTACTGTTATTGCTGGGGTTTTTTTAATAAAGACCATAAAATTATTTCATCTATATGATAGAATAGCATGACGAATCATATTATAGCTCTAATTGTAGCATCAGACCCAATGATTATAAAGCTGGAGATGTCTAAGAAAGCTGTTAACTAAATTTGTTATTACAAAAAAGTTGTTTAGGACCAAAAACAGCCTTTCATTTCTTCTCACAAAACTGGACAACTTTCTCCTTTACATTCTTTTAATTTTACAGGTTCTTTGCTAAAGAAAGCTGCATCCCAAATGTCTATATTAATGTTTACTATTTACAGAGTATTTAATTTCTGTTTAAAGATCTACTTCCACATAATACTGAAAAAAAATTCTGATTTATTGATTCCTAAGAATTTATTTGCTGTGCTGCACAGTGAATTCAAGTCAGCTCATGAGCTTAGTTACCTTTAGCTAACTCTAGTTACCTGGACCTGATCAGAAGTCAGACTTGGTGATCTTGGAGGTCTTTTTTTGATTCTGTGTTCAGCCAGTGGCTGGCGGGTTGACCTTGATGAACTTTAGAGGTCCCTTACAACCCAAACTAGTCCATGGTTCTATTTTGTGGTTCTAGATAAACCAGTACTTACCCAGTGTGGTGTATGAAAATTTACTCATTGGCACAGTAAACCTGCATGAGACAGGTAAAAATAAGATTAGGTGGTCACCTCAGAAGGCTCTCGAAAGCTTACAAGCCTGCCTTGGGCCCTGACTGTCCATGTGGGATACACTTGGGATGTAGCTGCAGGAATTTGCAGCTGGGCCCATGGCTGCTCCTAGTCATTCCTTAGCTTGGGATCTGATTTCTTTGCATGCCTTCCTTTCAAGTCAACTGCAGTTCTGGGGAATGAGAACACCAGGAATCTATCCCGCCCCATGTTAACCCCTGATCTGCCTTTTTCTACCCTGCAACAATAATTGGTCTAATATTAGCAACTGTTCTTGTCCTCCTTTAGCAGTGGTACCTAGGAGGATTGTGTGCTGATTTTCACAAGATCTCTTTTTTTTACACTTAGACGTTACCTAACTGTGAAAACTCTGAGGCAGGAACTTCCAGTAGGAGATTTTTACCTGTGTTTCTGTCTTTCACTCACACAGAAGGTCTGAAAGTGCTGTTATTTACCTGTTTGATGGCAAGGTAGAGAAATGAACAGCCTTTGTTTTATTAATTCTCTAAAAACAAGCATCATTTTGGTTTCCACCAACCCGTATAATTTTTAGAAGTGGTTTGTTCCCCAGGACAACTTCCAGTAATAATCTTTTTCTTCTGCCAAGACTATGACAGAAATCAGGTCGCGTAAAGGAAATTATTTATGGAAAAATATATCAAGGTATTTACATAGTGCTGGGATTTCAGTCTTGTGTAGTTCAGCTATTTCTACCTCCTGTTTGTAACCTTTTTTTTTTTATATAGTCCTTTGAAACCTAGATGTCTTCTGCAGAGGTAATATTTCAGAAAGTACTGAATTCTTGATTTGTTGTTCATATGTTTTGAACCTATGTCGAGCCGAATGACTGAATTGCCATTTGAATATTTTGCAGGTAGCAAATCATAATTTTGTTCTGTTGTTGATGAATTTCAGTTTTTCTGAGGCAAAAGAGGTAGCTTTTCCCCTACTGTGACATGTTTCCAGCGCACAGAAAGCAGTGAGGTGGAGAACCATGATTCATAAGAGTAGTAGCCAAATGGTTAAATTGCTCGTCATGCCAGGTAGGAACAGTTTTGTGGTAGAGAGTGGAAGGGAAATGGGATTATTTTTTGGGTGTGAAAGAATCATCAGTTGCACTATTAGTAACCCCCTGCCCTGAGTTAGCAATTTTTTTACTTTCTGGACAAACAGAGGTTAGCACCTCCTCAGAGATACTTTGTTCTAGTCTTTTAGCAGAAACACAAGTGTAGTGTTTTAATATTCTTCAAAAACTGATAAATCTCCCCCCCTCCCCGCCCCCCCCCCCGGAACGTCATTCTTCTGGAGAAAAGCAAGTATTTCAGTGATGATCTGCTAAAGAGCACTAGCTAAAAAAAACAAAGTTAGGGCATTCTCTTCTCCTTCTTCAAGAAATACACAAGCATGTAAGGGTAGAGGAGAAACTAATTTTTACTCCAACTCACTGTGGGTATGTAAACCTAAATACAGTGAAAACCAAAGTGTAAATTAAATGGTAAGTGAATATGAATAATCACAGAAGCTTCTTTTCTTCCTAATTTTGCCTGTTTATAAACTCTTGAAAGTTAGTTCTGTTTAAATGTTGCCTTTTACACAGCAGCAGCCTCTGGATTTCTGTATCATCAGAGAATGAATTACAGAGAGCTGTGTTCATGTATCTGTGGACTCTCCTATGGTGGTCCGCACAAAAAAAATGGGTTGGTTAAAAATGACTAAACCTGAAGAAAATCAATCTTTTTTTTTATCGTGGAAGATTCCTCCTAATTAATTTGTATGTAACAAGTTAACTTTTCCCCACCCAAGACTTCAGAGCATCTGTAATCCTTATTTAGACATGCCAGCTTTAAAATTAGTTTAATTTCTATTTGTTAAATGAAGGGTAGCTTCAGAGCAATTTTATATTTCTTTTTCCCTGAGAGAAAATTAAGAAATATAAATTTCTCCAGAATTCCTTCTGCTGGTGGGTGTTGGCTGTTTGCTTCTAGAGCTTTGGCTGAACCATTGATTCTCAATGTATGCTTGGTATTTTCCAACACCTGTGTTGGTGTTGCTGTTCTGGTTGAGTGAGGCTACATAAGGGTCTTTGTTTAAATATATTAATAGCAGAGAGCTCTGGCTACCTGAGAATGATGGGACAGGTACCAAGCAGGATCTGCAGATTGGTTGCAGTGGATTAGTGGTAGATAAGGCAACCAGCAGCAACAAATCTACAATCTGGCCAGCCATGTTTCATGTGTTGGGAGGTGTATCTTACCCCCTTCAATGGCTGTATTTAACAATTGGGGTACTCGTAAGTAACTGAAGTTTCTTTCACACTGCCTGAACAGTTGCAAGGTATGTTTCTCTCAAATACCAAGCAAGTACACTGATTGCATGCCACTGGTCCTACTGTTACCAGCATAGTTACTAATTATCTTGCGATTGTGAAAATCATCTTACGGTTTTGATGATAGTTGGAACTCCACCAGAATTCCTAGGGACCTGAGGGAGTCGTGCCTCCTGCCTGGTGCTGTTCAAGATTGCCTGTGGCAGGATAATGTCATGAGGCTATGCCAGGAAAATGCTGGGGCTCTAAAATGTCATCTCAAAGGCGTCGGTGCGCTGAAGGGCAGATAGCTCATCAGCAGAGGCTGCAAGTCCTCCTGTCACAGACACCAACGCAGATCCAATTTGCTGTACAGGCTCAAGCTTGTTCTCTCCCCAGTAATTTGAAGAGTAGAGCAGCTCTTCATGCTGATTCTGTAAAGCAAGATTTTGAACCCCGTTGAAATGATGGCTCTGATCCAAAACGTTTTTCAACTGAGCAGTAACAATCCACACAAGTCCCACATTGAGCCCCACATTAGTATCTATGTGAAGGGCAACTTTGTTTTTTCTCACATTCTCAGAACTTCTTGCGTTTGAACTGCAGACATGCCCCTTGAAAAACAGAGAGATTTATTTATAATTGCCTGGATTTGCAAGATTGCTTTATTACATTATTTCCTGCCTAGGATTTCTTAATACTGAATAGAAATTATTATGAAAACTTCTTACTTCAGGGCATTTCCAGACTAGCAGGGCTGGAGCAGAACCTGTCATTGCTGGTCCAGTTTTGTTTCTGGAAAAATCTGCTAAACTGAGCCAGAGTTCAAGTCCACAAGGGGAACACATGCACTTATAACACTCATGCACGCACTCAGTGGTTAGTTCCAACTCCTGTTGTTGGACTTTTAGCCTGATGCCTTTAAATGACATGCAAGCAGTTGATCTGCTAAGTTGATAGCCATCTCTTCTCTTGCAGCATCCTGTAAAAATTATTTCTCTGTGTGTCTCAGAGTCAGGAATATCCTTATTTTTGTTCTGTTAGCCTGTGAGCTGTCAAGTGGAGTAAGGGGGGAGGTTTGGGGGGAAGACAGGGGGGAGAGTCAAACTCAGCACGAAGTCTGGGACTTCAGCCTAAAATATAATATGGAATCTTTACCTCTGAGCAGAGCTGTGGTACCTTATGCCAGAAGACAATACAGGCTTGGCCAACTAGGGATTAGCTGTTATTATTCTGGCTTTTTGTTGCTAGACTTTCTATGCTAAACCCATAAGGAGAATAAAAAGTCAGCTCACTTTAGAGGTGATGAAGAAGGTCTGGGCAGGCAGTTGGTACTCACCTGTGATTTCCTCACTCTGGTACTACATGGCTGACATTTTCCGTATACTGAGAGACATCCAGAGCTCTGCAAAATCTGCCTTTACTGCTTTAAGGGCATTTAATTACAACAGTAATGAGTTTCATAGGAGCACCTTTAGAAACACATGAGAGCTTCATCTAAAATTTATCAAACTTATAAGTACATGTTCTTGATTTTAACGGAGTTTGGATTAGATAGTCAGGGAACTTAATGGAGCTGCTTCTGACATTTTGTGCAGTAACAATGTGCGGTTCAAGCCTCTGACCGCACTTCAGCAACTTGAAACTCAAAAGATTTCAGTGTGGAAAGTCTGTACTTCATTACCCCGCTTTAAGGGGAGGAAGCTTAACAGGTAATAGAAATGAGTATGAAAACTGCTTACTTCAGAACATTTCCAAGCACAATTTGTTGTAGTAATCCATTTTCCTTTCTAGTGGGGGCTTCCTTCCCAGACCTTTATGGATTGAAAAAGACTTCATCTCCCTAAACCCCCCAGGATATATTGAGATCAGAACTAGAATGCATTGGAAAGGGAAGTTTCTATTCCACAGAAACTTCATTATTTCATCATTAGATCCAGCTTCAAACCAAGGAGCTGACATTTCAAAGCTTTTCAGAGTGAAATACTCACTAGACTTCTGATTCACAAATGTCCCCCAAACCATTACTCTGAGCTGTATATGGGAGTTCCTTGGCTTACCATGCTGATGAAGCAGGGCCTTCCATGGTGCTTACTTCCATGATGAGGTCCTCAGCCACCTCTCGTCAGGTGAACATGCCCACAGGTCAGTGTCTTGGTGGCTTTTCTAGTTCTGCAGACCAAGTCAGTCTACTTTTCTTGGTAGCTGGCCTCTCCTAGTGTCTTGCATCTTCAACGTCTCTGATTACAGCCATTTTA
The DNA here is from genome assembly GCF_028018845.1 of Melospiza georgiana. NCBI lineage: Eukaryota > Metazoa > Chordata > Aves > Passeriformes > Passerellidae > Melospiza > Melospiza georgiana. The sequence continues at coordinate 33,004,611 of NC_080465.1, read as the reverse complement.
AAACCATCCCTCTTTGTTTTGTTCACGCTATGGGTGGATGCTGAAAGAAGAAACCCTTGTTAACCCTTTGCAGATTTTTGGCGAGTGGTGACATATTTTCACCCATTCCATAACCTTTTTCAATGAGTTCTCTGCAGCCTTGATGGACAGTGAAAATAATGCTGTGGAAATGACATGTTCTTAACTCAGCCAAATTTCTGTTTCTTCCACTCAGAGGCAAAAGATATTGCTCTCATGAGCTGTGTATTTTTTTTTAGGAGCACTTTAGTATTTCCTTGTCTGATCTTTTGCTGTCACAAAAGTCCAGCCTGCAAAATGTTTTCATGTAAGAACTACTAAAACCTCATGTAAGAGATCTGGAGTAGTGTTTTTCATATTAAAGCATCAGTGACTCAATTTCAAATGCTAGCAGTCTTTCTAGAGCATGTAATTACCTTCAAAAGATGGAAAAATTCCCCTAAGTAATGGGAAGAGGAAGAGGGAAGGAGAATGGGAAGGAAAAAAGAATAAATTTGGGGATATTTTTTATTTCAGGCATTGGTTAATCACTTAAAAATTTTTTTTAATTAAAATATTCCATATTCCCAGAGCTCTGCATATCTATTTAGACAGATAATCTAACACAGTAAAGAAAAAATCTCTGCAGAGACCTTGGGAACAAATAGGAAATTCATTTAATTTCATCAAAACTTTTAGTTGCATAAAGTTATCTGAGACACAGCCAAATACAGTAAGGTTAATACACATTTTGTACATACCACAGAAATTTTAGAAATCACAAAAGTCTCCATACTTCACTTTGCTCATACTTCCATTCGACACAGCATTTTAACAGAAGAAATATTTTTATGCTGTACACTGGTAATGGCTGTCCAACTCAAAAAAAGAAACAAACCATAATTTAACTTCCTTTCGCACCTGAGATTTTCCTGGTGGTTTCCTCCACAAGTTGTGACCTAGCTCCAGATCGCTCAGTTTATAAATTAACTTTAATCGGGTATAGCCTATGGCAACATGTGAGCTGATGATTCATAAAGTTAAAAATGCTTTAAAGTAGTAAATGCTGGGGTTTTTTTAATTGGTTACCTCATACCTGGATTTAAAATCCTGCCAATTTCCTATCCAAACAGTTCGCATATTCTTTTCAAAACAGGCAAAGGCATAAAGATATGTGTACCACTCTAAACTGCACTTTTCAGCAGATATGAAAGGGAATTCTGACCTTTTTTGTGTTATCTTGTCTCTCCAACAGGACCCTTTTTGCTGTGGGTACTAGTGATCTCTAATGCACTAGAAGGAGAATCTGGTTTGTAGGCAGTGGCATTCAGTTTTCAGATTATGCAAATGATCCTTTTTACCCTCTTTTCTACACCATGGCAATCACGGAAGTTAAAGCATACCAGTCTGCATATATCACTTTCTTTAGAATTCCCTGTGTTTATATATACATTCTGTTTGCCTAAGAGCCTTAGCACAACCTCATTAGAAGTTATAGACAATTATTTGTTCATTACTTACTCTGAATGCCAGAATGCTAGAAGGCCTTTAATTTTCTAGTACTTACAAAGGTAATTATAACATTGCAAGGACTTTCTTAATTTCTTAGATTTCTATTATTTATGTAAAAAATTCATAACTTGTAAGTAAAACTTAAAAGTTCAAACAAAAGGCCTACATTAACACTGTGTTAAACAGATAGTCCATTAATTAATTTTAAATGTACTTAATTATAAATTACTATTTGATTCTTCTCAGAATAACAAGGTTTTTGCAAACTGAGAAACCTAGTTTATCTGTTCAACTCTCAAAATTTTTAACTAAACAATTTGCATGTAGGAAAAACCCAGTTTAAGAGCAGGTGATTACATTCATGCAATGACTCTCAATTCTTTTGTTGCAACCATTCCAGCCTTCTTTATCAGATCTTTTGCAATGTCTGAACACAGGCACTGACGGTGTGGAATGGGATTATTGTCAAACATAATTAAAACCACATGGCTTTCCCAGCTGCATAGCAGGTAAAATTTCAGAGCCGTGTTGCTATTGATCCATGCTGCTCTTCACTTTTATCTATCAGTCTGCTTCCTATCTGTCTTTTTATCTGTTTCAGGCATTTTTCTTTGTGAAACTCTAAGAAGAGAAATTTCTGACAGGACTCTGACCAAGAAATGTCCATAATGCCCTAAAATAACAACCTCCAGCAGTACTCTTTTCTTTCTCTGAGCTGCAAAGGCCATTGAGTACTAACTAACCTGTTCCCTATCTCTCACCTGACTTCAGTGCACACTGCCAGCCAGATTTGCTCAGCCTCTTTGATTGCTAAGGTACTTTATGGCCCTCTAGACATGTTAAGAGAGAAATTTAGAGTAATTAGTTGCAGAGATGGATTGAGCAGTCAGCCGGTAAGTGCTCACATTGAACTGCACATCTTTCTTTCTTGCCAGATTGTTGGCTGTGACCACCAGCTGGGAAGTGCTGTCAAGGAAGATAACTGTGGGGTCTGCAATGGAGATGGGTCCACCTGCCGGCTGGTTCGAGGCCAGTATAAGTCCCAGCTCTCTGCAAGTAAACGTAAGCTGTTCCTTCTGGTAGAGTGCCACCTTCCCCTTTTAGTGAAGTTTTCATTTTCTGCAGGCTAGATTTCACCCCACTCTTCCTTGGGTACCTGAATAATTGTGTTCAGTCTAGTTGTCCCCACAGGTGCTTGCCTCTTCGGTTAAAGCAGCCTTGCTCAGACTGCTGGTCAGGTTGTGAGGGTGGACAGAGGCTTGTGGAAAGGTGTCCATCAGCATATTGCCCATCTCAGCTAGCTAGTTGCTTGCGAAGAGCAGGAGGAGATGGCTGTATTGGCTGGCTGTGCACAGGATTTAGTGCACCCTGCTCTGGACAGAATGGTTTTTGCTGCTCTACAGCAGAGGGAAACCCTGAGGGGCTGGTGTTGCCAGCCTGGCAGAGTGCTGTCTCCAAGGCCTCTTAGCATCACGTGTGTCTGCATGCTGTGCATGGTGCCCAGTTCTCCAGGGAACTGAGGAACCAAAGTTGTCAGAAAGTGCCGACACAGGCTTGAGAGAGATGTCTACAGAAAAACATGGCCTTTCCTCCATGCTGACCCAGCTTACCTGAGAGTGGTAAAGTAGCATTAGTGTGCCCCAGTGAGGGGATTAGTTTATTCTGAACCCCAGACAGACTTTTTTCAATCTGTTTATAGCACCACAGATAGAGCTATAAAACTTTTGGGATGGGAGATAGGGTGTGTTCTGTCAGTTTGAAGGAAGGATTTAAAAGTATGTGTATTTTCATGTCTATGTAGACACACCTAAGGAATCACATGTGCTAGCCTGAAAACCTCCAGCCTTAGAGTTTAATCATACCAGTCCTACCATTCTGGAGCAGCTTTGCAATTGCTGAATAGCACATGACTTTAAAGATTCAAATAACAGTGTAATATCTGTTGATGACAGTGTGTGTATACTTGTGGGCTTTGCAACAGGGTAAGCTGCTTTTTACAAAAGCTTCTCTCTGTCAAAGAGTAACTGCATTGGTGTGGAGCATATATAACATATATGGAGCTATGGCACCCAGAGCAGCTGATAGCACAGTGCAGGTGTGGCTCTGTGTTTGCTGAGGGAAGGGGAAGGGGAAGGGGAAGGGGAAGGGAAAGGGGAAGGGGAAGGGAAGGGAAACTGTTTTGTATGAAGGAAAGAAAGGAATAATCCTCATAAGAGGATTCTGAAGCAGAATTGTACTTTAGAGGACAAAGGAAATAATTCACAAAGATTTAGGAATGGAATTTCATCTTGTTGTTAAGTCATTTTACAATGAGCAGGAACAGATTTGGAAATTTGAGTAATAGTGTTTGTGAATTGTTTTTGGCAAATGTCTTTTCCTGTAGGAGCAATTAATTTTTTTTTTCTAGTTGCTTTGTAAAAAGGTGCTCATCTCTTCTCTACTGAGGATAAAGTTACTAATATATTATGCACAGGAATAAATGTTAGTAAAACACCTATTTTTACCAAAGTAACCAATTTCCAATGGCTTCCTATTAAATGTAAAGAATGTTATATAGGTAATAGAGCAGATGACAGCACAATCTTAGACTCAGATAAATGTGAAGAAAAGTTAGAGAATGGATTTCTCATTTGCCTGTATATAATTGTTATGCAGAGCTAGGAAAATTCTAGATTTTGTGTGCAGTCTGTATAATGTGCCATTATTTCCTTCCCTGCTGTAAACGTACACGTTTTTATGCAATACTCTGAACTTTGAATCTATGAATTGTAAGTCTTTTTTTAAATTGGGTTTTTAAAAATCTTAACCAGTTATGAATTCCCTTCACATGTGCGAATTAATATGAAATTTTTTTTGTGTGGTTGACTTCAAAATGATTTATGTAAATGTTGTGGAAATTCGAGATTTTAAATGCTGAAATTGTTTCAAAAATCTATTGGGTTCATTTTCTGCATTTATCTTCCCCAGCTCTCTTGGCACTTCATCTGTGTCAGGATCTTGCTTATTTGTCACTATAAACATAAATACATAGGCAAATCTGCGATCAGGGCCTTATTCATTTTATTTATTCAGTCATTTAAATGATTGGATTCACTAGTTGATAGCTAAATTTCAAGTTATCTTTATAAAATTATCCTGGTTTTCTAAAATTATGTCTGTTTTATCTGTGGTTTAAACAAGGGATTAAAAGACAGACTGCATTAGAAAAAGCATTAGAAAAATCAGCGAGTAAACGTACATCAGTGACTAGATATCAGCAGTGACTAGAAATCTGGCCTCCCTTGGGAGTTCTGTTTGTCTAAGAACAGTATTCAATCTTGTGGACTGTTCTAGGGGTTGGACAGTTGACCTTTACTCCAGAGCTGTCCCAATAGTTTCTGAAGCTGTTTATATCTCAAAACCATTCCAAACACAGTCTTGAGCTCATCACACTAAAGTAATTTTCTCTTGGTGCTCACATCTGGTTCCCTTTTCCCTGTTGTTTATATAATGTAAAGGCATAAGAGTAAGAAATTCATAGAGCTTTAAAACACTTAGCATTTCCTACAGAAACAGCTTCTCCACTGTTTATAGGGGTAGTACACAAGTCCCAGTGGCTTCAGAGACAGAAACATAGTCAGGCAGGATTTAGTGTAATGCTGAATTATAACCTACATTTTTAAGAAAAAGAAAGCACTTTTGTAAGACCAATAATAATAAAACTACAAAAACCTTCATTCATTTCAGAAATGTTCTTTTTTCTTAGGTGGCTTGGGTGGTTCTTTAGAAGTCTGCAGAAAATACATCTTTCTCTTTTTTATTTAGTATCTTCTTTGGGAAACTCTGTATGTCCTTCCTGTGAAGAGATGATGTGTTTAAGCAGGCTTCTCTGTATTCATCAGGAAGCTAGAGAGTTAGTCCCATAAGTTGTGAATGCATTCTGCTGATCACCTAGTGCAAAGTTGGTATTTCTCTAAAACAAGATTGACATCTACTAGCACAGTAGAGTAGTTTATAAGCAACTTGTAGAAATTATAATGCTGCCTAGATATTCACCTAATTACTCTTGTTGTGGCTGTCAAAAATATATGTGGTTCCAGATTTCCACTGAGTATCAGTAGTAATTGGGAGAAAGAAAAAACTCCATTTTTCATCATGAGAGCTGACAAACCATTTGTCCAAAATCCAAATTAAAAATCCAGATTAAAAATCCAAAACTAGAAGGAGCTTATGGGAATCTGAGTTATGTACATGATATTTAACTATTGCCTAAAACCTTGAATTTTCTTCTCAGCCCTGAGCCACTGTCCTCTCAGTTATCTGGGACCTTCCTTTGCTTCCCTATGCACAGTCTTCCGAGAAAACCAACCACCTGTTAAAGCATTTTGTGTCTTTTCCACACAGCTGCTCAACAATCTGTCTCTCTGCTTATTGTTGGGAAGAGCTGTGACTAAATGTTAGCCTGTTTAGTTTCACATCTCCTCACAGGAAATGTCTCCTCCTTATCACTGTTAACCTCAGGAAATTATCCTTCAATCCCCACTGCTTCTGCTTTGTGAAAGCAGGAAGAACTGTGATAAGCATAAATCCCACTGAGCTTTGCATTTCGCAAAAAGCGTGCTAGGATTTCAAATGGAGAGCAACTTCAAGATCAGGTGAAATATAGTCCTAGCAATAACCTGGGGCAGGAGGTGCAGGCTGAGAATGTAAGCTCACATGGGCTTTAAACTGTCCAGGTTTTCTGTGACATGTCAGTGAGTTGTAAATCTGCAGCACAGAGTGTTTAACTGAGGCAGTCAGATATAATACTGGCATGGGACTGTCTTTAAATAAGGCTTGCATAAAGGCCATTCATATGAGGGTTTTTTAAATTGAAGTTACTGTTTTTCCAAACTAAGTCCAAAAAATGCTGTATATGCACAGCAAAATGATGTGTCATACTCACGTATGTTGTTCCCCAAAATGGATATCGTACTGGGTATCTTGAATCTGAATGCTAGAATGGTACCAATAAAGCAATATTAGAATATAGGTATTTAATTATTTTTTTAGAAGTTGAATCTTTGTCTTTCCAAATAGAAAATTTGAGTTATGTATTGATATGAAAGATTCCTAGCTTTATTAATCAGTGGTGTATCAGAGATGTGAATGAGCAAAATGTGTCGAGTTTATGCCCAGTTACAAAAGACTTAGACACTGAAATTTTGGATAGTTTGAGAAAATATATCAAATCAGAACTTGAAAATGGGACATGGTTCAGAAGCACCTGAAAATTTGAATGGTCTTAATGTCCACACAACTTTTGTGGCACTTAAAGAGACTGCTTACATTTCTGTCTCACTTCTGGGGTGGTAAGAGGCAACAAAGTATGAGTATTTCATCCCATAAAGCTTTGAAATCTGAGTGTCAAGAATTCCTATGCTGCATTACAGAATTTAAAATTTAAAAGGGTTCTAGCTCATAGGTTTTGAGATATTATGGGTTTGGATGGATGAATGTATTGCTTAAAGTTCCTGTTTCTGGTAGTGTTTCCCCTCTCTGTTGGCTCTCTACTTTTGATATAAAGTGACAACATTTTCAACCACTATTTTGCTTTTAAGTGACAATCCTGATTTAACTGGGTTCCAAGAGTTTTCCCAGTTAGGTCTGGGCAGAAGTGTAAGACCCCAACTCATATATTTGAATGAAAGATAAAACATTTTTATTGGCAGAGTTGACCTCATCTGAAAAACACAGTTTGGAGAGCAGATCTGTAGGTCCTGCTAGAAGGCATTTCATAACATAGATGAGAGCAGTTCTAATGAAGAAATAGTGAGAGTTTTTCCTTTCACATCTACCACCTTCTCACTCCCCAGAAAAATCCTTTTCAGCATGCATACCTTTTCCTTCCGAACTTCCAGTTACATGGGAAGAAGGCAGAAAGGACAGGGAAGGGTGAATGAAATGTGCTGGTTAGTCCAGGCCAGCATTCTCTGGGCAGACCACTTCATAATCCAAATATAACATTTTGTGTAATCTTTCTGTGTCTTTGTGTCTCCCTTCAGGACATTACTGGGATTACTGCCTCTTTAGAAATGCTGACCTAACTAACTTTCACAGCTGCGTGTGACCCATATGTTAATTCACACCTCGGTTTAAATGCAGTTGGCAAAGTTCCCAGGGGATTCAGAGGTGCAAGATTCTTCTTTAAGGCCTATTTACATGACAGGGCTTCTGCTTTTCCAGGGGCTTTCTGCTTGCAGTGTAGAAAGGGAAGCAGAATTATAGCCTTTATGGTCATTAAAATAAGAGGTGTGAAAGGGGTACCTGAGAACAGTAGGAGACCATCACATGTCATGGATGGGATCATGGAGAAGCTGTGGGGTTTAAGTGGGAAAAGGTCAAGTGAGAAATGGGAAAGCTATTCTGGTTAAATGTCAGAATAAGCTTATGCTCCTCTACTTTACCACAAACACTGATTCAAAATACTTGAGAGTTTTAAGTGGATTTTTGATTAAATAGAAACTTACTAATTACTTATGAAAACCATAAATAGTTGTGAAGGAGTTGGGAATAAATAAAATGAACAGGTTTGGATTCTTCTAAGCAGAAGGTTCTTACTACATTTAACAAGTTCCTTTTCCAGATTTTTAGTAATAAGTCTTGGAATTTTTAATTGGTCCTAAGGTTTTTCTTTTGACTGCCTTGTAAACACCTATTTCAATGCTTATTTTAAAACAGATGGGGATTTCCTTGCTTATTTACTCCATGTGTTTTTGCATTCCCACAGTGGATGATACAGTGGTTGCTATTCCCTATGGAAGTAGACAAATTCGCCTCGTGCTGAAAGGACCTGATCATTTATGTAAGTAGAAGGAGTTGGTGTACCCTTGTTTAAGAGAGCTTTGGTAACCTGCAGTGCTCTGTTTACACTGTGGTATCTGGTTTCCCTCTCACATTACTGATTTCAACACACAGATGAGTCCTGCTCTCAGAAGTTTTCCTCAGACCCAGTTATCTCAGTGGTACACTCGTTTCAAAGCAGACCTTGGCCAACAGTGCAGAGTTCCTCAGCCTTCCCTAATTTTTCAGTCATTTCTGTTTGCTTATCCTTTGGCTGGCTCACTTGGTGTCAAGTGCTTTTGTTTAAAATTAATAAATTACATACCACTGAGTGAAGAAATATTGAGAACAGTAAAGTATCAGCTTCCCTGCAGCTGAGCTCAGCCACCAAGCTGCTCATGACATTAACACATTTCTGTTATGATCTTTCTCTCTCCCCTAGATACACATATGCATTCACACCGTGTGTGTACACATGCACACACACACAAAATCTCACTCTAAAGATCTGAAACTGCATACAAAAATATAACCTTGTTCTTTAGCAGTGATATTGCTCCAAGGAGTTAAGACCACTGAGTTCTGCTAGCCCATCATTTGGCTATAACACTTTCCTGCTTCATCTGTGTATCCCAGCAGCTGTATATCTCTCTTTCCTGGAAGGAGTCTCAGGATTTGTGAATATTCTGCTAGAGTTGAAGGCAAATCCATTTGTTTAATGAATAGAAGCTCCTGGCACTCCTCTCTCTCATCTTCCAGTGCAGTAGCTGCTCACAAGCTGCTTCCTTTCTTATCTGCAGGAAATTAATATTAGAGTATTAGTAAATATTATTTACTGTCAGAATAAAAACCCAGTCTGTACTGCTTGACCTCTCAGTAGCACAAATTGTTGTAAGATAAGTCAGGCTACCCTTTCCCTTTTCCAAAAGTCTTTAGGAATTTTCTGCTGTACACACCATTTATGTCTTCTGTGTTTGTCAGTGTAGGTACAAATATGAGTGTCAGCAAAGATGTGAAACACCAAATCATTTCGCTGCCTTCATATTTTCTTTCACCTCACAATTTCATACACTATATCAAAATAAGTGATGGCTTACTGGGGCTGTACTATGGCTCCCTCCTTGTGTTGAGAAAACACTGAGTTCTTCAGATTTAAAGCTGTGCATAAAGACCAGCAAATTAAAGGTTATAGACCAAGCAAAAAATGTAATAAGTTTTTGTTAAAAGTTCAAATGCTGCCTGTACCTCAACTTTAAGTTGTGTATTCCTGAGCTGCTCCAGTATGGCTGATATTATTTTCCCAGTACATGACATGCACTCTTCCTTTCTCTCTTGTCTTCTTTTCTGATATGGATATTCTCTTCCAAGGTAGAAAATTTTGTCCTTTTGTTATTGTTTCAGTGAAATTGAGCTATAAGACAGCTCAGAGAGAAATGAGATTTTCTGGAGATGGATCTAAAGCTTCACTCAGGCCGTATCATATTTCATTACAAAAAGATTTGAATCAGCAAGGTCTGCCTCAGTCACTGGTTGAGATTTAGATCAACTGCACTGTGTAAACATGAATATGTCCAAATATATCTCTTTCTGGTTTCAGATGTCTCCTTGAATCTTTCTGTTCACTCATCAAAGGATTTTATATATGTATGAGCCACAGTCAGTTTCAGGGGGAGGGAGTATTTTCCCCTGTGAACTTCGGTTGTGGGAGAAGTCAACAGGAGGCTGATTATATATACACAAGTCTTAAACCATCTTTATTCCTGATGCATGCAGCCTTGCCAAAAGCAAATAGATGGCCAAGTGCATCACAAAGGAGGAGACTGGTATCACTGAAAACCAAGGAATTCATCATTACAGTGAAAATTCTTAGTGTACTGCCTCGGCAACTTCCTTCCTTAATTAGTTCCCTTAATCCATAATGAAAAGCAGTGAAATTACTGCAAATGCATTTTTTGTTCCCTAATTAGAAACTCAATACATGCAAATAAAAACTTTTTTTCTTTAATTGTCTTTGAAAATATATCTTCATCATAGATTAATAACATGCCTTAACTGCCTCACTGTGATAGAGTTTTTCTGCGTGTGTTCATAAATATATGTGAAAGGTTTGCAGCTTTACAATCTTTCACGGTGAAAGACCGTGTTGTTTTTAAATAACTACCAGAAACGTTTTATCAGTGAATGTGCTGTAAAGCATAATCTGGAGTTGGTGAATGATGAAACAGACCTAGTTTCTGACTGTTGACTTCTATTTAAACAATTATCATTACTTTTAATATGACAATCAGAAGTAGCTACTACAAAACAGTAACTGAATTAATGCCATTTTGGGGAACTGTGAATACAGAGAGAGATAGAGGGAGAACTCAGGAGGGTTCAGCACCCACATTCCCCTTCTACTCCTCTGGGATGGGTCAGACTGCTTCTGGAGAGGAAATGGGATTGCTGTCATACTGATCTTTCTTTCCTGGATATCCTGCTTTCAGTTAAACGTCTACCACAACAACATGTGGTTAGTGACCCACCTTTGAACTGCAAGAGGGTACAGCAACTTAGCAGTGCTTTGGGCCAAGGTCTGAGTCACGCTCCACATAGGAGCGTGACTTACTGAGGGTGAGTTAAACAACAGCAAACATGCCTAACAAGGAATGGATTAGTATGTCTGGAAGAGAGTAAAAACATGACCTATGGGTGAGAAGGGGAATGTGTGCCCAAAGTTAAAGGTTTGAACAAAGACAAAAAGCAGATGGAAGAGAAAAAGGAAAAGGAAGGTGTGCAAATGTGAATAACTATGGGAAAAGAGTTGCAGTATTACTAATTTTTGCTGTTGTTTGGGTTCTTTTGTTTGTTTGTTTTTTTCTGCTCTCACTTCAAATTGCAATGCTCTGGTTTCCTGACATTTTTTTCTGTTTGTCAGATTTGGAAACTAAGACTCTCCAAGGTGTGAAGAGCGAAAACAGCCTCAGCACCACTGGCTCCTTCCTTGTAGAAAATTCTAGCGTTGATTTCCAGAAGTTTCCTGACAAGGAGATCTTAAGAATATCTGGGCCTCTCGCTGCAGACTTTACTATCAAGGTGAGGGTCATTGGTCATTGACATCTTAGAGCAACATAAGAACAACAACACAAGAAGTGCTAGAAAGATGAAAGAGATTTTTCTAGATCTTAATTTTCCCATAGATGTTTATCACAAAGCCTAATAAAGGCTATCACTTGAACTCTACATGTAATTCTTTATGGTTGTATGTCTGATGAAAGCCTCACGGGAAACTCTTAAGGAGAGGGAGATTGCATTTATGTCAGGAAAGGCATATCCAATATATGCCCTAAAAAGAAAAGATGAACTCATTTCAAGAAAAGACAGATTACTTTCTATATGCACTACTGAGGTACTTATAAATCAATGACATGCAGTTATCTTTGTCTGTGATAAGTAGAAAATACATCTTTGGCCCATGGCTTGTTGGGTGTATACTAGTGTAATTGCACAGAAGACTGAAAGAAAGGGAAAAGCTCTAAAATAAAGGGATAACTTTGCTTGAGAAGTCATGGCATCATTTTGAAGTCCTGCTTTTAGTTGCACTGGCAATAAGAGGAAAATTGTTTCTTCCCATTAGAGCATTTCTGTTCTTCCAGGTAATATAAAACACATTGCTGGAAGCAACGCAAACATTCTGTGGGAAAACAAACATACAAAAATGAACATTTGGGAGTTGCAATAAAATAAATCCTTTTCCAGTAGGTCCAAGGAACTGAAGGATTTCAGCTGTAAAACTGCAAAACCTGTATCATGTCCAGGACTATGTAAATTTTTCACTATGAGCCCCAGAGGTAGATGACATTGGCTTTAACCTAGAGCTAATGGCAGCTAGAGGTTTGAACAGTATACTGGAAAATGTCCTAAGTGATTGTCCTGGGTTAAGCTGAGCTGTCCTGGAGTGGGTTAGCTTGGAAAGTAGCACAGTCCTGCAGAATGTCCTCTGTCCATCGTGGTATGTTAGCAGCTGAAAAATTAAAATTTTCAGGACTCATTCACAAGGAGAAGCCTGGACTAAGGAATATGTTCCTTCCTTTATGAATGGCAGAACAACGATGACTCGCTGAAATAGATACTGTTCAATTCAAAATATCTAAAACTCATTTACCTCTTTTACAGATGATACAGAGTGGCAAACATCAGTTTGCCATATTTCTCACTTTGTTTTACTTCTGCTGTCTGTGAATGTCTGGCAGAATAGTTATAATATGTTTATGGGAAACAGCTAATCACATAGACCAATTATCTTGCAATGGCAACAGGAGGGTTCTGCTCTCTTCCCTATCTTTCCACAGTTGTCTTTTATGACAGGGAAAATACCTTTATCCCTTAGTGCTTGCATTTCCTTCTCTATCAAAGCAAGGTAAGAAGTGCTGGTTAAATCAAAGGAGTGATCTGTATAAATGATGACAGTCCAACCAATGTGATTGTACAAGTTGACTAGGCATGGGCAACACAGACAGTGCTGAATTGAGGTGAAATTATTTTGAGTTCTGCTATGTGTTTGTACCTTTGAAAATCAAAGTAACCTGACTCATTGGGTGTTAAATCTGTTGTCTTTTTTTTGGATATAGAAAAAGATGCCAAAAGCCCCTAACCCACTGTTCATGGTTGTAGGATCTTTTCTAAGATTAGAATTAAATTTTGCATTGGATGAGGCACTAAAAAATTCTCTTCTCTTGAATCACAGTACATTGTTAATCAACAGCTATAGAAAATACTTTCTATAGGCTATTCCTTCATGCAACACAGATATAATTCTGCACTATTAAATTATTTTTCTAACAAGATTTTTTTCTTCTGGATGTTTATTTTGTTAGATTTTACCAGATATAAGCATGCACAGATGCGTGTACAGCTGCATGCAATCCAAGATGGTACCTCTCAGTCATGTCAGGCTTGGAAATTGTTTTTCGTATGTACTTAATCCATGATGATTTTCCCTTCAGGTTTTGAAGTTAAATTACTTGAAAAAATCGGAATAAATATTTCTCTGTGGTATTAGTAAGCTTTTCTTACAAAGTGGGATCTCTTTGGGTGCCAAGATTTACTTTCCTGGGCCAAGGCAGATTTTTATGCAAACAGATCTAAGTGAATTTGTAGATGTACCAAAACTCTAGTTTTAGAATCATTGTTCCCAGAATTATTCTTGTAAGGCTTTTCACTTCACCCTGAATGCTCTTATTCAGAGGTCAAGTTAGATGTCTGGATATAATTCAGAAGTAGAAACTCAATGTGAGAGTTGACACTTAACTTTCCTTATTGGTAACACAAAGTGCTTTAAAATTGCAAGAAGAAACCTCATGCTGTTCCTGGAGGAGCTGAGTTGTATAATTACTGGGATTCTTTACTGTGTAGTAATCAATGATACATTCCTCCTGTGCAAAATGCTTTGCAGTCTTTTCACAAGATGTGTAAATAGTAGAAATAATTCAATAAAACTGCTGTATTTAAAAGAAAAAGTTGTTATCACAAACTTGAAGCAGGAGCAAAGCTTTTCTTGTTCTTATTTTTTGTACTGATCATTTGAGAATTATGTCTCCACTGTAAACTTTAATTTTTGAAAGGCAGAAGACCTGGCAAATGTGCCAGTAAACTTAAATCCCACTAGAACTACTTTTCCTGAATTCTGATGATTTCTCTGTGTTGATGTTTTCAGTACAAAATTCTGGGTCTCATGAATAGAAATGCTTCTTTACTGTAAGAAAAATGTGTTGTGTTTAACATAATCCTGAAGAAATTAAGGTCCACTTTCATTTGGAAATCTGTTTCTGTGCTCTAGAGATAAGAGTAGTAATATCACACAGGGGGACCTGCCCGTTATGGCAGAGCTGCCCCTAATCTGCTCTGTTGCTGGTGCAATGTTAATTCACTTTTCTGTGCTAAAACATCTCCTCTGTTGGTAGTGTACATTTCAGACCCTAAACAGAGAATCTTGGGGTACTCAGTTCATGTCATGCATCTGCTCTCCTTTGAGCAGGATGAAGCAGTACTGTCAGACAGGATCTACAGATGTCCATTTAATGAGAGCAGACGTCACCTGATAACTGTAAAAATGAAATGCATTGGTGGCAAATATGAAATGCATTAGTGGCAGGCTTACAGGAACCACCAATAGCAGCTGCCAGTGAAGAGTGAGGCTGGCAGCCTGTTAGGATCTGCTTCACAGGCTGATTGTTGCACTGCTAGGGCCTTAATCCTGTGGCTGAGGTGTGAGCCAGCAAAGACCATGGAGTTTAAAACAGGGTCTAGTGAAGGGCATTATCTAGGCTTCGGTTTGGTTTGGAGGATAAATAATTGTAGGCCTTGATCTAGGCTGGACTATGTTTATTTTGGTTTTAAATCCCTAGTATTGATGAGGTAGTCATAGTGTTTGCCCAGACCAAGTCCTTTGCATGAGGGATGCATAAAGTTGATTTGCACAAATGTTCATCTGGAGGCTTTTAGAGGTATTTAGATTAGGATTGCATTATATTGATGTTGTCTTTTTGTAGTGCTAGGACTGACAAGCCTTGGCTAAGTGCTGCTGCCAGGAGAGACTGTCTGGTTCTTTTTTTTTTGTGCTGGTGGGTGGGATATGCTGCTAGCTGATTAAGAAATGGAGTGGACTGGGTTCACTTGGGCAGAGTTACTGCTGAAATTAGGGCTTTGGCCACCAATTGTCCAAAAAGTCATAAAATGCATCTCAAAAGTGGATGCTGAATTACGCAGAACTCCAGAGCTAGCCAGACAGCTGTTGGCTCAGCTGCAGTCTAGCACTGGCAGAAAGTGCTGGTGAGATAAATGCATTTGATAACAATCCAGGTTAGCAAAAGAAAATAAGGTTGGGACTTAGTCTAGACTTCCTGGGACTTGCAAGGGCATGCAGGAGATAATGAATGTACAGGCAGCCAGCTGGCAGAGAGGTTGATGGGCCTTCTCAGTCTAGGGCCAGGATTGGATTAAATGTTACTTTGAGCAAGGAGCACACAGTGATTTACTTTGTGGCATGAAATAATTTATTTCAGCACTGGCTTTAAGGCAGAGGCCAAATGATGCAAATTTGCTTGAGCAGCAAAGAGCTACTGTTTATGGTTCATATATTGTTGGATATTTGAGGCATTATCATATGAGGATTGGGAGTGAGGACAGTAAAGCTCTTCTGTGCAATTTAGTTCTGATGCTGGCAGATGTTTCCAGAAGACATTATACCTCATATTTGGGAGAAGGCTTCCTATTAGGTGGGAAGTGGTTAATCTTGGAAGCACTGACAGCTTGGGATTAAGATGGTGCTCCTGGAAGTAGATGAGATAGAATTAAGGCTGAGTACACAGAAATAGTAATAGTTAAAGTTTGGTGTAACTGATTCAGCTTTTGTGCATCTAGAAGAGATACATAGAATATTGTCAATTTGTTCTAAAGCAAAAGTACCTCTTGAGATATGGGTCTTCCTGAGGTCATTTTGGCTCACTGCAAATGGGATTTAGCTGGAAGCATGTCTGTATCAATGGTTTTTATCAACCTATGTTTATATTCAATGCTACTTTTCCAAGTAATAGTGATAAAAATCACCCAATCTGATCTCCTCATATCCAAAAAATACACAATTTTTGTAATAATTTCTAGGTCAAACTCACAAGTAATGATCAGCCTGAAAAGAGATGCAATCCTTAATTATCTTGACTAGATCTTGTGGCAAGTTCAAGAAAATTATTTTTTCTTCTCTCTCGGCAAATGAGGTGAAATTTATGGAAAACCATGACCTAGATATTTTCAAAACAATGTGCAGCTTTTATTTCATATCAAGCTTTTTTTTTTCTGTTCACTATAAATTACTTCAGTTAACAGTATGTAGAACATAATCATTTTCCTAATCAATATATTTGACCTTTAGGCCTTGCAGTGATTTCCTTAATGAATGATACACTGTGTAAAATGAGGAATGCATCTCATTGTTCGGAACTTGGTGCAATACTTTCACTGATTCTTTCTGGTTCTCCCACTCTGAGAAACAGGAAATTATTACTACTGTTTAGCTCCATTCTCCTTTACTTCTGTAATTGATATCTCTGCCATGATAATTTACCTCTTTCCTAGTGTCTGCTTAGACTTACAGGATGGTTTGAGTTGTAAGGAACCTCAAGGATTCTCTAGCTCCAACTCCGCTGCCAGGGCAGGGACACCATCTAGTAGATCAGCTTGCTGAAAGCTACATCTAGCCTGGTCTTGAACATTTCCAAGGATAGAGCATCCACAATTTCTCTGGGTAACATTTTACAATGTCCAACCATGCTCACACAAAAGAATTTCTTCCTAATATCTAAACGAAATATACCCTCTTCCAGTTTAAAACAAATATTCTTCGTCCTGTCTCTGCATGCCCTTGTCAAAAGCCTCTCTTCAGCTGTCTTGTAACCCCTCTAGGTACTGAATGGGTGCTGTAATGGAGCAGATTCCCCAGCCTGAACTACCCCAACTGTCTTGATGCCTTAGGAACCTAAAAATGAAACAACACACACTTTCAAGATATTAGTGTAGGAGGTAATATGAAGGCTGATCTTTATTGGGGACCTCCAGGGGCAAATGTGGAAAATTACCACAAAAGCCCACCCACACAGGGTGAATACAGATTACAGAATACTGAATACAGAACTTTAGCAAATTAGCCTGACAGAAATCACAGATTAGGAACACCAGTGGTGATGCAGTTCCTCCCCCAGTCCAAGCCCCTTCTAAATCCTTCCCCCTTAGATAGCCCTAAACTTTTTTGATAAAAATTTGTCTCAAAGAGCTGGTTTTTAGCCCCAGTTTCCAGAAGGAGCCAAGGTAGGGTGCGGACTTCGGAACATGTTTTGTCTTTCTGCTTAGGAAAATACTGAAGGCAAGTTACAATAATAGGCTACAAAGCTACAAGTGTATGTGTAAAGAACACAGAGAATATATGAAAGAAAAAAGAAAAAAATCATAAGGGATCAGTCTCAGCCTTTTCTCATAGGAGAGATGTTCTAGCCCTCTGGTCATCTTCGTGTACCTCCTCTGAACTTGTTCCAACAGATCAGCGTCTTTCTTATGTCTTACTCGATTTAATCTTTACTTTTTATCAAAGATGTTCCATAAAAAGTTTATTCTTATTTCCATTCTCTGTTTTTTTCCTGGTTTCAATGTGATTATACAGTCACAATTTTTAAAATACACATAAAAATGTATTTGTGACTAGTTTTTAATTACATAGATGGATATTTTGAAAGAATAAATTTCCTGTCAATAGATCTATAGTTTAATAAAATGTAATAAAATTATTTAATGTCTATTTTATATAAAGAGATATTTTTACATAAATATATATGTTGAAAAAGAGTGAACTTAAACTCTACAGTTACTTGAAAGGAAGTTGTAATGAGGTGGGCGTCAGTCTCTTCTCCTACGTAACAAATAATAGGACAGAAAGAAATGGCCTAAAGTTGTGCCAGGGGAGCTATAGATTGAGCACTAGAAAAGGTTTCATGGCCAAAAGGCTGATTGAATGTTGAAACAGGCTGCCCAGGGTGGTGGAATCACCCACACTGAAAGTGTTCAGAAACTGAGTAGATGTGGTGCTTAGAGACATGGTGTAGTGGTGAACTTGGCAGTGTCAAGTTAGTGGTTGGACTGGATGATCTTAGAGGTCTTTTCCAACCTTAATAGTTTTATGATTCTGTACACATAATAATCAGGACAAATAGATTTTACCTGGCTGTGTACTTTTCTCTCTGTTTTTCTTCCTTTCTGCAAAATTCTATTGATCTTTTTAACTGATGCTACATCCTGAGCTGATATTTCCAGAGGAATATCTAAAACAACCTTGCTATGATTCTGAATAGTAAAAGCTAATGTGGACAACAGTTTTTAAATAATTAGCATATATAGTTAATTGGGGTTTCCCATAGGCGTTATTTCTTTTTTTACTGAACTCATATTTTAGTCTGTCAAAACTTTGGGTGCTTTCACAGATGGTTTCCATTTTAGGCACCATTCATAAGCTTTTTCATTAGCAAACTTGATAAGCTCATGATTGACCCTTTATCCTGCTCATCTGTGCATCTGGCTAACAGCTCGTGCCGTAGCACGTGTCCCTGACGGATTCCACAGTCCTTCATCCATTGCAAGAGCGGGTTGTTGGACCATTATTTGTTACCCAGTCATCAGTTCATGGGAATATCTTCTGGGAGGATCTGTCTAGGACCTTTGGTGAGGGACTTAGGAAAAATCTAGAAGAATTTTAGATTTAGATTAAAACTACATTTATTTTTTTTTGTCAAAGTGCTCAGGAAAATTATCTTTCTCAGGGTACTACTGAAGTTGTGTTTTCTTTTTGCATTCTATCTACTCACCCAATAACTGAGCTAGAAGATTTTGGACTGAAGTTTTGTTCATTACACATTGCGCATTGCGCCTTCTGAAAACTGTTAAAAATTTCTATCTTATATTTATGTGTTTGAAACCACAGTTTATGCATGTAAGTAAACTGAATATGATCAAATGTGATTTGGATTTGTGGTTCCTGTGCTCAACCAGTACATCATTTGAAATTACTGGGTGGATGCTGTTTGGATCTGAAGATGTGTTAACATTAAGTTTACATACTTCTTTAAAATACTGCTGATCTGAAATGTACTGGTAGGTTTTAAGGCAGTAGAGACAGTTTCTTAGGCATGTAATTTTCTATTGCTCTGAAAAAATGCTATTTGTAATTTTTTTCTTTTCTTATTCTGTAATTTTTGTTTACCTATATTTCTTTAAAATCAGTCACTTTTTAATGCTATGAAGGCTTGTTGCCAACCTTGTTCAGTTTTCACAATTTTAATAATTTGTGTGTGGCAAAAAATGCCCTTTCAATTAGTTAATTTTATTTTTATCACAATACGATCCTCTTTTTACATTGATTTATCTGCTATTTCCATTAATAAATTGTTTCATAAATATTCTGCAGTGAGGATTAAGGTGGCTTATTTGAAGGTGAATTCTGTTACCCTGGTTGTTGATGGTGGTGAAATGGTCTTTCCACAATGACTGTGATGTTGGTATCAAAGCACAGATGCAACACATCTGGTTTTGGGGTATTTGGGGTTGCCTTTTGTTCCTTGGAACAATTTTGGTCTTCTCATTTGAGAAACATCCATATTTGTTGCACTTACTAGTGGATTCTCTACAGGTTGTTAATTGTTATAGCTGCTACTGCAGGTTCCATTACTGCCAGCTATCCTAGCAAATCCACTGGAGTGATTTTCTCTTTTTCTTCCTCTTTTGGGTAGAATAATGGAACTGGTGAAAGATTTGAACCTTCTTTCTATCTTGGCTTTGTGAGAGAATTAATCTAAAAGCTTTTTAACAGATTTATCACATAAAGGAATACTGTTTAATCCAAGATTGAGGCAGGTTGAGCAAGTTCCAAGTCAGAGATACTTTGTAAAATATGTAAATCAGTGACAAGGTAATTTCAGAGTGATTTCTCTGGTTGATTTAGAGGCTTAAATTGACAAGCAAGAGATGGAGCTGACTTTCATAAGAGGGAGTGCCCTAAATCCCAGCTGATCCAACACAGGACTATCACAGTCAGGGGACGTGAATGTAGATATCTAAGTAGATATCTTCCCTGGACCTTGAGGGCAGAAATCCTTTCAGCATTCCAAGGGAAGGACAAAACAAACTCAGAGATGTTATGGGGTAGTGCTGTCTTAAAACCTGTGCTTGAAAGCCTTCAGCATCTCTCATTATTTACATTTATGTGCTTTTTATGTTATTTTAAACAGTCTTGTAAACTTGTTTTCCCATGACAATGTCTGGCTTCTATGTCCTTCAAGAACAAATTATTAACAGCAACAAATACCTTGTACATCCTCCTTTATTTTTCAGCGCAAGTTATCTCTTGCAATACTGAACCAGGAATACAACCAGCAATATTGAGGCACTCTAGGTAGGATATTTTTATACTGACATGAGAAGCACAAAATTACATTTTTCAGATTTCTCATTCATTACTTTCATTAGTATCAATCTGATGATTTGGTATGTGGAACTTGCAGAAAGCGTTCAGGATCAGAATCGGAATCAGAATATTAATATGGGAGAATCCATTAGAACTTATTTAATAAGCATGGTGGCATGGAGCCAGTTCATAGCAGACCAGATCAATTTGTGTAAGACAAAATTTGCTGGAGCACTTCCAGAGGAGGACAACCAAGCTGGTGAATGGCCTAGAGAGTAAGTCCTGTGAGGAGTAGCTGAGGGAGCTGGGGAGGAGGAGGCTCAGGGGTGACCTTATCACTCTCTACAACTGCCTGAAAGGAGGCTGTAGCCAGGTGGGAGTCAGTCTCTTCTCACACGCAATCACTGACAGGACAGGAGGACACAGGCTTAAGTTGCACCAGAGGACGTTCAGGTTGGACATCAGGAGGAACTTCACTGGAAGGGTAGACAGGCATTGAAATCGTCTGCCCAGGGAGAAGTGGTGGACTCAGTTTCCCTAAAAATATTCCAGAAACAACTGGACATGGTACTTAGTGCTGTGGTTTAGTTGGCATGGTGGTTTTTGATCGAAGGTTGGACTCCATGATCTGGGAAGCCTTTCCAACCTTCATGATTCTATGATTCTGAGGTACAAAACAATAATTCCCTTTCTCTGTCCCCATTTTGGAACACACACACACACACACACACGAGAAAGAAATGGTGTCATTCCTCCTCATCTACCCCCAACTGCATACAATGAGAACATTTTATTGAATGCACTTTTCATGGCTCAGCTGTACAAGTAACACTAATAATTACTTGGTTATGACGGCTGGTTATAAAGTGCTGATTAAATTTTGAAACTGTCCAAGTAAACCACTGCAGTTTTGTAGATCAGGCCATATGTTCTTCAGAGAACAAAAAGAAGTGGTTCAGGCATACACTGCCAAAATTAAGCAAGAAGTGGTCGGGCTTTTGGGAACTTTACTTGTTTGGTTTTATGTGAACTAATAAAATTTTGGAGCTACAGGAAAAACCAGAAAAGTGCAAGGGTGAAGTCAGATGTTGCAGTCTCCTGTTCAAAGAGCAGGTCAGAATATCTCAAAAAGATTACACACCTTTTGTGTTCAAATTTTTATTTTCTTGTTTTCTTGTGACTTTCTGTGACATGAACCCCAAACCAAGTCTGCTGAGCAACAATTTGTACTTCTCTTGCATTATCCTAGAGAAGAATTAGAAAAATTAGTGTCAAAAAAGTCTAAAAGAGATATTTTTTTCCCAAGGTCTTTCAACAGAGAAAAAAGATATCTCTGTTGATCGTGACTATAGGCTAAACAGTGGATAATCTGAAGACTTTAGTTTTAACCAGTTCCACAGATGACTGGTGCTATTCTTTAGGGTCGACAGCCAACTGGACATGAGCCAGCAGTGTGCCCAGGTGGCCAAGAAGGCCAAGGTGACAGAAAACAGTGACAGAACAAGAGGACAAGGTCTTAAGCTGTGCCAGGGGAAGTTTAGGCTAGACATTAGGAAAAATTTATTCATTAAAAGAGTGATTAAGGGAATCACTTCTTGGAATAATCTGCCCAGGGAGGTGGTGGAGTTACTCTCTGGAGATACTTGTAAAAGGACTGGACAGGGCACTCACTGCAGTGGTTTACATGAGGAGGTGTTAGGTCATAGGTTGGGCTTGATGATCTCAAAGGTCTTTTCCAACCTAGTTCATTCTGTGATTTGCTGATTCTGTGAAACTGTTAAGGGCTGCTCTGATGTTAGGAATGCTCCCAATTCCCCTGAAAGTTAAAGGAAGGCAAGGATGATATCTGGGGAGTTGCCATTCACAAATGCAGGGATGAGTGCTCTGCAAGATCTGGGTACTTCTGACTTCAGCTATTAATAACTTTAGATAGGATTTTGTTTGCAAATATAACCATCAGTTGCTATTTTTTCTAGTTCAGTTATCTACGTGTGCAAGACTCATTGTTATTTAGAGGACTAGCTTAAGAGTCTCAGGTGATGGCCATCTCTGTTTGGATCTTTGGAACTTCTCATAGCTACAAGGATATTGCTAATACTGCAAAGGTAAAAAATTTCATCATACTACAGAGCTGAGTATTTCAGGGTGTGGGAGCTGGCTCTGTGCAGCCAAACCATGACATTTCTTACAGCATTAACTATCAGTTCTCACTCTGAGTTTTTCAGGGCTCAAGTAGCTCAAGTTTTTTCCTGGATAAAGATCTTTGCTCTAACAAGCACTAAAAATCAAAAAGAAGTTTTTGCTATGTGGAATCACAAGTTATTGTTCCTCTTCTGCTTACAATACCCCTCAAAAATGCACAATATTGTGTATGCTTCTTTTATTTGCTTATTGTGTATAATTTGAGCTTATGACTGTGGCTCATTGTAATTCTTCCTCACCTATGTTGTTGTCATGACTGTATTAGTGACTTCCACAGTAAACTGGAAAAGATGGTACATCTGTCTTTTCTCTGTGTCAAAACAGACAGATAACTCCAAACATGCAGGAATAGTCTGCAGAGAGAGAGGAATTCTTCTTTCTTCCTGATTTTTTTTTTCAATGTAAACTCCTTTTTCCTGCCCTTCATTTTATAGTAGCCCATGTGTGAGCTCTTGCTCTGTTCTTAACGATTCACTGCAGACTGTACTGCTGGGTAGATCTGAGTTTAGGAATCGCTGATGATCCTTAAAAAACAAAGAGTAAGAGCAGAATTCTCCCCAGAGAATGTCTTTCCTGCACATTGAGATCAGAGACCTCCCCAGATGGCTTCCAGCACAACAGAACGTTTTTCTCAGGAGTGCCTGAAGCTTTCATGAGCCTGGAAAGACCCTTGTGAAGTGTGTAATTAATGCACCATCCCCGCACAAGGAATTAAGTATCCTGTTTCTGACACACACATTCAAACAATATTGATCTGTTCAAAAGGCCTCCCATTTGCTGAAGCAGTTGTATTGCTACAGCTGGTTTGGGTTTTTTTCCTTTTGAGAATTGACATCACTGTTTAATTAGAAAAGGGCAGCCTTAGTCTCAGTGGACCAGACCTCATACACACATCGACATTCTTGCCCTCCTCCTGCTCTTCAAGATATATCTTGGTTTGTAATCATCTTGCTGTCCGTCTACAGGGAAAAACAAAACAAACAACCCAAGTTACAAAGTTCATCTCAGTTTGTTATATTTTTGCTTCTGTTTCACAGACCATTCTTTGACAGTGTCTCTTGGTGTTTGGAAGGAGAGAAGAGTAAGGGAAAAATTGTGTTTCCAAAACTAGGAGACTCATTTGAAGCATGAGAGGAAAAAGAGGAAAAGGAGGCAGTGGTCAGTTTAAGCTGTCTGAAAAAAAAAGGTGGGAGGATTGGTCTTGAGAGCAGCGGTACTGTCTTGGACAAGGGTCCATCCTTTCTAGATGTGGTTTGGCAGTTTTCTCTGCTGTGATAGCATTATGCCACTGATGCAGAGATGCTCAAGCAGCAACTGAAGTGCTGTGTCCTAGGACAAGTAATCAAATAGGAGAGGTTTTCAGTAGCAGATCTTTCCCTTTCCAGCTGTTCATGCTGAGGCATAAAGGTAAGGACAGGGGATAACCACCTGAGATTTTGAAGTCCTCATAACTGGAATAATCAGCATAGATATCAAAACAGGAAGGATTTTTTCCTGGGCAGGGTGCAAGTGGTACTGCTTTACCAGTGTGAAGGTCTCTCCTATTGCAGTCCTTGTGCACTACAAACTCTTGTTTATGTGGAACATCCATTCAGCACACCTAATACTGAAAGCATGCTAGCTTTTAAGCTCAGGTGGCTTTTAGGCTCCAAGGACAGTTTTGCTGACAGGCACTTAGCCCCAGGCAGGATTCCATGCCTATGACTGAAGGAAGCATTTTCACAAGCAAAATAAGCAGAAGAACAAACTTCATAATAATGACAGTGCCACAAAGGAGAATTAAATAAAGATCTCACCTCAGGAATAGAAAAAAAAAAGGCTAATTAAAGTTTTTATACTGTTTATTATTTTTCACAGTGCAGCCTCACATGTTTTACTCTGTACTATCCAGTGTATTGTAACTGTTCAGAAAATGTTTTTTGAGAAACATTGAAGATCTAAAATCTATGTCCATGTGTCAGGGACAGTAGATAGGGTAAGGTAATTTTCTGATGCACCAGTCCTATCCTCTGTCCCTAAAAGATTATTCAGTAGCACTAATCATACATTTGCCATGTACCATTATTTCAGAACATGGTCTCAAAATGGTCACTGTTTATGCCCAGAAATTTCTTTGACTGTGTTTTGAACCCAAGATTTTGCCACCAATCAATGCTTTGGTTTTGTATTTAGCTTTCCTGTTGCAGAGTACATCTGGTATTTCATGAAGTTTCAAGATGTCTCCAATCTGAAAGATGCTTTTGGTGGAATACTTCTTCACAGCATTTGTGTTAGGTTCACACTTTGATATTAACTCTTTTTCAGATCCATTATGCTGGTGCTGCTGACAGTTCAGTCCAGTTCATCTTCTACCAGCCGATCATTCACAGATGGAGGGAAACTGATTTTTTCCCTTGTTCAGCATCCTGTGGTGGAGGTAATGAATTACCACTGTATTTCAAAAGCTGTCATCTGCATACATGACCTTTCCCAACTGCTGCCCTGAGTTTTGGACCTTAAAAATGGCAGAATCTAAAAATCTGAATAATTAGAACTAAATGAAGGGAGGGACTTAGCAACATCATAGTAGCCTGTGGATTTCAGTGTTGTGCCAGACTCTGCAGATAAAGGACATGTTGATAGCTGCATACCTGCATTTAGTGCTGTAGCTATCAGACATTTGGCTGATGGGACTTGGGCCTGGATTTGGTAAAACAAGATGTCTCCATTTGTCCCTTTTCCTACCAGCAGGTTTACTCTCTCTACTGAAACTAAGGGCTCAATTCTTGGTGACTAAGAAACCTCAGCCTTTGTTTTTCTTTGCTTTTTCTAGACTTCTGAATTTTTGTTTGACCATACTGGTTATCTTCTGTTTCCTACTACATGTAATTTGCATTGCTGTTTTCAATCTGGCCTGTAAAACAACATCTGTTATGTCCAAAAGCACTGAAGCAAGCTGAAATTAATTTTTTTTTCCAAACCAGAACTTAGATACACTTCAGAGCCAGACAGGAAGAATATCACATCTCATGTTATTTATTCCTCTGTGTATCGCAGGTTATCAACTGACATCTGCTGAGTGCTTTGATCTGAGAAGCAATCGGGTAGTAGCAGATCAATACTGTCACTATTATCCTGAAAATATCAAGCCAAAGCCAAAACTTCAAGAGTGTAATCTGGATCCTTGTCCTGCAAGGTCAGTTGGCTTTAATTTTAAGGGAGACTGAGCCCTAAAGGGGTAAAATAAAATAGGAGAATATTCTGTTTCTATTTCTCACAGCATCATTTATCATACATTATTCAACCTCTCTATCATTCTACGAATGCACAGTGTAGAACACCTATTTAGCACCTACAGAGCAAAGACTGATTTGAAATGGTTGTTTCTTCCCCTCAGAATGTATTTTGCCTCATTAATTGTTACCAAGTATGAGAAAACAAATGCTCCATGATACCATCCCCATGCCCTGAATTCATGTGCTGAATACATGTCTCTTAAGTGTTAGTGAGATGGAAAAATTCTTTGCAGGAAAATTATTGTCACTTAGATGTTCATCACTTAGATGAACAATTTTTATGAGTTGGTTGGGGTTTTTTTCTAAATTTTCTCCTTAATGAAAAGCCTGCTTGCATTTATGGCAGCTTGTAAAATGTAACGAGTGATTTTGCTCTAGTTAACAATGTCCTTTGGCCCTGCATGAAAGTCTGTTCTCTGCTGCCCCCAGAATCATGGAATGGGTCAGGTTGGAAGAGACCACAGGGGTCGTCTGGTCCAACCTCCCTGCTCAGGCAGGGTTATCCCAGAGCACATGGCACAGGATTGTGTCCAGATGATTCTTGAACATCCCCGGTGAGAGAGACTTCACAACCTCTCTGGGCAATCTGTGCCAGTTCACGGGCCCTGCACAGTAAAGATATTCTTCCTGGTATTAGGGTGGAACTTGCTGTGCATTCTTCCTCAGAAGATTAACAATAAAAATAGCAAGATCAGATAGTCACATTTCTCATTTATAAGAAAAGAAAGCAAACCACAAAAAAGACCAATCATTTGTTGCACTGATTGCCCTGAACTTCAGTGGGAGCCCACCTGCAGCCGCTCAATAAGCAGCAAGCATTTATTTGTGCAGTCTAAATCTTTTGGTCATCTTGTGTGGCTTTGCCAAAAGGTGGTTAAGCATTACCCAGCAGACAGGACAAGGATGCCCTAAAGCCATATTATCACCAGCTCCTTTCCCTCTAGGCTTGTTTATTACCACCTCTGATATTGTGAGTTCAAGCAAGTGTCACTGAAAAAGTTGCTGTTTCAGACTTTCAGATTTCTGGAGGTTGTCAAAGAGAAAAGATGTCCTGATGAGTAAAAGGATACTTAAGAAAATTGTGGGGCTATGTATCCACCTGACTGAGGGTGGTTGCTGCACAAACCAGCTTTAGGGTAGCTAGGCACATTATCATAGCAGACCAAATCATCTAAGGCAAAGATTTTACTTCTTATAGGAAGTTTTCACTGAAGTTCACTGACTTTTTTGGAGTTAACACTCAGATTTCTTTGTCGTAGAAGACACCTTTACCTGCAGTGTATTGCACTTTCCTCCTTTAAGCACATTGGTTAGAGGCAGATGTCTGTACAGGCCAGGTATGATCAGGTAGAAGGCCAAAACATGAATGTTTCAGGAAAAGGATTATTGAAAAATATGAATCAATCTGGAACCTGTCTTCTAGAGTCACTTATCACAGTCTCAGTGAAGGTAATTTTATGTAGTTGCTTTATTTATTTTTTTTTTTAATTCTTAGATGCTATTTTTTTAAACCTACTCTTCCAGTTCAAATATGTAATTTGCCTCTGGAATTTTTGTGGTGGATATTTTCCATACTTTCTCAATGATTTTAAATAACATATTCTCAAATGGTGATGCAGATGACTACATGGTATATGAGAGGAAAGAGGAAAAAAATAACAGCTGGGCAGATGTCAGGAAGCAATTTTGTTTTATATAAGACATAACAAGGAAAAGTTGTTGATATAAAGACCCTAAGGGGAGGGAGAGTCATTTAGAAATACAGCTCAGCCATCCCAGAGGACCTGGCTTTTTGGAAACATCTTCACAGTCTTCCAAATTTCAAATTGCTATTTTCAAAAGTGCCTTTGTAAAGAATTCAAGAACCAACAACCCAGATGAAAAAAAAAAAAAAACAACCAAAAAACCCACAGGAAATCCATGGAAACTTCTGGATTCCTGATGGTTTCTCACAGTAGGGAAGAGGGTAGGAAGCAGAGACAGGGTCAGAAGTGTGGACAAGGAGGCTCTGCAGTGTCTGTGCTGTGTGGGGGCTGCTCTGCTCCACCAGTATAAAACCAAGAAGTTAATTTTTCCTGGCAAACCCAGTTCCATTGAGGCATAGCTGATTAGTGGTTGCTGACTGTTCCTATGGTGTGTTAATGAATGCCACAGAAAATAATCATTGAAGACCATAGTGGTGCTGGATAAAGGAACTGAGAGTGGTTGCTCTAAACACTAAACATTAAAATTTTCAGCAAAGGGTAAGAAAAGTTTAAATTAATACCACACGTATTGTGTGAGCCTGTTGCCTCTTTGGGTTTAGTGCATAGAAATGTTTACTTTATTGTGCTTGTTATGGCAATAAGCAGTATTGCTGGCATCATGAATAGAAAAAAAGCTTAGTCTCAATGAACATGGGAAAATATGTGAATGGTTATTTATCAAACACATATAACTTATACATGCTCATTTTCCAGGTTATGTAGAGGCAGCCACATATACTGTTCATCTAAGTCAGAGCGGTGATTCATGCCACAGAACACATGATACACGATGACATTTAGTGCCTTTTAATCCCTACATAGCATTGCTCCCTTCAGCCTCTCTTACCAAATCTGTTTTGCATCCTTAATAACCAACAAAGTAAAAAGGAAAGGCCTGTTTGTTGACA
The DNA here is from genome assembly GCF_028018845.1 of Melospiza georgiana. NCBI lineage: Eukaryota > Metazoa > Chordata > Aves > Passeriformes > Passerellidae > Melospiza > Melospiza georgiana. Next base: position 32,976,191 of record NC_080465.1, on the reverse strand, counting down.
GTCCATTATGATTTTACAGCAGTCTGCCTTTGACTGGCAAAAATAAGTTTATATGCATATTACCTACTGACGTAAACAGCAGCCAATTCAATCTAGTCCACCCACCTTCCATGGGGCAAAATCCAGTATTAGTGCTTCACCCATTTAATTTTGGCTTTCATCTTTATCGTCCTTTCTGGTATATTTTAGTAAAAAATGAATGGATTTTTTTTTTCTTGCTTAGAGAAAAGGTTTCTTCAGATTTGACTTAACTGGGTGTGCTAAACACTTAGGATAATTCTAAGGTGCTATAAGCAGAAGATAAATTTGTTTCATAATTCCAAGAGAGGCTTCCCCCCAAAAAGCAATTTAGGCAAATGTAAAAAAGACTGCTGCCCCACTCATCATTCACTCATTCACCAGGATACTCTCAGTATTATTTCTAGATTTGGTCTTCAGCTTTTAGGGAGCATTCCCAGCCATGCCATTCTACATTTTTACCAATCTCCCATATTTTTTGCCTATCCCTGCTCCATGTTAATGTGGGAGTTTCTGAGTCACAATAGGTCTATTTGTATTTTTACTAGGAGATTTCAATGTCATATAAAGATTTCTAATGGCAACTTCAGCAAAGATTCTAAATTCATAAAGCAACTGTCTAAAAAATTTTGTATTAGCAAGCCTCTAGTATAAAGTGTTCTTTTTAACACTTGAGTTCCTGGAGTTTGCCTAGAGTTCAATCTGTAAGCCTGCCACTAGAAATATTGTTTACACCTGTGGAATATTTGGGGGGGGGGGGAGAATCTCTCATTTCAACAAGGTTTTTAGTGTCTAGAGACCTGAAGAACTCTTAGATATACCCTATTTATGGAGTCCTCCAGCGAAATTGCAAACTCCTCTTCCTGCTTGTCAAAGTTTTTCTTTTAGCATACTCATTTAAATATCAATACCGTGGTGCCAGAGGTAGGCATTACAAAAAAGAAATTTAAAATTCAATTTAAATTTTAACAAAATTGTAGTTTTCAGTTGTTCATTTTCAGCTAACTTAACAAGCACACTGAAGTACAAGTAAATGCATACAAAAGACACCAGGATGTTATGGCTATTCAGAATTATTGTAAGCTGTGAGAAGTTCATAATATGCTTGGAAATGTGAAAGTGGAGTTGTAGATGGAAAAAGGAGCTGGTACCAATGGCAGTGTTCTGTTAGTAATAATTTGGGTTACCCAAACTCAAGAGCAGCAGATACCTAAAGAGATACAGTTCTTCTCAAAACAAGTAGTTGAAACCTTGAAATTTTGGACAGGGCAGAAGTAATCTAAATTAATCTAGAAAATTTAGATTAGGTAGAGGGGGTGGGCCAGGAAGCATTTTTCAAGCACTTAAAAGATGTGAATAGCAGAGCAAATTCAGCTCTGAGGGGACAATACGTCTTAATGGAACATGGAAAGAAAGGCAGAAGGGAGTTCCAGAATTCTTCCAATAACAAGCTGTACGGTGGGAAAACATATCATGTACTGTTATGAGCATCAGATACAGATATCTGTCTACCCAAGATGAAGTTGCAGGAAAATTAGTTTAAGTCCTAGAAGATGCCAAAACTGCAGCAAGTCATTTACAAAGATTTTCACTGGACATTCAGTTGTTAAAATTTAGTACTATTAACTACTTATCAGCTCATTCCCTATTTGTATCAAACACTGCTCATCCAAACCACAACAAAATATTGAACTGAATAAAAAAATAGGAGATGTTTAGAAGCCTTACACTCATGCTACTGAAAGGAATTACTTTTTCTGCTTTTGACTGGAAACATCTCTTCAGAGCACTGTGAAGAGATTGGGGTTTAGCAGTCTATGGCAATGACAAACAAAATGTTGTTTAGAATTTAAAATCTGCACCATAAACAAGACATTTTTATAAGGGTAAGATACTGTCATGCCAAACAGACATTCTGTTTAAAGCAAGAGGTGTTTTGGATGCTGACACAGAAGAATGGCTTCCTAAATAGTGTTTTTCGTTCATAAGTGGGTTTTTAATGTATCCACTGACATACCACTTTTAACTGTTTAAGCAGCAGACATTGGCTTTTGCCAGTCTGTAAAGTACTAAGAGCATATAAAAGGACCAATACATATGATGTACATAGTAGTTCAGTTTCATACTGGTAACATCCAGAAACCAGAAAGGTGACTCATACGGGTGGCGTAACTGAGAAGTACTGTTTCACTGCCTGCAGGGTGTTACTGTCACCTGCCCCCGCTCTGAAGGGAAAAGGTAGTAGATCCCCAGAATAATACATGGGAGGCATTAACAGATACTGTCTGTTAGAGGGTCTCATTAACTGTTTCTCAACATACAAAGTGTTCTTGAAGTGTTCTTATCAAGGAGATAATGTCGCAGTGTGACATCTTCAGAGATCATTGAAATGCAGTACAACGCACCACCTTAGTGTCAGGATTTGAAGTGTTAAAATGCAGTCTTTTGCACAAGATTGTTGTCTGTCCAGTGAAAATCATGGCTTTCACAGAGCTGCTGGCTTAGATGCTAAACTGTTGTCTCTGGTGGCGAGCACTTTCATATCTTCCAGCACAGCCAACCCAAGCTGCTTTAACATTTCATTATTATTTGTTTGCTGCTGATAATGTCTTAAACATGCTCCATTGCTTGGATGGCACAGTCCCTGCCATGCAGATAATGTACTCTCAGGTCTGACAGATATCAGTGAAGGCTTAAATCTTCACATGCAAGTTTGATCAGGAAAGAGGTGTAATGGGTGCAGCCACCCAGGTTATTGCATGGGCAGCCCTGCAGCTGTCAGTAGGACCCCCCCAGCAAAACAGAGCCCTCAGCAGAAGTGGAGGCTATGAGCCAGAAGCACGTGAGCATCCTGCAGAGGCTGGGCAGCAGCACAGCAAGGTGCAGGACATCAGCACAGGAGTGGCAGGTTGTCCCCATGTGAGTCACACCACCCTGAGGCACCTTAGGAGCAGATGTCCTTTCTCTCTGCTGGCTCCTCTCAGTTTTAGCACCCCTGCCCCTGCTTGGCTCAACAGGTTGAGAGACTCAACGGCATGCAGGAGACAGAGCTGGGAAAGGCTGGCCTTGTCAGAAAGATGGAGTCATCAGAGAGGTAGAGGAGAAAGGCACTGGAGCTTAAAGCTTGTCATCTGTGCTAAATCCGGTTAAGCAGGAAAAGGAGCAACCGGGGAGGAGTTGACCAAACTTGTCTTCCAAGGAATGCAGCTGTGGAAACTCATCCCAGGGGAAGGCTGAATCTTTGCAGAGATGGCAAATCTGATTGCAGCACTCTCACCTCTGGCATGTGCAGCTCCTATTCCAACCATGCCTTGGAAGGGCAATTGTGTTGAGACTGCCAGCCCTCAGGAGGAAAAAAAAACAATGTGCAGAATATATGATAGGACTTGTTGGTCTGAAAGGCATGGTAGATTGCAGACATATGAGACAGAACAGCACTGCAAAGTAATTTGCTTTCTGCTCCTGCTCCTGCCAAATCTCTTGATGTTTTGTGAATGAGTCCTGTTAGCTACTCGCACATATTTCAGTGAAGGAATTATTATTTCCTCTGCTCGTTTAGCACACCATCCCCTTTGCATTATCTGGGTAATGTGCAGTAAATAGACCCCATAAAGTAGATCTCTTCCATGTTGTTTATAGGAGTATGATGGACTGATAGAGTCATGGAATTTAAACCACTTTGTCCCATCAAAAAGTAAGAATACACCAAAGTAATCTCTTAAGTTTGTTTTTTTTTAAGTGTAATTTAGTCTTAGGGACTTTTTTATGGAGCACATACAAAAACCTCACACAAGGCTAGCTAGAAAAGTGCAGATGGCATTAATGATATGATGGCCATCTGCTCTTCTGTTTTAACTTTTAAGACAATTCTTTTTTAAAGTCATAAATTAAACCATTGTGTATTATCGTGGGGGTCTTTTTCCTTGCTAAGACTTTATGGCTGTGATTGATTTTCTTGTAGTTGCAGAATGAGAGCCTTTGGCAGCCTTTCACATATGGACAAAGACAGAATCAGTAAATCTGTGGAGCTCAATACTGTTTATAGAAATGTAATTTTTGCATGCAAAATTTCTGAGGGTCAAACCTTTCCAATTACAATATTAACCTAGTGCTTTGTAAATGTTACTTAATATTCATAACAGTTTTTGAATATGTTACAGTTATTTCTGTCTGAACAGTCTTGGAAGTAATGTATTCTAAAGCATGTAGACTTGGATTACCCATAGACAATCATGTTTATTAGAAATAAAATAATTTTTACTGCAATGAATTAGAATTTTATTGAAATTTGCTTCTTTCTTAGGCAGTAGATACTTTTATAATGTAATTATTTTATTTTTTAACTCACTATGTTAACTTTTTTTCCCAACCACTTCTCAGCAAGCTGATGAGCTGGAAAGTGCAGACAGAGAGCTTCAGAGGGGAACTTCAACAGCAGTAGTTGAAGAGTCAGGAAAATAGCAAATTTCCAAGGCAGGGGCAAAAAAACCCTCACAAGAAGTTCTTTCCATCATAAAATACTAGTACACAATTCCTCCACATTCTACAGATGTCTACCCATCAGGCTAAGTCTGAAAAGACTTGTTCGTTGACTATACTCTAAATGATCCATTTGTCTTTTCCCAGTGCCAGAACAACCTCTCCTAGATTTTTAGATTTTTGTGAGGACAGGCGGCTCTTCGAAAATGCAAATATGCGCACTCATGCAGAGAGTTCCTGTGACTGCAGTGGCTGCTAATCTTAGAGGGACTGTCTAGTCCCTCTCACACTTCCAGGGCTCCAGCTGCTTCCCGCGCTTTAGCTGGAAAATTCCAGCATGCTGACCTGGCGCTGACTCCTTGCTGTGGAAACACAGTGGGATCTATTCTTCTATCTTGGACAAGTTATGCATACAAAACCCCTGTTGACTCAAAGGAGAATAGACCCCTTTAGGCCTGGCCTGACAAGACTCCTTTCTCCTTTGAATGCTCACAGCATTTTTCAGTGAGCATGGAGGATGGAGAATACTTTCTCCCTTTCCCCTCCCTCACTCCTGCCCCCTTGCAGAAATCCACAGCAGCACACCTACCACCTCTCATCTGTAAAAGGCTCCCAAAACCACCTCTGTTCTTGACATTCATTTTCTTTCATCTCTCTGTAACTTGGATGGAGACACACTTTTTATTTTATTGCAGTTAGTATTCACTTCTTGATTCTTCTGTCCACTTGCCCCATCCAAATACCCAAATGGCTTTGATGAAGGTGATAAATTAGGTCCTCCAAGATCATCTGGTTTATTTTAATAGATATGTCTGATAACCAGGAAACGTGGTTAAAGTTACTCTGAGCCAAAATTATAAACACTGCAGACAAAATACGATATTTCAGACCAGCAATTCAGTGAGATCCTGTAGTTGACAGTGAGAAAAACGGCATCCATCTCACACATAACTGGCAAGATAATATTTCAGAAAACTCCTAATTTTGATGTATGCTATTGCCTTCTGTAACTTTTAGATTTTACATTGTGACACCACACCAATAACAGTTCAGCAAAGCAATCCAACCAGTTTTGACAAACTAAAAAATTCTACCTGACATATTAATCTTTTCTCAGGCTTCTTCTTTCTTTCAGGGAAAAAAAATACAGGTCTGTACTAGTTTAAGGTGAAGAGACAAGCATTGCAGATACAAATTCTTGTGCTGTGATTACTCAGATTTCTAATCCTGTACCCTGTATAAGCAGAGGTTTTATTCGATGGGCAGAAACAACCATAAAATAGTTATAAAAAGGAATTTATTTAGAGGTCTGCAGCAGATAGAAGTTCCCTTATTGTCATCAGTGACTTTGGATCCAAGCTCCAAGAATATATCAAGTATAGAAACATTCTTTTTGATGCTAGATAATAAAAATGTAAGTTAAAATAATATTTGGGTCACTTTTAGCAATAGATTGCTTATTTGTCCAACAATAATATATTTATAAGAAAAAAGTAGTAACCACTGATTTTTTCTTGGAATTACTCAGAAAAAGTAGGATGGAAGTATATATTTTTTTTTATGGGATAACATCTTAGGTAAAATATCTTGTTTTGTTGATTTATAATACTGTAATATAAAAATCTGTGTAATGTAATACAATATTGTAATACAAAAGTCGTATAATGTAATCATCTAGTGTTTATTTTATTATGTGTACCTTCTACTCAGAGGGTTGGCATTATTGTTCCTAACAGTGATGGATACAAGCAGATCATGCCCTATGACCTCTACCATCCCCTTCCTCGGTATGTAAAAAAGTCAACCAGATGCTAGGCTTAACAAATCTGTTTTCTTTTTCTTTTGTTCTTCTCTGTACTCCTGCTTTACTCTCAGGCTAAATTAACAGGTCCTGCTTCTCTGGACTCTTACAGATTAATATAGAGATGTTCAAGTGCTAACCTGTTGTAATAAATTCTGTCAATGCAGAACTGAAATTAAAGCCTAACTGAAGGAGAAGTCCAGATTTATTAAGTGTGTGATCCCTTTCTTTCTCTCATTCCTCAACCTCACTTCCCCTTTTCTCTCACAAGTTTCCTATTCTTGTCCTTTACTCCTCTCTGAGCAAAACTACAATCTGTGGCTTTATTGTGAACCACAAGATTTTCTCCCCTCACCCCCATTTGGCTGCTTCTTGCACTCCTATAATTTGTGAGATTTTGAGGTTTGGCAATATTAGTGTTGTTTTCTGATCCTACAAACCCATGCTAATGCCTTTCCCAGGGACATTCGTTCACTGGCTTTTCTAAAAAGTAGGTGTTTAGGGCAGGAATAGGATCAAGACCTGATTTTTATCATTAATTGTCTCACAATTGTCTTTAATGCCTGACTCAAGATTCTCATGGAAATAATCAGATGAGTAACTATTTTTAAAATAGTGAATAGGACTGTTGATTATAAAAATTTTTGGTAGCTGAAGGATAATAACATCTAGGTTTTAAAATGCTGCCTGGACATGCAAAAGTATTGTGCTGTGTTTTCTTCTTCATTAATTTATTGTGTCTTGCGTTATGAAATCACAGAAAGAACCCTCTAGACAACTTGATAGTCTCATGCAGGTGAGGAAACAACCTCCATCCAATTTTATTGAGGCCTGATGCACAGAGGTTTCAGCATGAGTGTACAAATGCAGTGTGTTCATACTCCACAGTCTCCAGCCAAAACATGGAGCAACCTCCAACTGAGAACAAAACTCTCTGCTATATTTAAGCTCCTTGAATTTGCTAAGGTTGCCTGAAACACCTGGAAACTTGTCCCAAAGACTTCAGGAAACTTCCTGGTGTCATCTATTTTTAAGGCTAGTAAGAGGTGGCTCACGTGGGTTGAGCCATCAAATTTTGAGCCAAGCAAATTTTGAATTTCAGTTTGGGGCCTCTTGTTTGTGGTAGCAAGAAACATTAGCTGTATGTTGGGAAACTTGTTCAGAAGAACCACAGGAAACACATTTAAGTAGAAGTACCCCTAAAATTACATCTTTGTAAAATATGTGGCTTATGATCAGCAAATGATGATGGCTGTGCATGGTGTAAAAATTGTTCCACCAGTCCTAGTGGTAAGTCACAGAATTAATCAGTGGCCTTACTACTCATAAACAATTTTGAATTTAAGCCATTTCACATTGAATTTTGTGGTGCTACTGGACAGTAGCCAGGTCAGGGTATTGCTAGGTGCTGATAAGTAGATTGTGGGCTGACATGATGAAAAATTAGAGAGAAAGATAAGCATTTTTCATATTGCTCAACAATCTTGGGGATCCTGTATTTGTTACTTAACAAAAATATTTCCTTTGTTTTAAGTGAGACAATAAAAGTCCTCACCTTTTAGTTTTTTTACTTCTTGTCTGAAGGAGGAAACTGGTGAGGTGTTTTTCACAAAAACTGTTCTTTGAGATCAAAAACTGAAATCTTTTGACCAAAATTGTTGTTTCAAAAAGTATTTGTAATGTCATTATGAAAAAGACATTTGCCTTGTGGGCTACTGAATTATTTCATTAAATGTTTCCAGGTGGGCATGACACACATACTTCTGTTCTTCAGTCATACACAGTAATGTACAGAAATAGCCACACTAGATCATGGGAATGGTCCCACATCCAGTCTGTGACAAAGGCTTGAATATAAGAGAGGCAATACCAGACTATTTTTTGTGGACAGACATGTATATATATGTGTATATATAAATATATGTGTATGTATATATATATATACATATACACACATATAAAGTAATACATAGCTTATGGCATATGCATCACTAAAAAAAGGATTATTCTTGTAAGTGTACATAGCTTTTCAGAACATGCATATGTTGTTAGGATTTTTCATTGCTTTCTCCATGGCACTTGCAGAGAAAAAATGGGTTCTCAGCTCCTCTTACTGCCTTAACTGTAAGGAAACAAGGTCCACCTGGTTTATCCATCAGAGGACACATATCTCAGAAGTATGGTCATATTTTTCTTTTTGGTGATTTCCTCTCATCTTTCTTGCTTTTTTCTCTACTGAGTTGCTTCCTTGGAAAAAAACACTGCTCTTTCCCTTTATGTTCTGCAAAAGGGACATCAGCCTCACAGCACGCTGTTTCCTGTGATTTGTGACAAAGATTCCTCAGAATATGAGAAATTATGAAAATATGATAATCCCATCAATTAAAAAAAGGAAAAACAAACAACTAAGTAAAAAGTATTTAGATTTTCTGTGGCAGTAGTAATTGGATTAGTGGGAGAGAGGAGATTTCATATTATTAACTGTGGTGTAAAAGACACCAGCCAGGAGCATGCTTTGCTACTGTGGACACCTGTGAAAACAGATGCATTATTAATTTTTACTGATGTTACCCCGTTAAAACAGCTGAGCCAAGCTGAACCAAAAAAAAAAAAAAAAAAAAAAAACCAAAACCCCACAACCAAACAAAAACCCCCATACAAACAAGCAACCTTTCAGACAGCAGTTTATGCATTTTGGGGGTACAAGTCGGGGTGGGAACAAGAAGGGCAATGTTTCCTGATGCCTCTTTGTTTTCCCAGATGGGAAAGTACACCCTGGACTGCCTGTTCCTCATCCTGTGGAGGGGGCATTCAAAGCCGCAGTGTCTCCTGTGTGGAAGAAGACATTCAGGGGCACATCAGCCCCGTGGAAGAATGGAAATGCATGTATACTCCAAAGATGCCTGTTGTCCAGCCTTGCAATATATTTGACTGTCCAAAGTGGCTTGCTCAAGAGTGGTCCCCGGTAACCAATTCAGTTTTGTTGGTTTTGTGTTTAACACACTAGGGAAAATATCTTAAATTATACTTCAGTGAGTTTTTGGAAGTTAGAACGTTTACTGTTTTCTCTCATTACCAACACCTGTATTTTAAATTATGCTGTTTGCTAACTGCAAAGCAGTCACTCAGGAAAAACATATTAAGATGAACATGAACAAGGAGAATGGTGGAAAAATAAATCAGCTCTGTAACATTATTTTGTGACCTTCTACTAATAATAGACTGGGAATATAAGTGAAATGCACAAAAAAAAACCCCTATAAGCATGTAATGGTTTTTCTGTATTACAGTATTTCAGTCATAAATTGAAATTCTAACTCGCTGACAAATTTCAAGAAGCACATAAATCTATATATGACTCTGCTCTTTGATACCTGATTTTGTCTATTCCTGACTTGCCTTTCCTTCTCTATAAAAGTAAATGTCTTGGAAATGTCCTTCCACAAAAGTAGTGAAATATTTTAACTTTGTACATAAAGACTTGGCTTGAATATATTTTCTCACCCCCTCCAGTTTCTCACCAAGTAAATTGTGCTTTAGAAGCTAGGCTAGTTTACCTACAGATGAGGTGATTGCAAGGTGTTTGTTGATTTTCAGATGAAAGCTGCTGTCCAAGAGCAAAACAACATTGGTAACATCCATAGCACTTCCAACTGATGAGTACTCCTGATTGTCTCCTGTGGAACCAATTTTGAAACAATCTGTGCAGGGGGTAAAAGTTGATGAACCAGAGCAAAAAAAAAAAAAAAAAAAAAAAAAGTGTCTGAGAGAAGAAAGCCTGATAATTCCTATTCTGTTTGGTGCTTTTTTCCACAATAGCTGAGCGTAGTCCCTGTTGATGCATAAGCCCCAGTACTTTGTCCAAGCAAAACAGAGTGGCTCCAAATTAAACTGACAAGGTGTTACTGAGCATATCCAATATGGGACAGGTGGCTACAAGCCAAGTAGGCAACATTGCAAAAGTGGCACTGCAAGAGAAATCCAGTGACAAAATGTCCAAATCCAGTAAATATTCTGAGCAAAAAGGCAAAAGTTTCTGTCAATTTTATACCTTATCCATAATTACCACATATTATGAATATTTTATTTTCAAGTTTGGGTGTTTCTGCATCATGTTTGGCTCTCTTATGTTGGATATTCCCCTTATATTTATCATTGCTTTGTATGAATTTTTTTTTTCTCCTTTTCATTTTCTCCTTTTATGTTTTTTTTCAATCTAGTGCACTGTGACCTGTGGACAAGGACTCAGATACCGTGTGGTCCTCTGCATTGACCACAGGGGGATGCATACAGGAGGCTGTAGTACTAAAACAAAGCCACACATAAAAGAAGAATGTGTCGTACCCACTCCTTGCTACAAGCCCAAAGGTAATGAGGCAGAATGTTTCTCATAAATTTTTCAGAGCTCTTTCATGTTCAGCCGTTTTGTTTCACTACTTGCATCACTGTTTCCACTTGCACCTGCGTTATGATTTTGCACCTGTCTGTTCCTGTCTGCCTGCCAGCAGCTTGGAGTGAGTGCTGACTCTTTCATCTTACAAGCTTTGGGGTTTTCATAGTTAATTTGTGGTCCAGCAGACTAAGCAATAGAAATGTAAATTTAGCTGTATTTTCACTGTTTACATCCGAGCTAAATGCAGCAAGATGCAGAAGAGATCTTGGGCTGCAAACCATCCAGAACTGACTTCTGCTTAGAAGGATGCACAGCCAGCTAGGATCTATCTGTCATAAAATGTCTTCAAACGGGAGTCATCAGGGAGCAAAGTAAATTACTCCTTTCTGGAAGCCCACCCTTGCGAGAGCATGACATCTTTACCCTGCATAAGATCTTGTGCTGCCCTTTGCGGCACACACATGCATAATTTCTGAATGTAGGGAGTTACTTCCTAAGTCTTCCATTATTTCTCATGGAATGAAAAGTCCTGTGCAAAGCTTGGCGTGATTTGGTTTAGTTTTCCTCCTCATCTTTGTTCTGCAACACTTTCACAGTTTTCCCTTCATAATGCAAGGGGTCGTGTTTGAATATCGGTGTATCTGAAGGCTGAGCAGTGGTTTCAGAAGAGTGTTGGACTAGATGGTGTACAAAGGTGCCATCCAACCCAAATTACTCTATTTTTAGGCTAGAAATTTTTCCTTTTTATTTCACACAACTAGAGTTAAAAATTTAGGGCAGAAGGGGTAATGAACCTCTCATCTATTGCGTGTTTTAGTCCTAGACTGGTTTTTTTTGACAGCTGGATTAACACAAAGCAGAATACAGTCTTACTAGCTGACAGAAGCAGCAAGGCAAAAAATGTGAAAGTCTTGCTTCTCTTAACACACTGAAAAAAAGAAATAGAAGGCAAAATTGCAAAAAAGAAATAGAAGGCAAATCGTTCATATACTTTATTTCATTTTAGTTTGTTCAAGCCCTAAGGCACTTCATATTGCACCAATAATGGGAAAAAGTAGGATATCACTAGATTGAGTAGTGACTTTCACTTTTTATGGAGAATGTATATTCATCTAATACAACTTTCTGTGTAATATAAGTGTTTTTACTGGAAGTGTTTTAAAAGAAAATATTTTATTTTAATCTCCAAAGGTAAAATTTTCTCCTTAGCTTATGTTAGATGTGCTTTTTGTTCATTTTTCTGTCAAAGCATACTGTACAACATCAACATTTCTAATCCTCTAACAAATTTTGCAGTGTAGATGCTAATTAATAACACCTGTAAAAAAAGGAAGGTTATTTAAGAGGTCACAAAACAGGCTATGTTTGGCAAGAATTTTGCTTTTTACAAACACTTGCATCTAAGCAAAAAAATCACGTAAGAAATTTGTGATTTTTCCAAAACCCATAAAACAAATTGTAGAACATAGAATTATTTCCTGCGTATTCTGGATGATTATTAAAATATAGATTAACCTAAGAGCTGTGATGGCATTCATCCTTAAATGGCACTAATGTGTTAGAAGAAGAGTGGGGAAAGCTGTTTTTAAGATAGAGGAATAGTAATTCTATTATTATCCCTCTTTTCCTCAGTTAATAACTTGCTCTAAGGAAATTTGCATGACTAAAGTTGCAGTAGCTGTTCAGTCAAGTTGTAGGTGATTTTTCCTTTGTGATACAACTGAGAGATGGAAAATTTCATGTGCATGTGTGAAATGTTCTGCACAATAGAGCCACAGAAAATTCCTGACTATTCTGAGCGACATTAACCTGCTCCTGTTGGCAAGTACAAGTCCATCCTTACACAAACCCAAAAGGCTGAGGTGATTTGTGAGTAGCAAATAGGTCTGGCTCTGGTTCTCCTCAGTAGTCCGAGTCTCACTGCACTTTGTATTGTTTTCCCCTGATCCTAGCCCAGAATGTTCTGTTGAAGTGCAGAGCGCCTTCTCAACCTTTAGTGCCAAATTTGCTGTTGCTTTATACCCGTGTAGAGCTAAAACAGCTCTGCTGCCTCCAGCTCAACTACTCTGCTCTGACCCTCCATTAAAGTGGAGTTTGGCTTGCAAAGCAGCATGGCCCTGCATTCCCCAGAGCAGGGCAGCTCATTACCCTGCGCACACATCCTGGAGAGGGAGAAAAGCAGCTCCACTGTTTTCCATCAGGAATGACAGAAAAAGTATCAAGTTCACTTTTTTTAATCCACATAGCTGACGAACTGATAAACGGAGTTGAAAAGCATAGCTCAGCCATTTAATTATAGTTTTCCTGTTTGTTGTATCACTCATCAAAGCAGGATTTTCTTTATTTTTGTAATCTCCCAAAACCAAGCTCAGCGTGTCTTCTGACATTCTGAAATCTAAACGTAGATACAAGCATGTTACACATTTTGCCATGCGTGATGCAGGCCTGTTACACTTGCAAGTTTCCCTCCAAAAAATAGTTTCCAAAGTGCCTGCTTTTACAATCCCATTGTATAGTCTGAAAGGTGACAGTTTTAATTTGCCTGTCTGGCTTTAGGGCACTGTCCCTTCTACCTGCAACAGTGAAATATCTGGCCATACACCCTTGTAAACAATATAGTCTAGGTGATGAAAGAGTATTTTTCTCTCCCCTGTGTTCTCATTTCTCTTTGTCTTCCTTCTGCTTGGCCCCCGTGTGCGTGAAGGCACCCATACATCACATTCACACTTGGTGAGCAAAGGGAGGGTGGCACACATAGCAGTGTTACCACATGCTTCCTATTTTCACATGCTTGTTTTTGTTCCATAGAGAAACTTCCTGTGGAAGCAAAGTTGCCGTGGTATAAGCAGGCTCAAGAGCTGGAGGAAGGAACAGCTGTATCTGAAGAACCCTCGTAAGTCTCAAAAATTTGCTTACAACAGGTTCTTGTTATGTGATCCTGAGAAGCTGTGGTTGCTCCCTCCCTGGAGGTGTTCGAGGCCAGGTTGGATGGAGCTCTGGGCAATCTGGTCGAGGTGTAAGTTGTCCCTGCCCAAACCATGGGGAGTGGGAACTAGAGAATCCCTAAGGTCCCTTCCAATCCAAAGTCCTCTGTAGTTCTGTGTTTCCACAAGGGAGCCTGGGACTGGCACAGAACTAGCACAATCTCCTGAATGTATTTGGCTTCTGCTAGAGTGTAAAGGATGAGCCCAACCCTGTGGAAATCCATGGTCTTAAGACTGTATCATACTTAGGTGCAAAGAGACAGATTTCAAGAGGGTAAATGCAGATTTAATTTAATGAAATAAATGCATTTCATGTAAGATCATTACAAGAGTGTTATAATAAAAGTGCATCCACCTATGTATTTATATGCTCTCTATTACCACTATATCTTCACAGCTTGGCAGTTTTGTTTATTTTATTAATACTCCTGTGAAGCAAGAGGCAAAATGAAGCAACCAGTGATGATTCCCTCTTGCCTTTTTCCCCAAGGAAAAGCATAGTAACAGCAAAAAAAGTATAAATTTTATAAGAAAATAAACTTGAATCCTGTGATGCATACCACGTAAGCCTAGAGCAATGAGATGGGTAATTATAAGTATTGTTATGTTTTAAGTACAAAAACTTAGATGTTTTTGTCTGAAACTGTGATAAATCCATGCTATAATTGCAACTTCCATACACAGGGTCCATCAATATCCAGTTCCTTGTGTCTGAGCACATGGCATTTTTTATTACAACTGCAACTATGTATTAGATTAATAAAATGTAAAAATGCAAAGCATTTTTATGCAATATAATTGCAATTTTGGCATAATTGGTCTTAATTGAAGTAATTAGAAACTGGAGCATTGCCAGCAAGCTGGAGACATATGTAATAAGTCCTCCAAAATAAAAAAAAATACTCACCTGCCATATGTATATATACGCATACATATAGACAAATATATGTATATAGAAGCATTTCTGCACACACATACACAGATATTTTTTACACAGACAAATGCATTTGTATGTCTTTATATATATTTGTCGCAGCTATCACATATGGTATAATGAGATCTTTAACTGCTTCCAGAGTTCCATAGACTTTATAGGTTGATTAATTTAGAGTCAAAGCCTATAAAATTTGATATTTGTGGATATACTAATCTTTTATTTGTAAAGTGCATTTTCTTGTGATTTTTCTCATGGCTATACTAAATTACTTAGTTAAATGTGCATTTATCAATCTGTAAATAAACCTTGGGAATATACATAAAATAGGAACAATACTGATAATGCTGCTATCAAATTACTCTGGTCATATTCAGAGTAATTTGTTACACTAAGAAATTTTTAGATCAGTTTTGTGAACAAGGTTGATTGCGCTGTAGTAAAGGAGTATAGGTATATATATGTTTGTGTATGTGCATATACATATATGGATATATGTAGCTTTTAGAAATAACAAGAATGGATATGTAGAGAATAGGCATAACCTGTTGTTTGTCATGTTGTGTATTTTAATAAAATATTGTGGAAAACCTTACAGCTATATTACTGTGATGCTGAAATACTCCTTGAGAGATCTAAAGGGAAAGGGATTTAAGAATTTCAAATTGTTTTCAGTGCAGTTATGACACCTCCATACTTCATGTCACTGCTGTGCTGCATTGGAGGCCATTTTCTGCAAAGACTGCTGCATTTACTGCAAGGCTCCAGTCGTGCCAGTGGGATTAATAATGCTAGTATTCCTATTCTGGACAGTGGGCCACAGTCCAGATTAGATTCAGTCTGCCATGAAGTGAAATTTCTTACATATGTTTTCTCCCTGCAAGGCAGACCTCTAGGAGTATTTCTAATCTTTATTTTAGGCTGATGAGAAACCCAGTTAATATAAATTCAAGCACAGATTTTTGTATCTGTTGACTAACGGGAAGAATAAAGGGCACGAAGTCAGGGTCTTCACACAAAATTTCCCAAAACTCAGAGATGCCTTGATTTTCCTTTAGAATGATTTTTGGTGATAAGGCATGAGACAGGAAAACCAAATAAAAATTTAGAAAATGTGTGCTGGAGGAACCATCCATGCAATCCCCATTTGTAAACCGTAACATCCATCTGCATATTCTAAAACATCTAATCTCTTTCAGGAATCTTGAGCAGTGAACTTCCACCTAAAATTGATTTTGGTGCCTCACTATTAACATTGTTTTTCATTAATGTCTGACTTTAAACAGTTACTCATTTTAGGTCCTCATTATTAGATTAAAAAGCTGTGTGCAGCAATATAAAAATGGAGACAAAACATTTATAACACACCAAAATACAAGGGGCAATCAGCTTTCAGGCCAGCTTTCGTTCAGCTGTGTAGGGATTTCAAACACACCAAGTGTGAGGTGTATTCCCTGATAATGCATCTTTTGGCTAGTGCTTCTGCAGCTGGGCAGAGACACAATGTAATATTCCATGGCCCACCACCCTTACAGATGTCAGGCTACCACCCACGTATTTTGGCTGATGAATGATCATATTATGGCTGATTAAATGACTTTCCTATTCACTCTGTGTTGGAGCAGCAATTACCAATTTCATTGCCCCACTTGGACAGACATCAGCAAGGATTCATTCTTCTCCCTCGCTTCATCTGAGGCTCTTTCCAAGCTTTCTTATGCCACCAAGTTCCCGACTGCCCCCATTCTCCTCTACAGACAGGGCCATTCTTTCTAAGCAATAGACCACTCTTCCCTGACCATTGTGACCCTTTCCCCTTTATCCTTCTTCAGGCAAAGAAAACAAAGGTCAGCTATAAGCAATTCTGTTGTCTTTCTCAAAGTTTATATTGAGAATCAGCATATTTCTTCTATGAATTGAGTTCTCACATTTGTGAATCTCTGTATTGCTGTCTTCTGATTTTTGTAACTTTCTATTGAATATTATTTTTTTAAATGTTATGAAATTGCATGCTATGATTTATAATGCTACAATATTTCTCACATACTATCCTTCCACCTGTAATTTGTGATCATTCTCTGGCATGTGCTGCCAGAGCACCAGATGCCGCAATTTTATTCCGTCTGCGTATAATGCCTTCCATAATTTATATCTTCAGGAATTTCTAATGCAAACAAGTCCTACAGTTTAATTTTGTCTGTATATGTCTATCTGTCAGTTGCCTTCCTCTCCTCTCAGTAATGTCTGAATTTATTGCTATTAACTGATTCTGAAAGAGGTATAAAATTATCACAGAGAATTTTACTCCTCTGTCAAACTTGGTTGATATTCTTCAGGAAATTCAGTAGAAGTTTTCCACACGTGTCACTAAAATAAAAGACTGAGTAGAACTCCCCAGTTTAAGGAAAGGTTTTAAAGGAGCTCAATCCTTAAGAGATAGCAAAGTATCCACTTGGGTACTCAGTCTTCAAATGTAAATGCATCTTAAATATTTCTTTATTAGTTCTGCTGTTCAAAGAATTAATCACAACCAATTCAGCCTCTTCAAGTCTAGAGTGAGCAGGTATGTTTGGGTTGTCTGACCTACTGCTCACCTAAATGGGATCAATTAAAAATTAATTGCTGACAGAACTACTGTGAAACATTCTGTGTTGGTAACAAAGTATTGTAATCTTTGTCAGCACAAATGTTGAAGGTGAGAAGGACTTGCTGTCCTTTGTTGAGGTGCATGTTGTTCTCCTATTGCTGTCCATCCCTGAAGTAACCATTCACCAGGCATTAGAAATGTTATCTGAGGAAGGAGCCACTGTATCTTTCTGTCTGACCTCTTCATCTAGAATTCATTACACCAGCACAGTGTGG
Organism: Melospiza georgiana; assembly: GCF_028018845.1. NCBI lineage: Eukaryota > Metazoa > Chordata > Aves > Passeriformes > Passerellidae > Melospiza > Melospiza georgiana. Next base: position 32,958,720 of record NC_080465.1, on the reverse strand, counting down.
CAGCCAGAAAGAACAACAGTTGTGATTTAAAAAGTATGGGGTTTTCTATGTATAGTGAGATTAGGTTTATGAGTAGTGGAGGGTTTCTTATAAGATTTCTAACTTTTGAAAAATGCTTTTGTATGTTAACACCATGTCCAGATTTTAACATACTGCTATAAACAGCCCTGCTAGCCATAAAAAAAGGCAGGGGCAAGAATGGCAGATTGATGGGGGAGTGGGCAAACAATAATATCTGGATGCCAGATGGCACCATCATAGTGATGGGGCCAGCTCAGTAAAAAACAAAGGGAAATTCCTGACATGCATTAGCAGGGGCGACAAAGCCCTCAGGGAATTGGATATGGACAGAGAGACCAGGGTGGCAGAGGCACCCAATGTCTCTTTCTTACTTTTCAGTAGGTATTTATGCTTCTAAAGACACATAAGCTATTTCAGTTTGATTTTCCTTATTGAACAATTTCCATCATGTTCTTTATACCTGGTTCACAGGTTTTACTTCACAGTAAGTAATTTTAAAACTTTCCATTACTGCTGTACTGTAAAAATTGAGCATGTTCTGATTGTTGGATTGCCAAAAAAAAAAAGATAGTGAGGGCATATATCACTTTATCTACTGAGCCATTGCTTGTCCACTTTAGATTCACATAGTGAAAAGGAAGAGTCTTCATATTAATATCTGATATATGTGGTTGGTCAAAGGGAAGGTTGTCAATGCACACATTAGCTAAGGATTGCTATCTACTCATTCAAGGACCCACTATGCACAGTCACAACTACTGAAGATTTATGTGTAACAGCAATACAGGACAGAAACAGTTGTTCCCTGTGGAAAAAGGCAGCAGTGAATGAAAAGCACCAACAGCATCAAATAAAGAAACAAACCTGAAGGAAAAGTCATATTCAAGCAACTTAAAAAGAAACTGTAGAGGGACTGAATGGAATCAGTCTGATTGGAATTGGACCTGTGCAGGCTGCCTCCAGTTTTAATACTCTGAAAACTGGAGCCTGATATTTTATTGATAAGTGGTAATGACCACTGTTTCATGTCTCTGAATAATGACACCAGCAGCTGTCCAGTGCTGTTATGTGAATATCCTGTGGTGTTACCCAGGCCTTAAAACCCATGAAAAGGTGGTGTTTCCTGAAGGAAGAGGAAGGAATTGCATTTCGGCTCAACACAAGGAGTCTGGAAGTCTGTGCTCAGTTCTGGATTCATCACAGAAAATTCCCAAGAATTTTCAAGCAAGCCACGGAACTTTTCATTTCACCAGTATTATCTGAGTTTAGAGACCTTAATAGATGGGTATCTCTGCCTTAGAATACTCAGTCCCACTGGTATGTGCATGTCTCAAAACCTCAGACTTTACCTAAGCCATGGATTTAACTAATGGTGTTTTAAAACAAACAAACAAACAAACAAAGCAAAAAGGGGAAAAGCAAACAGAAAAACCATTAGGCAATCAAAATTAAGGGCAATATGTAATTATGTAGCAGTGAAGAAAATTAGCTATTTTTCTCCATAGTTCAAAGCACACCAGTGTGTATACACTTGTTTTTCTTCATAACACATTGTAGGAAACCACATCCTAGACAGAAGAGGCTGTTGCTACATCCATCAAGAATTTTGAAAATCTCTGAAACACTCAGCAGAGCTCTGCATGGGTCTCACCCTGAACCCACTGTGACCTGCTCTGAAAGGTCTCCCACTGCTGAGCATTGACGTTGTCTTCTGAATTCTCTTCTGACTTCCTCCAGTTACATATATGTTTCTGTATGGAGGGGAGTATAAATCAGTCCTTAGCTGAAGGAATGAGTTATTGCTTTGGCTTGTTTATTAGGGTTGTTGTTAGAGGGACAGTTATTTCAGTGGAATTTAATTGAACAATATGGAATGACAAATGAAACACCTCAGTCATTTCCCATTCTCTACAAAGTACTTGTCAGTATATCTATTCCACTACTTCCATTTTCTAGGTAACTCAGAGGTTAGCATACAGAAATGCCTAATGCTGAGCAGTGGAAGACAAGCTATATGCAGGGCAAATAACTTCAAATGCATGAACTGTCTCCTTCTTATTCATATACTTTTTGTGGTTTACGTTCACCATTTGGCAACATTTGTCATTAATGACAACACAAAGATCTTTGAAAGCCTTTATAATTTTCTGGTGTTAGGATGGTGGAAAATTTAGAAACATTGTAGATTTATGTTATACATTCACTTTACATAAATGTTCCATTTGTAATGACCATTACTATATGGAGATTTCTTTGCAGGGTTTAATGAGTTTCCCCTCTTTTTTCTGCTTTTAACTCTTTTGATTCAGCTAATATTCTCTTTACCAGCTAATAGTTATATTAGAATTAAATCACATTTCCAATGTGAGAACTTAAAATGTAGAAATTGAGCCTAGATAGCTTTAAAAAAAACCAAATTCCTGCTGACTTGGGTGAAATAATATAATAGCTGGCATTTTTAGATCAAACGCCATTTTAAAGAGGATCCAGTCTTCTTTAGTAATGTTCTTACTTTTTTTTTTGTGTGTCCTCTCCCTTTTTTCCCATGTTTGTATGTATGATATGTGTCATGTGTAAATATTCCAAGTATTTTAAGTATCTCTGTTTTTCTAAATTAGTAATTTTAATACCTTCAAGAATATCCTCCCTTTTGGTTTGGAGTACAGGAGTTCTTCAACAAAGCAAAGTTACAGAACAATTTACAGTGTTCAAAACTATAAGAAAGACAGCTTCTGATGAAGACCTGGACTTTTTTTTTCCCCATAATGTGGTTAGTGTTTCTACCTCTCAGTTTACCAGGTTAAGAAGGTGTACATTTCAACTAGTCAAAATACCTAAGTGACAGTGGCTGATGCTTAACTGCTTAATCTCTGAAAGGAGATTTTCTGCATCAAAATAGAATTTCAGCAGCTGCAGTTATAGTGGCTTGCCTGTGTTGCTGAAGTGTAAAATCCTCTCATAATTAAAGATATCATCTTGGAAACAAGACTGATATTTTAAGTTAAAATGTCTTACGAGTAGGAAAACGGAACCAGTTTGCATCATGAGTTTCCCAAAAGCTTTGCTCCTAAAAGAATTATCTGTCTTTGTAGCAGCATTAGAAATATTTTCAGATATTACAATAATATTTGCAATTCATTTCTTCCCTTTCTACTACTTTCCGTGTATAGTTCTAGTAGCGGATGTCAGGTTTATAACAAGATTTTATAAAGACCCCCAAAAAGTGGGTAAAGAGATGCACACGCCCTGCTCCAAAAGACTGTGATCTTCCAGTCAGGGATCCTGATATATACATCCTGGGAAAACTCTGGCTTCTCTTTTATGTTTTGGATTTTTTTAACTTCAGCATGAAGGGAAAGTCCTTTTGTCAGCGAGAGAAAGCCAGGGGATGAAAGGGAGAAGAGTGTAAAAATATTTTCAAATATGTTGATCCCAAAACTAAATATCCCTTTTCTTCCTATCAAAACTGTTAATGGGATTCCTGTGGTTCTCCTTCCAAGGTAAGAAATGAGTTTGCTAGAGCCCCAGACCATAGCAGAAACAGACAGGTATATTGCCTTTAGCCCTGGTCAAAGCTGTCCAACTCTGGTGTGGCCTGTCAAAATAAAGACCAAGGGAAGATGAATACTGTCAGTGACAGCCAGGTTTCCATGAAAAACACATCCCAAAAGCTGAGTTTGCAGAAGCAGACAAATTCCAAACACTTATTGTTAATGGGGGGGTGTTATCAATAGGGATTGTTCTTGTGAGGTTCAGCGAGGATCGGTGCCAGATCCAGCCATTCATTCATTTGTTCTAGTCCTTGAAGTATATCTACAACCCTTGCCTTAGAACTTGACTGTGGCAGAACGTTTTGGGGAGTGGCCAATGGAGAAGGCAAGGCAGTCAGATAAAGCCATCTAAATTACCCTGTTTTCATAACTTTGCATCAGTGCTCCAATGCCACTGACATCAGGTATCAAAGCACAGGTATTGCAGGTTATTTACCGAGTGCCCTGAAACTATTGTTTCTGCATAGATTTAGGTGTCAGCTTAGTTCAGCATGAGCTCAGCAAAAAAAAGGTGTGTTACATTACTGCAACAGAGTAGTAGTGATATGGTATATATATGGGATGTGAATCTTAGGCTTGATAATTTTGAGTAAAATGCTAGTCCAGTTTATCGCACTGACATTGAAAAAGCAATGACGACACAGAGAAACTGAGAAATTATTCCATTTTTGAGGAATTCAGTCTGTTTTACTGTAATGACAGCTGCAAAGTGCTTTTAATAAAATATTCATGGACTTCCAGAAGGAAAAATTTGGAGCATATAAGGGTTACTGATCAGTAAGACAAGTGCAACAGATAAACAAACCCACTATAGAAATTAAACACTGTTGCGATTTTTTTTAATGAGAGAAAGGTAAATGTCCTGTGGGGGAAAAAAATTATTTCGATTTTTTTAAATTGCATTTATATAAATTTTAAAAGAAAAATAAAACAAACAACAAAAAAAAGCTTAAGATATTATGAATTCTCTTCACCTTTTGCTAGCTTCAAATTAAGACTTGAAACAGTTCCTGTGACACAAGAAAAACAATTGAAATTATTTTCCATGTAGTTCTGCAACTACCAGATAACAGCAGCCTGCTCAATACTTACTAGTGAAAAAAAAATTAACAACTAAGGCAAAGATTATGTGGTTTGAATGCTTGAAAAAGGTAGCCAGTGGGACCATCATGTACATTGGGCACATTGGGAGATTGCTAGATGCCTTGCACTGAGATGTTTTAGGATCAAGGTGGATCTTACAAGGGCTTGTCTTACTTCTTGGACATGAAGAGACCTGCCACTGAGCTGTCAATAGAATGTCCTGTGTGTAGTTCTTAATAAATTTATGATGGGATGAAGGACTTGTTTTTCATTACATAAAATTTTACCTAGATAGGGCTATCCTGCTTTTGCTTCCCTGGCAGTTTGTGGACATAACTTGCCTTGCTCTCTTCCTCTCACAGGTTTATTCCTGAGGCATGGTCCACCTGTAGTGTCACCTGTGGAGTAGGCAGCCAGATGCGGCTTGTGAAATGCCAAGTGCTCCTCTCTTTCTCTCAGTCTGTGGCTGATCTGCCCATGGATGAGTGTGAAGGTCCCAAACCCGTGTCCCACAGAGCCTGTTACACTGGTCCCTGCAGCGGGGAGGCAGCGGAATACACGCCAGAGGAGACTCAGCTTTTGTCTGGCAGCCTGCAGGAGCTCGATGAGCTCTATGACTGGGAGTATGAAGGCTTTACAGAATGCTCAGAGTCCTGTGGAGGAGGTAAGTGCAAAATGTTTCTGTGCTGGATTTGTTTTCCTTCTTCAAGTGTGTGCTTGGCACTTAGTACACATGAACATACTGCTTCGCTATGGCTAGTTAGAATCATGGAATCATTTAGGAAGGAAATAAAACTTTGAGATTGTTGAGTCCAAACATGTTTGAAAAGGCAAGATAAGGAATGCATAAAATCCCATGTGCACAACATATTTTAGCCCAGCACTTCCAGATCTGTGCTCAGATTCTCACTGAGAGTGCTCAGTTTATCACATATTTCTGTTTCCTTTATCAACTGATCACCCAAAGGCAATCACCAAAAAAAAAGCTAAATGTTAAAGGGGTCTGATGGTACATGCTAACAATCACAGATAATTTTTAGTTCTTATCTCTTGGTTTGCTCTGTGCAAGCAAAAACAGATGGAAGTAAATTGTCCTCCCATTGCAGATGAAAAAAATAATGGATATTTTAAGTGCTCAGCCATTCCCTATCTCCTATCAATAAGGAGCATCAGCTTCTATCCCAGTGCAAAAGAAAACTTACGTCAAAATGGCACTAATTATGTGGTTGTCTGCAACAAGCACGCTTGGCAATTGTAGTTTCTCAAAGTTAATCAAGTTCTCAGGTTGCACATACCATAGACTGTTAACACACATTTCTGATACTTTTTTTTCCCCATCATTTTATCTGACTAGTTCTGAGAAATATGTCCAGTCCAGTGTCTTTTTAATTAAACCTAGAGTTTTCCAGCTCTTGTCTTTTTACTTTACAGCTTTCAGGTGATTTAAGAAAGGATTACTGTAGAAAAATTCAAAATAAATACTGTAGAACTGAAAAAAAACTCAGCATTTTATGGGTTAATAGTAGGTACAGATTCACAGGTAATCGGTTATAGTCTTGAAAACCTCAATTAGTAGAAAACAATTCCTACCAAAAAAAAAAAAAAAAGAGAGACACTAGTGTATGCTAAGTGGTGAGAAACACTGATGTTACAAGAGTACATGTCATGTGTTGGTGTTACTGGCATGCAGTAACAATTCATCACACTTACTGTCACTACCAAAACCTGAACAGTTCCTAGTTCCTAGAAGTATCCTCTTGAAGTAATTTCTTAGAATATAGAGCTCATGCTTGTATTTTTCAAATGTAACTAACAGAGGCTGATTTGTATGACACATTTTTCTTTATAAAGCTAATCTCTCAATTGTCAGCAAAAAGTTTTAGCTAAGATTTCTTTTTGTCTGACATCAACTCCAGACTTAGCAGATTAGCAGATGCTAAGTCAGATATTTTTGTAGCTGTAGGTGCAAGACTGGTCAAACTAATTTTATTGGGTTTAGAGTCCTGGGAGAAGAAACTGGATAGATGCAGAAGTAACCTTTCACCTCCCAGAAGCAGCAACCAGAAGGAATGAGTTAGTCATGTAGTCTACTGCTGGTGGCTTCATTTCCCAGAGCTGTCATCAAATATCATGTAACAATTATTCTGTCCTGGTAGATATAAACATAGAATTCTCATTTGATGATGTTTTGAAAGTGAACTTAGGCTGCCTAGATTCACACCCCACCATTCCACATTTTTATACTGTGATTTCCTATTGAGTACTGATTTCTTTTTTTTTCCCAAGAAAAGCAATTTAAAGCAGACAGCTTTTGTTCTAATCATATTGTGCAGTAAATAATGTTTTGAATTCAATTACTTGGCAAATGAACTCCCTGAAATTCATATACTTTTTTATAAATTAACTCTGTGCTGTGGAACTTCTGATTTATGATCAAAAGTTTTTGTATTTTCTAAATGTTCAATGAGCCATCCTGATTTAAAGCTTATAACCATTTGCCACATTGACATATCAAAAATAGATGGACAGTTATTGTCATTATGCTGAGACACACTAGTGTGGGATTCAAGAGGAAACTGAAGAAAGTAATTCTGGTAACATTTTTTACTGCTAGACTTACCCAGATTTTTTTATCTCTCTTTCCTTTTTGTTGCTTTGTTTGCTTGTTTGGTTGGTTTTTGTTTTGTTTGGGGGTTTTTTGTTTGTTTCAGGGGTTTTTTGTTTGGTTTGGGTTGGGTTTTTTGTTTCCTGGCACAAGCTATTAAAGCCAAAAAGTGTCAGTAAACATTCTAGCAGTCATATTCAGACAGGAACCCCTTTCTTTGTTATCTATGCTGTCAGACAAGATTATTGGACCTGTCAAAGATAAAAAGAAATTTTAATAGACTAGAATACCTGTAGTTTGGACAAGAATTATTGGAATTGCAATCAGAGATTACTTAGATGAAAGAAATAAGCATGAGGAATGAACTTACTGTAAGGTTTAAGGCTGGTTGGATACTGAAAACTGAAGAACAGCAGCATCAGAGCTTAGCTATATGAATTTGATAACCATCATCTTGAGAAATTGAGAAAAGGTTGAATTCAAGACCTCATAGTCATCGCTTTTCAGTATTCAACATTGAAAAAACAGGCAATGGAAAAGTATTAAATTGATAATAATTGTTCAAGAGCTCACTGGTGACACCCTTCAGAGAAAAAAAAAACTGAAGCTGTGGAAGTACACTCAGTTTACAAAACTTTATCTGAGAAGGACATACAGAAGGGGAGTGAGCTGTCTACCTAGCAAACAGAAACTCGTCAGCCAGCATGAGGCAGGAATCTATAGTTTCTTTCCACAGGGTCTGGATAAACACTTTAGTGGTTTCCATGCCTCTGGATCAGCAGCCCTTCTTTCTTGGCTTCATCAAATTGTTCTTGATATCAGGCCTGCACAGATGTTCCATGCAAGATAGAGACCAGTAGTTTGAACACAGTGCCATTTCCCATCAGGTAGAGAAGCACCTCTGTTCTTCAGCCAGGAGCATTCCATTCTGGAGAATCCATATGCCTGTGCTTGCTGCACACAATATGATTACATGCTCAACAGAAAAATGATTGATCTAGAAAAATAATGAACATGACAGGGCAGTGAACGTCTTGTTCATATATATAAGTTTTGTAAGTTTCTTTTCCTAAATATAAATCAGTACCATTAGTTCTGTCTTTTTACTAGGCTACCCTTTTTACATTTTTTTTATAAGTCTTTGGAGAGATGACTTGAGTAACAAAATTGAAAATATAGGGCCACCTTGTAGAGAAGGGAACCACCAACAGCACTGGCTTTGGTGACTGACTTTGGCAATTTTGATGTTGATCTCCATGTCCAAAACTGTCAAATTTCTTTCTTTTTTTTGGTATCTGGGATACGGGAGACACACTGCACAATCTGGTGCCATAGCCATGATCTTAATAGGCTGACACACATAGCAGCCAAAAAATGGTTAACAAGCCTCTTTTCTGGGGGCCTCAGCCTATACTGAGATTAAGGAGAATGAATTTGTGAATAATGTCAGGAATACAGATCAGCTGTGATCAGCTATATAGCACTTTGGTCCTCTTGAAGGAAAGAAAATAATTTTTTGCCTAATGACATGCTCTGGAATTAGAAATACCAGAATATATTGTTAACTCTCTGGCGTGTTTTTGGAGGTCTTTAAGGTCTTACAACACTTTGTCTTGGTTTGGGCTTTTTTTCCTTCACATTAGCATCTTTAAATATTTGTGAAATGTTTTGAAAAAGTGGTGTTTTTGAAACTAATGCAATTGGTGGGAGCTCAGTCTTTTCCTAACTCAGGTCTCAGGAATGAATGTAAAAACCATACTTTCATTGTATGTGAACCTGATCAGATTCTCAGGAAGTTCGGGCCAATTATTATCCTCAGACCCTCTCAGACCCCTTTTATCCATGAGGAAATAGATATTTTCTCATTTATCCTCTTCCATGTGGCATGTAATGTTGCAATCCCCAATGTTCTGGCTTTCTAACCTTGTGATCCAAAAAGCCTGTGATGCCCCTAGTCATAGGAAAAGTGAGAGTAACTGGTATGCCATATACTACATAAGGATTTTGGCTGTAACAGGGATTTTCTGACTAAAACTATAATAACCAAATCTTCCAGTTTCTCTAAGTCCCAACAGCTGCTGCTCTTTCCTAGGTCTCTCTAACCTGTTCTTTCCCAACTCTCAGATATACTCTGTGGGTTCGCATCTCTAGTTTGGGTGCAGGCCCATGGATGCAGAAGAGTAAACTGAGAAGAGCTGAATTGTCTGACCACGTTTTACTTTGCTTTTGCAAGTCATACTGTTGGTTAAAATACAGCATGTGAAAGCCATGGCCATCTTCACACCTTAGCCTGCTTGGCCTGAGAAATAAAGTGCCTCATTGCACTTTATGCAAAAAGGGAAAAAATAAGAGCACTGGACCATTTTCTGTCCAGGGAGGTGAGCAGTGAATGAATCCATGGACTATTCCCTGCAACACTGAGAAACCTCTCTGCTAGCCTGTAAGCAATGACAAGTGTGCAGCTGGGGCTGCAGCCCCAGAGCTGCCAGTGCGAGGCTGGGTGTCCCCACGTGCTGCAGCCCTGCTGGTCCTGCTGGCCCACCCTGGCCTTGGCTGCCCCTGCAGGTACAGAGAGCTGCTTGTGACCATTGTTTGTTGTGTGCAGGTGTCCAGGAGGCTGTGGTGACCTGTCTGAACAAACAAACTAGGGAGATTGCAGATGAAACACTGTGTGTTAGCAGCCGTCGTCCTCCACAGCTGCTGAAGTCCTGCAGCCTGGACCCCTGCCCCCCAAGGTAGGCATAATTTTAAGTAACCCCAAACTCTATTGCCTTTCAGTCTGGAGGAACCCACTGCCTCAAGCATGCCTTTCTTAGACTGCAGGGGCTTACACCCTCTTCCTGCCACAATCATATTGACCAGCAAGTACAAAGCAGCAGTGAGACCAAAGGGCAGACTTCAGACTGTTTGCCTCTGCAGTTCCTTCAAGTAAACAGTTTATGGATTGGCTTAACTTTACCCAGAGTTTTGTCAAGTTTAAAGAGACTTCTCCAACCTCTCCTCTCAGAAAAGGTTTTGCAGAACCTGCTTGTCCCTGGCCTCAGGCAGTTTCCACAGTCATGACCCTAAAACAACAGATCTTTCTCTGCAGAGATTCACATCTTCACCCTCAACAACAGAAAATAGCTTTTATGACATTGTTATGGTTTATTTAAATAGGGACTGTCAAGTCTATAGGATGTACTGTATACATATTGTCTTTTTTCCCAGCTGTACGCAGGTGCCTTTGCTCCACTGTGACACTGCAGCAGATTTTAAATACATTTACATATAACTTTGGACTATTTAAAACACTCAGTGCTGTCCAGGTGGTAGATATACCTTAGAGCATTTATGGATAGGTGTATGTATGATTTATAAGACAACATGCTACAGAGAGGTATGTTGTTATGAATAATAGTAGATTTGGGATATACAGAGAAGGTTCACATTAAAAATCAAAGACACCCAGCATGAAATAATTATAAGGACATAAATAACAGTTTGGTTGGTAATCAAGATTTTGAATTTGTAACAGGCAGACACAAATAGATTGAAATTTCTTTACCAAAGCATTACAAGTACTGCTTATGATGATACTGCAATCCTAACTTTGTTAAATTGTCTTTAGTGCTGGAAATAATATAGAAATATTATATAAATGTTTGAAAAAATTACTTTATAGGTGGAACTCTTGGGGTACTTCAGTGGTAGAAGCATCAGTGCTGCTACGAGTGCATGGTAGAAGACTGCACAACTACCAATTCTGATATGAAAAATAAGTACTCAGTAGTTAAGAAAAAGCAAAACACACTCCTGTAAGCCAGTATTTATGCCTTTTGTTACAAGAGTAATCTGAGTAATTGTGTGAATACTCCTCGAATTAATCTGCATGATTATCCATAGCTCTGTGGTAACCTTGCTACCATATTGGAGCTACTTTAAAGCAGCCATAGGTATGCATTTCCCTCAGTGGAGTACAAGAGGATCATTCTGTAGGTAAGAATCAGCTTGTGAAGCAAAGGTGAAAGGGGGAAGACTAAGCAGCTTTAATCCACCCCTAGGGCTGCAACTGAGAACAGGGGAAATTACTCTCTCCCCTGCATATACAACTTCTCCTGAAGCCCCCTCAGTCTGGAGGAAATTGCCTGTCTGCAGGCCCAGGATGAAGAACAGCACCTCTTCTGCAAAACTGTTCCTCTGGTCAGAGCAAGCAGGCCTGCAGACTGCAGGCAGCATGGCTAATGGAAAGAGAGGCAACAAAGCAAGTTGATGTGTCTCCCAGGCAGGCTGTGATGGGATAATTATCTTACTTCCTTCGTGTTTCTGAAGTGCTGCACCTAGCATTGTCACTGTGTTAAGTACAATGGTATATTAATGAAAGAGTGTATAAAATCTTTTGCTTTATAATCATTATTTACAGCCACTCTAATGCTTTTTTTAAGAAGGAACAAGTAAATGACTATTTATTCAAATCAAGATTTTCTCCTTGTTTAAATCATAAGATACTTCAGAATTCTAATTAAAAAATTTTTGATCCAGGAGTCTGATGAAAATTTAGGCTAAAATCGTGTCCTCATGTATGCTGATGAAGGCATTTCTACCCACTGACAAGTCCAAGAATTATAATACACTGTGGCTGTGAACTTAGATCTCTTCTACAGGAGTTTCCAAAATCTGTGAACCATTGATACTTCCCAGAGCTCTTGCTGATGACGTGTAGAGAGAGCTGGCTGGTCTCATAGTGTTGGCTCTTCTCTCTGTTTTCCAGCTGCTTAAGTGCGTTAACAGAAGCTAAAACTATAAAAACCACTTTCCTAAAATATTCTTGATGTATAAGTGACTGCTAGAGTATGCAGTTGTGTGTAGAGGAGGCATTCCACTGAAAAGGCAACTGAGACTGTGATGAATGTCTAGGTAGCAAGGAAATATTGTCCACAGCATGAAGAAAAGGCTGAGAAGCCTTGCCCAAGAGAATAAAAATTCTCTCCTTATGTATTTAGAGAAATTATTCCAGTGACATTTCTTGAACCTAAGCAACCCAGCATGCTTAGAATTTAATGATTATGTCTAAAATCTAGTGCAGTTAAAGATCTTGCTTAGGGAGAACATTTAAATGTTAGAACTGCAGAGCTTAATGCTGCTTCTGCTACGGGCATTTTTGGTTACATGGGAGGCTACTCTGTAGCCTCTCAAAGGGCAAGTCCTGTACGATGTAAATAGTTGTTTTAGCTGTTTTACTATAGGTAGACAAAAGCACTGAACTACAGAATCTCATCAGCCTTTCTGGAGGGTCAGAAAAGCGCTCGAGAAAGAAATTGCAGAAGTAGTAGGTGAAGAGTAATTTCATTCTGGTTTTGAGCCATCTTTTTTCTTTTGGACACTTTAGAAGAGTGATACTAAAAGGATCTGCACAGTAACTGGGTTGCTGTTCATTTTGTTCCTTACTGAAAATAGATGTGTATAGATTAGAAAACTTCCTTACTCACTTAATACTTGAAATTAATCTATGGTGTCATCAACCTTTTCAATCTTGAATTTTGGAACAGAATATGGTAAAAGGAAAAACATACTGGCAATATACTTCACATTTATGAAAATACTGAGAGATGATGGTGCTTGAACAGCAGCTGAGAATGCTTTGAAATTTTCTTTGGAATTCTGGCTTAATATCTTAGGACATTACTATTCTGAGTACATGGAAGAGAGACAAAAACTAAACCATGGAAATCTGTCTTCAGATACTCACAGCTGTATGGAGTCAGAAAAATACTTACAGAAGAAAGATTAAGAATCAGGAAGAGCTGCACACAAAAAATTGGAAGATTTCCTCCATATTCAAATCCCAATTGAGTCTCCTGAGGTTTCAGATTTTGTTGAGAGATTTTTGCTTATTGCTTCAAGAACAATAGCAGAAAAAGAGTCCAGACCCTCTTCTCCTGGAAAGCAGTGTAACAAAATTTCCCATTTTGAACTGAATTAAGAAAGTGGGAAACACTGCAGAGCTGATTGCTAAGATGGGAGCTAATAACTGACTTTCAACACAATAGTTACAGAGTAAAATTTGTTGTCATTAACTTAGTTTAATATTTCTAGAAAAGGATATAGCTTGTTTTGATGAACTAGGAGAGCCAGCATGCTTCCTACAGGAAAGAGAGGAATGAAGACTATGACAATTTTAATTCAGTCATTCAGTCATTACTTAATTTGTGTCAATCAAGCTGTACCACTTGAAAAATTACATAGCAATAACTGAACAGAGCACAGTCTTCCAGAAGTAAACTCAGAATAGCTGTTCAGTGTCTAGAAGTTTCTTCTCTAAGTGAAAAATACAAAAGCGAAGATCACTCAGTTTTGCTAATTGCTATGTTAGTATTCTAAACTACCAAAAAAAAAAAAAAAACCCAAACAAGATCACTCAGTTTTGCTAATTGCTATGTTAGTATTCTAAACTACCAAAAAAAAAAAAAAAACCCAAACAATTAGAAGAACCCTGTTTCAATATTAGCTTGACTGTTTTCAGCAACAAAATGACTCACATGCAAAATGTGTCTTTTCCTCAGCCTCCACAGCCTGAATTACAGAGGCAGTCATCATCTAATCAGATATAATTGCTCTTGTTTATAAGAGCAACAGCATGAGCACCTCATGGTGAGCCAACAAGCTCTACCAAAGGGGTGAAAGAGAATGTTGTAACTCTGTTGTTAATTATAACTGCTCAATAATTTGGTCAATGTGTGTTGAAAAGTTTTGGTAAACATGTATGGAGTAGTGAAGAGAGAATCAAAGCAATGAAAACCAGATGGCTGAAAATTGAGGAAATTACAGGCAATTTTTACAGCTTTGTTCATGAATATTTTCAAAACTGAACTTTTATTTCTGTGCAACCAAGAACAGCTGAATTCTACAAAATGAAGGGAAAAAAAAAAAAAAAGAAGAAAAAGCAGATGGTTCTAGGAATAGCACAAAATTTCACCCCGGCACTCTCCCTTTACCATTTCAACCCTCTGTGGTTTGCAGGAAAAGACAGGAAACCATCTGAGTAGTTCTGATACCTAACCGAAAGGGCAAACATTGCCTGAGTTAGCCTGGGTTCTACCTCATTGCCTAATTTTATTTATTTTTTTTCTTTCTTCTCTTCTGTGTCAGCTTGATTTGTGTTTGTGTGATGAATCACCTGTTCTTATTTTAATGTTTATTTGCCAAATGTGGTATTGTCATCTGTTTTGCTCTGTTTGCCAGCTGAAGTTGAACTACAAAGGATTAAAAAAATCAACGTTCTTTTTCAAGGCATTAGATTGGTGGTAGACCAGAGTCGGCATAAGGCATGCTCCCATCAACAATCTGAAGTTAGTTCAATATGGGTGAAAGGGCCAGAGCTTTCTCTAATCCATTACAGGGGACCTGTGTGTGGAAGGGTGTCAATGCAGATGTATTTTGCATTGGTGGGGGGAAATACTGGAGCATCTCTATATAGTTCATGAAGAAGGTTGAAAGGTCTGCAAGTCATTATGTCTACAGATATTGCACTACAGCCTTACTGGAAGGGGATACAAATTATTATTATCAAAAACTACCAGTTCTTGCATTTTGAAGTTTTTTCAGAGTTGTTAGTTAGAATTAGCATTAATGAGGCAAAGATGGTATGAGCGTCTCTTTGTGATGCAGACAGGTTTTCAAATCCTCACAAACCAGTGGCGTGTTTTTTAAATGGGATGCATTTAGGTCTATTTTTAGCTGAAGCGCATTAAGAATGGCTTTGAGACCCTCTGAAGATGTAGCCCACAGAGCCTCCTGGGATCACAGACCACAGCTTGGACTGTGGTGGAGGAGGTTGGAGAATCAGATGTTAGAAGGAATATGCTGTCACACAGGGCAGATTTGCCCTTATTTGATGCCTTCAGTTTGAGAAACATCTTAGACTGAAGCCGTGCACTTGATGAGGGAATCATAAGGTCATTTATTCTCTAGCTTTACTATGCTAAACACAGGCCTATATAGGGACATCTAAACAAACTGCCCTCCCTAGGTGGCTCTGTTATGCTCTTAACCTGCATTACCTGCAGGACTACCCCCATCACTGTGGTAAAACCCTGGCCTTAAAACATATTAATCTGTGACCTAAGAACATTTCTCTTCTCTCCCCTTTTCTATAATATAATCTCCTGCTTTGCCCCCTTCCTGGCTCTCAAGAGATTGTCCAAGATGTTTCTGGCAGGCTGCCCTTCCCCTTTCTCTTTGGTTCTTCTCTCTGGCTGCCCAATGTCCTTTACACAGCTGCAGTTACAGTGATGTCCCCAGGGAGACTCTTCTCAGCCATGTGTGTCACATAGAAATGTGAAGCAAAGCAACTTGCAAGTTCGGAGGGTCGGAGGAGCTCGGGAGCATCCATCATACCCTGCCGCAAGCTCTTCTAGTTTAAAATTTCAGAGGTCTTCCCCCATTTTGCTTTTCAATAATATGATGATTCCTTCATTAGATAGCATTACAATAAGAGACATTTTCCTTCATTTCAGCTTCTATTTCCATCAGACTACTATCACCATAAAATATTAGAGTGCAATTACATTTTTTTAGTAAATTCTACCATATGTCCTTCTTACTTTGAATGATAAAACACACTTCTTTATCAAAATACTGTACACTTGGATAGATTATTTTCCTCTACACAGATCTCCAGTTCACTAATTTCTCCAAGTTAGTACACCGTTGTGTTGAAACAATTCTGTCATGCCCTAACACGGTTTTGTCATAGCTTGGTTTGTGATGAGTATTATCTTTAATTCGTGCTAGGCACTTACTGAG
Organism: Melospiza georgiana; assembly: GCF_028018845.1. Classification (NCBI taxonomy): domain Eukaryota; kingdom Metazoa; phylum Chordata; class Aves; order Passeriformes; family Passerellidae; genus Melospiza; species Melospiza georgiana. The sequence goes on along the minus strand of NC_080465.1, from coordinate 32,942,676 downwards.
TTCCTCTGCAGAGCAGACTTACTCTTCTTTTTCTTCCTAGTACAGTTTATTTTATGGGTTTCATCACCTTAATACAGTTCACTTCTCCTAACCTTTCTCTTCATTTATGCTAGAATTTAGAATCCACTGCCACTTGGTATTTTTCACTATTTTGATCAAATACCATCACACTCCAATGTTTCATATGTTAGCTTCTACTCCTCATTTTTTTCTCTAAATTTATTCTCAGTCTTCATGAGTATTAATTTACTGCCTCACCAGCAGGATTTCATTCCCCAAAGAAGCTTTCCCAACAGCAAAAAAAAAACATGTCTTTCCTTTTGCACCAAATAGGAAGTCAAACATTTTGTAGCATATTTAGCAGAATTAACTTTTTCACTTCAGCATTAACATGTGAAACAAGCTACAGGATCTTATAAATTGTTGATTTTACAATCTTCACTTCCTTTAAAAAGGGGTGAACTGAGCAGCACCATTATATCTTTCACTTGCAGTATTGCTGAAGTAATTTGTAGGACTCTGAGAAATACCCAGTACTTTCAAACCAATACACCTTTATGGATGAAAAGATGAGCAAAAAAAAATTAAAATGTGGCCCTAATTCTTGAAATGTATTGTATGGTTCTGTAACATAGTTACTCATCAGGTTCACACATGAAATAAAAGATGCACACGTGAAATAAATGGAGAAGGTGCCCTCACTTCTGTTCAGTTTGGAGTGAATTAAATACCTATTAAAGGAGTCAGACTGATGAAATTATGAATTCTCTATCTGCCAAGCAGGTCTGTCGCATCTCCAGAAGCACAGCAAGACCTATTTGTGCCCATGAAAATTTCCATCTTCAATGTGCAATTACCCATTAGAATTGTGACTAAGCTGATGTACTGTATAATCTAACCAGCTGTTAGTTCATTCACAGCTTTGGGAGACACTTGGAGCACAGAGTTCCGTGCATCTAATTACCACCCAATGGATCCACAGATTTGTAACTGTGTTTTATGGAAGTGTATTTGTTTGTTTAATTGTAATGTTTACGTTGTTCAGGTCTGAACAAAGATTTTCGGGTACATAAGACAAGTACATTTCCCTTCCCATGAGAGAGCAAGCTGCATTGTCTAAAGTTTCTATTTTCTGCAAGGTCTAAGAAACCTGTTTCTCACTCAGGAAAATTTGGAGAAGTGCATTAAGTTGCCATTCTGGAGTATGTAGATTCTGCACACAAATCTATGTAGATATAGCAGTTAGGATGGAGATATGATGTGGTTTAATACCTTTAAATTTGCCTATGTACATCATAACTTTTATTATACCATCACTTTGAATAGCATTTTTTCTTCCATTGAGTCGGAATCACTTTATACTTCCATATAGTTGTGTTTGATGGTTTGTGGGTAAAACATGAGTTTAGAGCCTCCCCACTCTAAGTGAGGAGCACCTGTATGTTCTGGTCTCTAAATGTCAATGTGAAAAAAAGCATCTTTTAATAGAGAAGAGTGAGTGGACTACTAAATATATTATTGGTTACAGTTTCAGGATCTTTAAATAAAAAGTAAAGAGGAATAGAATTATAGAATGGTTTGAGAAGGACCTTAAAGATCATGTATTTTCAACACCCCTGCTATGAGAAGGAACATCTTCCACTAGACCAAGTTGCTTAGAGTCCCATCCAACTTGGTCTTGAATACCTGCAGGGATTGTGCTTCCACAATTTCTCTGGGAAAGCTGTGCCATTGTCTCACCACCCTCACAGTAAAGACTTTATTCCTAACATGTAATCTAAATCTACTCTCAGTTTGAAGCTTTTTCCCTTTGTCCTGTCAGTACATGCTCTTGTAAACAGTCTCTCTCCATCTTTCTTGTAGGCTCCCTGCATGTACTTGGAAAGCTGCTATTAGGTCACTCCAAAGCCCTCACTTATCCTGGATGAATAATCTCAATCCTCTCAGCCTTTCCTCACAGGACAATTTTTGCATCCCTCCAATCATCTTCATGACCTTCTGTGGACTCTCTCCATCAGTTCCATGTCCTTGCTGTGCTGGGCCTCCAGAGCTGATGCAGCCCTGCAGGTGGGCTCTCAGCAGAGCAGAGCAGAGGGGCAGAATCCCCTCCCTGGCCCTGCTGCCCACGCTGCTCTGGATGCAGCCCAGGACACGTTTGGCTCTCTGGGCTGGGAGTGCCCATGGCTGGGTCATGTCCAGCCTCTCATCCACGAGCACCCCCAAATCCTTCTCAGCAGGGCTGCTCTGATCTGCTCATCCCACAGCCCAGGTTGACACCAGGGGCTGCCTTGACCCTGCATGAGATTCCCATGGACCCTATGGACCCTATATAAAATTCAGCATAGAATACTGGTTCTGGATGCACCCTTGGAACAAAATTCCTGTACTGACTTTTTTGCCCTATATTGCCAGAAGGACATTGAAGGGAACTCACAGCAGAACATGGAATGTAAGCAGACATTTTGAGTTTCCTGAGTTCAATCACAGTACCATATGGTTATATAGATATATTCTTAGGTTCTTTCCCCTACTAAAAAAAGCTAGAGAAACACTGTGTATGCTTTGAGAGACAGTCTGTTTGTATCTTCTTCTTGGTTAAATAGTTTAGGAATAGGTCATCCTATTGAAAATATTTTCCCTGTACTGCTGCCAGCCAGGTCAGCAGGCAGGCTCGTGTTATCTGCTGTTTTTGTGGCAGTGCTGCTCATAAAACTTGGATTTGCTAGAGAATTACTGAAACCCAGTCACTGTTATCTGAACACTCATTCATTAATATACTTGCTTGGTCCATTCTGTGGACATCTTTGCTTCTTTCCCGCCCTTATTGTTTGAGGAAAGACTTCTTTAGATTTAGGGAGAGTCTTTGCAATAGCCCGTGGTTCTCTGGGCTGTTGTTGAGTCTGCCCCAGCTAGCTCGAACCCTAGCCCACACGGACTTGCACAGACAGCAATAAAAGACAAGAAGTGCTCTTCTCCACGCGGGGATGACGATCCTGCTTATTGGCCTGGGATGGGATGCTCTGGTTCCCGCAACCATCCAGGCGGAAAAGAGGGCGTGGCACCCTTGCAGAGGAGTTTTATACCCAGCGATGGGGGCGGGGAAAGAGGGCAGCAGCCAATGGGATCCCTTGGGGCGGGGTGAGGGGAGGGGCACCCATGGGACCACCCACCAGGTGTGCAGCACGGGGGTGCATGGGGGAGAGACCATGGGATAAGAGAGGGGGGATAATCTACATAACATACCATATTCAGTACAAGCTTCCCATCACCCAGGGCAAAACAACTACTAAATAAACTATTTAGTGCATTGCAACAAGTCTTGTTAATGTGTAAAATCACACGTTTCATGAATATTGATCTTAGAATTTGTGAAGTCAGGCTTTTTGTATATTATTTCTGTGCCGCCTACATCCGTATGTAATTTTTTAAAGTTTCAATTTAGAAGGAATTTCAGATTAAAAATCATCACTTTCTCAGATGTACTAAAATCAGTACATCTGTCTCACCACAGAGCTTCTTCTTTGTTTGTCTTCTGGTATCTGTAAGCTTGCTGATGTCTTCCTCAGGAATAGCAGGGTGTTTTAATATTTTCCTTATGTTGTAAAGGTAGGCCTAAAGAAAATGTGTTGGCTTATGACATAGTCCTGTATGGAAGGCACCAGTGTGGAAAGAGCTAGGGGGCTTTCAACATAAAGCAGCTCTGTCATGGGCAATAAGGTGTTAGTATGTTGTAATTTAAGCCCAGATGGCAGCTCAGCACCACGAAGCTGTGCACTCACACCCTCACACCTCAGTGGAATGGGAATGAGAATCAAAACTAAAACTTGTAGGTTGGGAGAGGAAGATTTTAATAATTGAAACATAAATAACATATAATAATTACAGTAGATAATGAAAATGAGAATAATAACAAAAATGACAACAAGAGAGGAAGAAAAACATGGAGGAACAAGAGATGCACAATATCATTGCTCACCTTCTTACAAATGCTCAGACCCATCTCTATACCCCAAACAACCCCCCTTCCAGGTACCTTTTCCAGTTTATTTATCAGGCATGACATCCTACCGTTTCCAATATCCATTTGGCTGCTTTGGGTCACCTGTCCTGGCTATGCTCCTTCACAGTTTTTTTTTTCTGATCCTCCTTATTGGCAGAGCACAAGACTTAAAAAAAGTCCTTAACTTAGTATAAACACTACTTAGCAGCAAACACAGTAGCAGTATGTTATCAACGTTATTCTCACACTGAATCCAACCAACTACAGAGAAGAAATTAACTCTACCTGAGCAGAAACCAGGATATTTTTCCTTTGGTTCTTTGCAACAGAATTATGTAGACTGATCTGCAAAATTTATTTCATAAATTAGTAGTTCTTGTGTTTCTGCATTGCTTGAATGTAGGCTTAGGGCAATGTACATTAGCTGAAACTCACCCTGGTGTAGTTCCCAGTATGTTTCCTCCATTGACTCCTCATTCAGCTTCTGCCACCTTCTGTTACAAGTTCCACTTGTGCAATTTGTGTTCTATTCCTCAAACCTCCCAATATTATTTCTTGAACCAGCTTTCCACCTTTACACTGATTTACTCTTTTCCTTACCTGTTAACTGCTTCATTCTTGAAAGCCCTACCAAGGATCTATTATCATTGTATCTCACATAATAAATTAAACAACATCCTTGTAACAAGTTGCTGCTTTAAGCATAAGCCAAATCTAAACTGGTATTTATTTATCTCTTTAAACATAACCTGGTCTGTGTGGTTATATTAAAGACTGCCATTGCTGTCAATTACCTCAATGCTGAAGTTACTAACCAGAATAGAAGTCTTCTGTGAGGCACTCTTCAGTACCCAGTATGTCTGCTAATTCCTCAAACAACTTCCCTGCCAAACCAGTTCACTTACCTGAAGCTGCCTTTTCATGTTCCTGTGGGGTTCGTGCAATCTGTATCTGCAAAAGTCTCCTGAAAGACCCACTGCACAACCTCCCACTGTTCAAAATGTTGACAGCAGAACACAAACGCTCTTTTCTGTCCTGCCTGAATAGTTGATGTTCTGTACCTCCAACTCAAGGGACAGCAAGACTTTTTTAAAGTGCAGAACCTTATAAATATTGCTTGAGGCATGTCATAAGGTTACTCTAGGAATCAGAATTGTCAGTTATAGAGTTGCTTTTACCCTCTGTACTTCTCTGACTTTTGAGTTCCTTCTCTATGTTCCTCTGTTTGGCTCTGTTATATAAATACTGGCTCCCTGCCACAATCAGCTGTAATGAGCTGCAATGTTAATTGATATCAGTAAGTTTACAGAGTGCAGGCCACTTCTGTCACCTACCAGAGCACTTTCATTGAGCCTTTGATCTGCTTATTTGTGTTGTCTGCATATCTCTAATGGCCTTCCTTCACTTCAAGGAAGACACTTTTTGAAGAAACACCTCATTCTCCCTTGAGCACAACAATCTCCTGAAACCTTTCCGGCCTGTTCAGTTTCCTTGTCACAGTGGAGACACTGTGCAATGGATACTGTACAATGGATTTTGTGAGGCTGGCACTGAACAACTCTAAGTATTAATTGTTTTTTCTGGTTTTGCTAGTGATTATTTAAAAGTACTTTCATTGTATTTTCATTTTTTATATTTTAATGACCATTTCTTTTTTCAGAGCTTAGTTAAATCTCACTTTTCTTCTGAAGTATGTGTGTATTGTATGTATATTTGTAATGTTTGGTCTACTACAAATTGAACCACGGTAGTAGGGAAATCCCTTCCTAGAGAAATCAGATCTGTGTTTGAACACCAGGGTTGAGGTCTTTGCTCTCATACTTCATTTCAAAGGAGCAGTCAGATTTTACTGTGAGTGATTTACCATCTGGATGAAAAATAACTTGTACTTAAAGTCTTGGCTTTTGCCACCTTCTTTGAGACTTCTTTGATTATAAAGTCAAGAACTGACTTGGGAGTTCTCATCTCAGTCCTGTAGCTTCACTACAAGAAACTATGTAGTAGCCATCCAAATGGAATGGATGTTATATTTTCCTGCTCTTCAGAGCTTAAGATCACATTCTGACACGGTATTTAAGATGTGATACTGAGCATATTTGCTCATCAAAAATATATCTGTTAAATGAGCCGCAAGAAAGCTCAAATGAGCCTTTCACACCTGAAGCAGGAAACTCTGCCACAAACACTGTTCTGGGTTCATGAGAGAAAAGGAAGGGAGGAGATACTTGGGCTGTGAGCAGACCTCTTTGTCTTCATAGCCAAATGGAGAATGCACAGGTTGACAGAGGACAGGAGACAGGAGGAAGCCAGTATTGATATAATATGTGATTTACTCAGCCTGTTGTATGCACATATCCACAGCTGCCTCACAGCCCTTGTGCACTGAGGAATGTCTTTATGCTGGCAGGTGTCAGATGTTAAGTCAGATGTTTCCAGGCAAACTTTTCTCCACACTGATGAATGTTTATTTTAGAAATAAGAAGAACTCTTTTGTATCATTTTCATATGCTTTAACCACATAAAAATGGCAATGATTTCATTTTTTGAACTAGTTTGGGAGGTCTTTCTCTAGAAAATTGTTTGCTTTTCCTGTGCAATGTTCAATTGTCTTGGCATGGGTAGAAGGGACTCTGTTAGCATTAAACCACATCCCTAGATAATTTTCTTACAATACCTAACACCTTAGAATGATTTGGGGTTTACCATATATGTTGCGCATATGGGAACTTGTCCAAAGTTGTCACCTACATAGAGCTTTGGCTCAAGACTACAAGTTCTACCTACATCATTAACTTTTTCCAGACTGATTATGGGCATTGAGAGAGTGTTTTGTACTGAAGGCTCGTAGCCCTACTGGGGCAACAACTAATTCTACTATCTTATCTTGCCATGAGTAGCTGCTTACTAGCCAGTGCCACTTTCTGATCCCTCTAGCTAGCAGAAGTATTTTCTGATCTCCAGTTCTCGTGACAGTGAGAGGGACATTTCAAAACTGCGGTTACAGTGCACTGTTGTCCCTGTTGTTACTCATGATGCAGTAATGCCTAGAGGCTCCTGTCAAGCTGAGACTCCTATTGTGTAGCTGGTAGAGAAAGAAGAATAAGATAGCATCTCTGCTGTGAAGTTATTACCTAAGCAGGCAGCATGGACAAAGCACAGGAGGGGAAAAAAAAAACACACCAAAAAAAACCACACATCACTTTGTTGTGATTTTGTGAATATGAAGTTGAGACACAGGTGGGAGAATGTTATGATCCAGCCCAGTACTTTACAATTCCATTTGGATTTAGAGAGAATATACCCACACTCACAGGGTAGCCCATGTTTCACCAGTTCTGGTGTCACTCATCTCTGGAGTTCACCAGAGAGCCAGGAAAAAGATTCTGCTCTCTTGATCCTCCAGTTCTTCACCTGAACTGCTGGGGTACAATATGATATTGATACCTTTTTTTTTTTTTTTTTTTTTTTTTTCTATTGAAAGAAAGAAGGAAAGCTCCTTTCTAATTAAAAATTAGATGTTTAGAACTTTACAGGTTTGCATGTTCATGTCATGTGTTGGAATTTTTTAAATGGCCTTAAGCTGATAACAAATGCCCAAATTTAATTCAAAGACCACAGGAAAGATTTTTGTTAAGTATGTAAAGATGATTTCCCTATTACAAATGGCATAGTTAAACTGTCTTTTGAGAGAATCTCTAACATCTTTAGATGTACAGTAATAGCATGGAATAATGGTCCTGTGGGGGTAACCACAGATTATTGAGTCTCATTGGAGCTTCAAAGTTGTTCCCTTTCTGTTTTTCAGGGGAGCTGTGAGTATTTACATTTTAAAATGCACTGACCATGATAACTGAAGGAACTGTTTGTTGATGTGTAATTAAGTATATGCGTAAGCATTCCTTAAATAAGCCTGATTTATTTAATGAGAATGTTCCAGAAAATAGCACTTTATTATTGGTCCTTTAGCGATTAGACTTATAATTCATAAAAGTGATGGTAGATCAGATTGTTAGTCCAATTCATAATATATATTGGCTGATAAATTTCCCAGCTGGTGTTTCTCTGTTCATAAGATCTGTCCATTACTAATTCACTTTGTTAGTTTCTAGTTCCTGGAAATGCAAGAAATGCAGTGTTTTGGTTCACTGGGGTTTTCATTAAATTTTGTCTAGTTTTTAGACTACACCCTTCCCTTATCATTTGTGTGTAAGAGAAACTACAGGAAAACCATTGCCTTGAGCAGTCAGATCTGGTACTTCTGAAACTACTTCAGAAACTACTGAGTCTGCCTATCTTCACATGCATTATATGTCCATATAGTTGACCAACGCTAAAAAAACTACTAAGATATCCTTATGGAAGAAAGGAATCATTCATTTGGAAAGTTAAAGGTTTCTGTGATCAATTTTCATTTTGAAGTTTTGATAATACTTGAAAGAAGTTGTATTTTCGGACCATCCTCTGCTCTCTAAATATTTCCAGTAGAAACCTGTTTTCATCCATGTTCATTTGGAAAATGTTCACCCATGTGTGATACATGTGATACGTGTATCAGGGATACATATATTACTGATAGAGATATATTTATTTCAACACATCCAGCCATATGAATTACCTCTTTCCTCTTACATTCCTCTTTGCTAGCCATCTCTAAATGAATCTTTGGTTTTGAATTTATATAGTTTTTGTTCAATCAGTTCAAATATTCAGTGTATTTTATGTATATCAGTAGAGTTATGTATCTATATTCTGAAGAGGATGAAAATGTTTTGAAATCTGTTTCATATTAAATACAGTTGTTGAAATATTTTTAAAGTCTAGTTTGGGCTTACATACATAAACACTACTTAGATATTTAGGAGGTGGAGATGGACAACTGGTGAACTGACAATCCTAGAGCTAGAATAAGCCAGGGCTTTAGTAGCATAAATGCACCAAGGTCCTACTGTATGATAAGGCTATATTTTTATGTTGTTTCTCTGTTACCACATGTTTGTAGAGTTTTGGGCTGTAGTGAAGGAGAAGGGATAAAATGTATGTTTTGGACCAAAACTATGCAATTCTTTCACCAGGTTCTGAAAAGTAATATGGGAAGTACCAAACAGATGACTTTCAGCTGTTCTATAAACCAGCAAGTATGCAGATTGTTCCTAAAGTCTGTACCTTAACAGCAGCTGCAGTCAGCTTATAAAGATACCACAAGTTCCACTTGTGCAAGGTTCCTTTAGCTTGATTCTGTAACTACTCTATTTACCCTTTAAAGTGTAAGATTCTTTCCTATTTGAGTTTTAATTCTGGTATTGACAGATGCATATAGGACATTCTTTTTTGTTTGTCCTGTGTGTGAATCAGTATGGCCAAAGCACCCAGAAGAAAAGATAGAGGAATTCACAGCTAAGTACCACATGAACTAGGCCAGGACATATTTCAGTTAGCATTATGTAACACTCTACAATAGGGACAAAACAGCATTACTCCAGAAAAACAGTAATATGTATATATTTTTAAGATTATTATCTCCAACAGTACAAGTATTCTAGAAACCAATTGGTAAATTTAGTAGGATAATATTAATTCAAAGTGTTGCAAGCACCTTTAGTTATTATAAAATAATTCTACCGGCTTGTAATTCTATAAGATTATCAGTGGTTTTCTCTATGCTTCTTAGGACGTTGAAATTCATGTGATATCATTTATGGGTTCAGTTATTTGCACTTCCATACTCCACTTTACACGTCTGCTTTACTCTACATTCTTTGTTTTCCATCTGTGAAAGCCCATATAAGTCACTTGGAGCTATGGAAGTACAAGGGTAAGAAGTATTTGACCTCACAGTTTGTGAGCTCTTCAAAGGAAACTCCTCTTTAATGCATCTGGAAAGAATTGTGAAAAAACAAAGTTATGGGAAGGGTTACAGATGCAACCTGCAACATTCAGAAATTTTAAACACAAACAATTCAGAAAAACAAATCCCTTTTCTTTATAGAAATACAGCATTTCTTTCTGGAAGAAGATACAGACACCCTCTTCTGAAGAAGCCAAGATGTCCAAAAGGTTTATGTGGCTTGTTAGCCACTGAGATGTGAATTGCCAACAGAAACATTTTGCATTTAACCAATAACAAACAAAATGTTGCTGGAGGCAGCAGCTACTGCCAGCACTTGAAAAAAAGAAATTCTGGCAACCAACCATGTATCAAAATAGATTCTAAAGTAAGAAAATGCCTTCTTTTCACCACCTACTCAAACATCTTATTTTAGATTGCACCAAAACTGAAGAGTAGATGATATTTCCATTAATTCTGAGAATTCAATGGGAAATTCTGGGAAGACCTCTCCCCTCAGATCGCTCATATGGAGAACATACTCCAGCTTAGCTTAACTGGCTGCCATATGTTACTCCTTTTCCACTGATAAATAGCTCCTGGTACATATGTACAGATTAGTGTCCTTCAGTGTACTATGGCCTGGAAAGTGACCACGGGAACTTCAGTATGCAAGATGCATTTATTGTTAGAAAGGGTTAAACAGATTGTTGTCATTGCTACTAACAGAAACAAGAATATTGTCTAAAAGCAAACTACAGCATCATTTGTGCTTACAGTGATGAATCCTTTTATAAAATCAGGATGAATCCTTTTATAAAATCAGAGAATGTGACCAGCAGATGGAGCACAGTAGAGGAGCAATGCACCTTTGGTCCATCAGCATATCATCTAGGGAGGAAAAAAAATTTCTTACCTGCTAGCTGTTTGAATATGTTAAGGGTGTTTTTTGAAAGAAAGGAAACATGCTCAAAAAATAAAATTATCAAATAAAAAGAGGTTAGAATTGTTCAGTGATTGTAGGAGAGCACAATCTTAAATGGTTGAGTACTGTGTTTGCTAACATCGTATGTTTTACATGCACTGAGCTATTTCCATCGACTGCAGATCTCTGAGCATCAGAGTGGGTTTTTTCTGCTTCTTCCACAAAATCTGCTACATTCTGCTGACATGCTTCATAACTTTTCTTCATTATCTGCCTCCATCCTATTTGGAGCCAGAGGGTATCTTCCTTCATAATCACTCTCTTTAAGCTTCTGCCTGGATTTGCTTTCTTCAAAGATGGGCTCTCTGAGCCTTCCTTTTCCTGAATTTTTAATTTATTCTCTCAGCAATCAGTTTCAATAATATCATGTTGGAAATGAAGCTACTCCTAAGACTTAGAAAAAACAGCACTATCTGGATTTTCATGCTTTCATTTTGGATGTGGGAGTATATCCAGGTCAACATTGAGTTTTGCATGAATTTGTTGGGGAGGCTATTTTCTTGTATTTTCTTTCTGAATATAGGACTTTTTTTTTGTGTATACATTTTTACATATCTCTGAAGTGCTTTCTAGCTGAGACATGAGTGGAAGGCCTAGTGTTTTAAAGAATTTTCTGTGTTTACCTGACAAAATTAGGGGTTGTACAGTTCAAATAGCAGAAATCTGGTTTTAAGGTGATGAACACTGAAATACCATTATCAACAATCCTCTTGATGCAGGATTTACATAGCTAGTTCAGAGAAGATTTACCTCAGTGACAGGTGTTAATCCAGGGGTTAAAGATGATCCCATGCTTTCCCACTGCATCTCTCAAAGCTTCAGTACCTCCTATCTCAACAGCCTAGAAAAGTCAGTCAAGAATACCAAAGAAATTTGTGCTCAGCATTTCAGTTTTACATTCCTTTAATTACACTTCTGTTAATATCTTCCTTTATTTTTTGTTCAAGATAGTGGGAGAAAATAAGTTAATTAATTCCACTCTATTTTGAATTACATCGTCCATGCTCCTACAGACAAAAAAAAATCCTACTGTAGGCCACAAAACATTTATTGTGATATTGCAGGAATCCCAGAGACTTGTAGTCCAAGAACTTCTGACAAGAGATGGAAATGCAGAGCTGCAAATATTCATCTTAGCCTCATTCTCCAGCTACCAGAGGGACATTGATCTGAGAAGGAAATTTCCCTTTCATTCACTATTTCTTCACCTGTCATTATAATAGGAGAAATATTAAGGTGAATTTTTTTCTGTGCTTAAGATTGTCTCTGCTGACCTCTTCACAGATGGGAGATTGGGAATTGGAGCACTTGCAGTCTTACCTGTGGGGTTGGTTTGCAGACACGAGATGTCTTCTGTTCTCATCTACTATCAAGAGAGACCAATGAGACTGTGATTTTGGCAGATGAATTGTGCTCTAAACCCAAGCCATCCCTTGTGCAAGCCTGTAATCGCTTTGACTGCCCACCCTCCTGGTATCCTACAGAATGGCAAGAGGTAAGAATTTATGTGTAACCTCATTCTATGACTGCCTAAAGTCCTCATTGCACATATTTCAGTGCTCAGAGGGCTGAGCACCCCTCCTATGAAGACAGGCTGGTCACCTGCAGTCGAGAGGGCTCCAGGGAGAGCTCAGAGCAGCCTTACAGCTTAGCAGGGGTGCACACAAGAAAGCCGAAGAGGGACTTTTGACAAGGGCATGTAGCAGTGGGGCAAAGAGTAGTGGATTTAAACTGAAAGAGGGCAGATTTAGTTGAGTTATTAGGAAAAAAATGTTTTAGTGTATGGGTAGTGAGGCAGTGAAGCATGTTGCTCGAGGGAGATGGTGGATGCCCCATTCCTGAAAGTGTTCAAGGGCAGGTTGGATGTAGCTTTGAGCAACCTGGTCTAATGGAAGGTGTCCCTTGCCTAGTGGGGGGCAGAGGGGGAATGGGGTGGGGTGGAACTAGAAGAACTTTTAGGTTCCTTCCAACACAAACCATGCTATGATTCTATGGTTTAACTTTAGCCCGTCAACAGGAATCATTAATCATTCTGACAAGACATTTAAAAACTGCTAAGTGTGCATTTTCTTTCTTAAAAAATGCATCTGTGTTTCCAGAAGTAAACAATGACTGTAGCTATTTCTAATGCAAAGTTATTGGAAAATCTTAACAGCTGGCTCTAGATTTCAAACAAAAATATCTGGAATATATTGGTCAGCTGCAGGGACTGGACTTGGTTGAGCTATGTCTAGGTTTCTAGGAATACTAAACTAGAAGGATTAAGGATAAAAGAGTCTTTAAAGCATTTTGAGTACCTCATATGTTCTCAAATAATTTCATTTAGTACAAGATACATTCCTCATGCTTCAGATTAAGAAATGTGTGTTAAACACTTCCCATTGGGAGATGCATGGTTTATTACACTAATTATAAAAATTCCTGTCTACACAATGGGTCTTTACACGGCTTTCCATTTTTAGAAAGCACTCTGAAATGACTTAATTTGCTGAAATCTGGTTGCAAATACTTGTGTAATTCAAAAGACTTCAAGATGTTTCTTTAAATTGTTGTAATACTACAGTTTTAATAATATGACTGCAGGAGGAAGGGATCTTTTAAATATTTCTGTGTCTTAACTAAATGCACTGGAATCTTTATCATTTTCAGTGGTGTGCTTCTGGAGCAGCGTTTAAGCTTTCCTTTTACAAGGTCCTATAAATATCTGTTCTGCATACCTGAAATGGAAGAGATCTGTTAGTAAATCTTCATCCACCTTTGTTTTATTACTGAATAAGTGCTAAAGTCTCAGTCCTAGCATTCTTCATTTGCTCCAGTGCTGTCTTTGCTTCAAAGATAATTAGAACAATGATTTTAAAACAAAGTCAGCATGGGAAAATTGGTAGTATTTTCTTATATTTTCCTTTCTATTTCTAATCCACACGATAAAATGTCTCTTCTGAATCTTCAAGTGTCAGGCCTTAAAAGAAACTGAGAGACTGTATGAGAAAAAAGCGTTTACTCCTTTTGCAGGTGCTTTATCTTACTGTGGAATCTTAGCAGAGAATTAATTTTTGACAGTAAGGAAAAAATTAAAAAAAATTAAATTTAAAAATTAAAAAATAAAAAATTTTACACTGTTACACTGCTCTCTAATCAAGGTATACCACTATATTGTGGTATACCTTGAATAGAGAGCAGTGTAAAATTAAACCACGTGGGAGACGATGGAAAGGAACTTGGGGTCCTGGCAAGTTGAACATGGGTCAGCAGTGCCCTGGCAGCCAGGAGGGCCAACCCTGTCCTGGGGTGCATCAGGCACAGCATCACAGCTGGGCAAGGGAGGGGATTGTCCTGCCCTGCTCTGAGCTGGGGCAGCCTCACCTCCCATGCTGGGGGCTGGTCTGGGGGCCACAGCATGAGAAAGACATTAAACTATTGGAGAGAGTCCAAAGGAGGGCAGAGAGGATCATGAAAGGCCTTGAGGGGAAGCGCCATATGAGGAGTAGCTGAGGTCACTTGGTCTGTTCAGCCTGGAGGAGACTGAGGGGAGCCCTCATTGCAGTCTACAATTGCCTTGTGAGGGGGAAAGGAGGGGCATGCACTGATCTCTTCCCTGTGGTGACCCAAGGGAATGGCCTGGATTTGTGTAAGGGGAGGTTTAGGTTGGATATCAGGAAAAGGTTCTCCCACCAGAGGGAGACTGGGCACAGGAACAGCTCCCCAGGGCAGTGGTCACAGCAGCATCCTGACGGAGTTCAAGAAGTGTTTGGAGAGTGCTCTCAGGCACATGGTGTGACTCTTGGGGCTGTCCTGTGCAGGGACAACACTATGTAAGTGAATAAAGTCCAAGAAGCAAGAAAAGATATGTTTTGTCTTATCTCTGGCAGAGCTGGAAGGGCAAAGAGACTTCCTGAGATTTACTGATTGACAATAGGAACATACTTTGTGATACTCATAGTGAGTGACCCATTTGGTATCTTGTGTATGATATGATAAAAGTCCTTAGGTAACATTGGAATAATACTTTTAATCATATTTTTCTTCCTTCTCAGGAATGAATTTTCCTAAAACGAGAGGCTGATAGACATTTTCTTCTGTTGAAAATTAATGTTTTTGTTGCTTAATTTTTTTGGAAGACTTTGAGCTTTGTACCATTCAAAATAAGTAAGACAAAAGCTAATTTTACAAATTAAAAGAAACCAAATATAAAAATGTCTTTCTGCACTTCCTTTCTGTCTTTCAAAGACAATGTTCAGCCTAAATATTCAGGCTAACATTAAAGTTCATGCAGCTCTTTATCTCAGAGAGAAGGGCCTTTCATGACTGCAAGATTTTTTAAAACACTCCCTTTTTAACTGCTTAAGTATACTTTTTAATACTTCTCCATATTATTGTCTGTTTCTCTTGAATAATTGCCATGTCACAAGCTATAAGCAACTCCTGGTCATGTCAGTGTAATGCAAGCTCCCCCTTTCCTTTGCTAGAAGAAATGAGAAAAGGAGTTGAGCTGGCTGAACTGAGCAGAACTGGGAATCTCTTACCAGCCTCAGGAAAAGGATCCTTGGGAAAAAGGGCTGAGCAACTTAAATTTACAAAAAATATTCAGGAAAACTACTAAATTTGGTTACTCAAAATTTCCTGCCCTGCTTAAGTAGAAAAATGGATGCAGAGAGGGATATTTATATTAAAGACAGAAGGGAGGTGTATTCTCTGGATATGAATAATCTCAATTTACTTATCTACTGCTGGACAAGACTTTTCCACTCTTTCTGACATGGTTAGTGTCAGAGTGCAGACACAGGTGTTACTATTTAGATTCTCTACATCAAATGCAATTGTCTCAGTTTCCAGGTGGAGAGGACAAATTTCCCACCTCCATACTTCAATGCTGACTCACTGACTGTTTCAATGTCTTTTGAAAGAACGCCTTAAAACAGAACACTTCAGAAATACTGAAACAGTTCCTCTAAATACTAGCAAATTAAGCCGCTCCCCTTTTCCAAAATAAATGTGACATTTTTAAAAGCAGACTACTTTGTTTTATGTTTTGTATTTGGCCAAGACCAAGTGTTGATTTCTGCCCTAAATCACAAGTAATTTTTGCAGCAAGGAGGGTGGTGAGGGTATGGTGTGAGGTGGCTGTCTCTTTTCTCTCAGTGTTCACAGACCTGTGGTGGTGGTGTCCAGAAGCGAGATACACTTTGTAAGCAGCGCCTGGCCGATGGAAGCCTGTTAGAGCTGCCAGAAACCTTCTGCCCCACGCCAAGGACCATTACACAACAAGCCTGCAAAAATGAGGATTGTCCCAATGAATGGCTTCTCTCTGACTGGACACAGGTATACTATTTGTTTGCATGAGCATTGTGCAGATCTTGGAGATGAAGTTCCGAAGCCAGTTGGGATAGAGGACCCAAATAAGGTCAGACTTCACAAAGCACATTATGCCCAGTTTTGTCCTGTGATCTGTCCTCATCATCCTGGTTAGGGATGCTGTCACTAGCTCCATGTTCCTCTGTGGTGTCTCTCTCCAAAGATGTGCTTTAGCCATCTGACCAAACCTTTAAGACCCTTCTGGTGTAAACAGTAAATCCCTTGCTCCAAACAATAAATCCCTGCCTCTGTCCCTGCCTATGCTTATTATTTCATCCAAGGCATTGATGAAGAGTAATCTTTATTACCCTAGGCTACATGCTCTTTGTTGCCAAAATCTAGCTGTTCTGATCTCAATAGTCTTTTCCTCTTGGGGTCACTCCAACCCTTTCCTATGATGAAGACAATAGAAAATAAGAGGAAGGGAGGGAACAGGAGAGGAAGGGAATGGAGAGGGGAAGGGGAAGGGGAAGGGAAAGGGGAAGGGAGGAGAAATGTTATAAAAATATAATTTTACTTTATGAGGTCAAAGCAAGGCAAAGGTTCATGGCAGTCAGCATGAAAATGATTCCACATCTTGCAGTTTCTGCCACCACTCTTCCAGTCCTCTGTCATGGAAGGTAGTGGAAATTGTCTTGCGGAAGTTGTAAAAGAAATGCCAACCACCCTACGGAGCTGTCCCACGTGCACCCTCTTTATGGGGGTCTGCCTGAGCATTTTACTCAAATTAGTGTATGTTTTCATAAAGTCTTCCGCCAGGAGACACATAGCCATTCTGGCAGTGAAGATGGTAATTACAGTGCTTTACCCATTTTCTAGTTCCTTTTACAGACTGCTACTTTGTTCCAGTGCAAAGACACTGTCTGTATTTCGTTTTCCACAATGCTATATGCATAAATATGAAACTGAATAGTCATGATGAATAGCCATCAAACCATGTCCACCTGTGCTAGAAGCACTGCAGTCTGGTATTAGAGGGTTCATACTATTCTGTGTAGGCCATATATAGTAACTACAAGGCTGAGGTAATTAATTGGTGACTAAAATATTCATCCCTTTATTATTCCTAAAGGGATTTTCAACAGCAAAGCTTAAAGATTAAGCTTAGGCTGGATTTTATCTGGCCCAGAATGCAACTGTGATCTGCAGCTCCATGAGGTCTGCTCTTGGACATGAGCTGGAGTTTTTCCAGCCAGCAGACACACACACATAGAAACAAAGCTTAAAGACTGGCTTCGAACTGTAGCACAGTACCATTAAAATAAGAGACACCATCTGACAGAAAAGAAGTGGTAACAAGAGCATAGAAAGAAATTAAGCCTTACAGGACAGAAAATAAGAAGTAATTCATCTCCTTACTATGCCTGCACTGTTTGTAGCTGCATGATCAGATGCTGCTCTGTTTTATTCTGCTGCAACCAACATTTTGAAAACTGCAACTGCTTTATCCTGTGGTGTGTGTATGCAATGTGGATATGGGAGCTGAGGAAGGAAGTGTGTTTTCATGGAGCACCTTTTTCATTTCTCCTAATGTTTTCATCCTGTTCCTAGTGTTCAGTGAGCTGTGGAGAAGGCACACAGAGTCGAAATGCTATTTGCAGAAAGATGCTGAAAACCGGGGGCTTTGTTATCATCAATTCTTCACTCTGCCTCCCTTTGCCATTCTCATCCTTGATCAGGCCCTGTTCACTAGGCCCCTGTGCACGTAAGTGGAAAAGGTGTTTGGCAGTGTCTGGGGAAAAGGGATTGGAAGTGCTTCACTAAGAAATCCATGCTATTTCCTGCTTCACAGCCTGCTTTCACGCTAGTATTACTCAGTCTTGTGGAGTGGGTTTTTCTGTCCGTAATAAGTCAAGCCAACGGAGAAGTGCAGCAGATTTCACTAATGGAGCTGGATATGAGCCAGTGTGCTGGAAGGGAACTACTAGTTTCTGGAAGAACTCGCTCAAAATTCTGACCAAAATCTAGATCTTAATTTCGCAGCTGGAATGTAGAGGCTCAGAGACACAGCACAGCAGCTGGAGGGCTGGAGCAAATAAACTGTCTGCTAGAACAGCTGCAAGGAAAATGGTTGGTAAGGGATTTTGCCAACGATCATTTAGAAACCTGTTATTTCATTATGTCACTGCAAATCCTCTATGACCTGAGATTGCTAATGAGCCGTGCAACACAAGTTAGATTTATGTTGGTAGTTCATGCATTTGTTTTTGCCCATCTCAAGTCTCCTGTATACTCTTCCCTAGTTTACAGTAAGCCAACTGGATATTTGAAAGTCAGCCTAGCTTCAGCTTGCCTCTGAAACTGCTGAATGTAAGGGTATGTAGGGAGAAAAGATCTGATGTTTAGAACTAAAGCTTAGACCAAATTTTACATGGTATTTACTAATAATATGCCTATGCAGCTTAATTTAGTGCTTCATACTAAAGATCTCTGACACAGAGATCAGGAAACCAGAAGAACTCACTGAACTAGTGAATTTTAATAGTATTTACCACGTTTCTAAGCCTAGCCAAGAGAGTTTTTTTCTGTCCAACATTACACCTTGAGGCAGCAAGACTCTCATTCTACCTTGCTGTTGTGAGCTGCAAGATCACATTGCCTTTGAAGGTTTTAAATGATAAATACTTGTCTATTCAGTGCATTTCTTGAATAACAGTCTTTGTTTAAGTACTTTCTGCTGAAGTTTTCTCTCTCCCGTAAAGATTTATCCCTGGATATTTCGTTTCTGCATATACTCTAGGCTACTTTCACATTCCTGAAGTATGTCTTGTTATTCCTCCTACTTTGATTGTTTTAGTTTAACGTCCAGCAACCGGTGTCCAGCTTCTGCCATTACTGTCTAATGGGCCAAATGCTGCCCACAACAATGTAAACTAATTGCTTTGTTTAATGGTATCGTATACTAATCATATAATGATATTTCAGGGCACAACAGACCAGCTCATAAGCAAAGCCCCTATATAATGGCTGTAAAGCAAGTTTACATCCAGACAAGGAAGCAGAAGAAACTGCACTTCATTGTGGGTGGATATGCCTACCTGCTGCCCAAAACTTCTGTTATTCTCCGATGCCCTACCAGGAGATTCCGGAAATCAATGATCACGTGGGAGAAGGATGATAAGAGGCTTGTCAGTTCAGCTCACATCACCATTGCACCCTTCGGGTACATGAAAATCCATCATCTGAAACCTTCAGACACTGGGACATACACCTGCACAGCAGGGCCAGCCCGGGAGCATTTCATAATTAAACTGATTGGAAGCAACAAAAAGATCATTGCTGAGCAGCCAGCTGGTATTAGGGAGGAAGAGGCCATGAGAAAGGCCGGCTTAAACGATGCCTTGCGAACAGAGGATAAACATCTCAATGGGATTTTCTTCAATGGCAGCAAGGCTGAAAAGCGAGGGCACCTTGCTAACCCCAGCAGATGGTATGACAATATTGTCTCAAGGCTGCTACAGCTCAAGGGCTGGCCAGCGGAAAGTCTGGAGTCCTGGGAAGCCCAGGAGTCTGTGGAGAGAAATGCATCCTCAGAACAGGACCAGAGCCAGGAGCATAGCTTGCCATTTACTATGGTCACAGAGCAGAAACGCTTGGATGATATCATAAGAAATTTGTCTCGACAGCCTGAGGAACTTAAAGATATCTACACTGAATATCTTGTTGTGCACCTGGCTCATGAGGCTTTCAGAAGCTACTTGGACCATCAGGAATCTGTCCTCAAAGTACCAAGGCGAAAAGTTGATTCAGCCTCAGTGGAGTACCCTTTCCACAGACGTGTTTCTGGATTTACCAGCTCCCTGAGGACATCATCTGCTGAAACATTTATTCCCACTTCTGTAGACCTGGCCAATGGTTTGCACAGGCCTCATCAAAAGCCTGCCATCCTCCGAAAGATTTCAGCAGCACAACAACTTTCTGCTTCAGAGGTTGTCACCCACCTGGGACAGACAGTGGTCCTAGCAAGTGGCACACTGAGTGTGCTGCTTCACTGTGAAGCAGTGGGAAACCCAAAGCCCACCATCAGCTGGGCTAAGAATGGAGAGGAAGTGAAATACAATGATAGGTAAAGCATGTTATTTAACTTCTAGGAAAATAATTGATATTTTGACTCATCACTTGCCGTGTGTTACTGCCTGTCAGTCCCATGGACAAAACCATGTTTTGCTGTAGTCTGATTTCATAACAGAAAGAAGGGCAAGTGCATGTGAATTGGTAAATGGGTTAAACAGGGCACTGTAAATCTTCAGCAAGGTCTGGATGCCGGGTCAGACTGGTGTGGCAGACAGGAGCCGTACTTCTGTTTGAGTAAGTAAAAATAAGGGATTGTAAAGTACTAAAGGACATAAGTGCCTAATACAGTCAACAGAGCACTCTGTATCCAGAAACTGGGAGTCTTAGTTTATTTTCCCATCTGATAAAGATTGATACAGAGATAAAAAAACTGGTCATTGGTTGTTGCTATTATCCTCTGTTGGAGCTGAAATTGCATTTCTGCTAGTGCTACAGGAGGGCTTGACAGACATGGTTGTGGTAAGAGAAGATGGAGGAGATGAGGTTTTTGCCTTGCACATATATATCCATGCATTAAACTGCCCCAGGATAAGCTTAAAAGGGCATTACAATCACCATTTACTGTGCATGTTCTGATGAAGGCTGTAAATTGTGGAACCACACCTCATGGCTGTCTGCAGCTTTGCTGTGGTCTCAACAGACGGATCATTTAGCATTTGTCTTCTCATGTTAATTGGTGAATCCTAACCTGTTTGAATTCCAGAATGCTGGTCCCAGGTGTAACCTGAGAATTTGACATAACAAAATGCTTTTACCAGTATACCACAAAAATTATGCTGTTTTTCCTTCAGGTGGCCTTTACTTTCTGATCCCTCCACATTATTCATTTGTGTGGAAGACCACACAGAAAGAGGTTATTTTCAGTTGTATGTTTAACTGTCTTGATAACATACATTCTTCCCATGTGTATGCTTGGGATTTTATATTTTGGTTCTGTCCTGTGAGAAATCATTATATAAGAACAGGAAAAGACTGTAGTAGGCAGTAATAATGAGCAACACAGTACAACAAAGTTGTCCAGGGATCTGCTAGCAACTCCTTCTGCACAAGATACTGACCTCAGCTAAGACATACACATTTAGTCATGAGATCATGGGAAAAGATGGAGTCAAGACAAAAATTAATTTCCAGTGTGGTGCCCTTGGATCATCCAGTAAATTCTTGATTTAGGTAAAATTGCCCCTTCTATACAGTTATGAAATTGTTTTCTTCACTTCTTCTTTATTTTGACTATTCAATCAAAGAAAAAGTAATTGCTTTCTATAATGATCTGAGTTTCCCGGTTCTTGCCTCTCTGTCTGAAGGCTAATAAGTATATTAAATTGAACAAAAAAAAAAAAAAAAAAAAAGGTAACTTTTGAAGGGGTAGAGGTCACTGAGAACAAGAATGTACCTCTGGTGGAAATCACATACAGTCATAAGCATGACTTGGACATACAGAATCCCTTCATTTGGATATATTCCTGTGAAAATATCTGTAAGCCACCCCCAAAACAAGTTTCATATATAATTTTTCATCTATTGGGTATATCCTATTAGAATTGGGCCATTAAGTTGAGGATTTTTCTCTCCTTGAAATTACTGTAACTTCTGTGGCATCCATGGAAGGGAAGGGATGTTACACGAAATTGACCTATGAGGAATGCTGAACACCACAGTCAAGAGAAATTGGCAAGTTTATGTCACACTCTATAATCTTTCATGGTATCACAACATGTAGATTAATTTAGCTGGTAAGAGGCACTTACATGATTCCTGAAGTTTTATTTCAGATTTTTTTCATATATAATTTCACAATACTTTTTCAATCCTTATTTCTTTTCCATTCAGTTTGGCTGAAATAGCCTTGAATGTTGTTTTGTTTCTGAATTACCAGTCAGTTGTCTGTGTGCTCAAAATTTCTATCAAAAAGTCAGAGGAAAGTACCATTTCTTTTCCAGTTAGTGGTATAAATCATTGACAACTCTTCTTTAAATATTGAGGCAGTTTGTGCTTTATGAACTTCCTTCTGTGCTCATCATTTATAGTTCCCCTGGGCTAGTGTGTGGGGGAAGAAATGACCAGGCTCTGAGCTTCAGGCACAACTCAACACTATATCTTTGGAGCAAATGGAAATTTAGGAATCATGACGTGTAAAAAATTTGTTCTGTGGATTTTTTTGCTGGATTCTTTAAGATCAGTATTCTGGTTTTGGCTTAGAATGCTCTTGCTGCCTGTCAGTCAGCTGTGCCAATGGAAGTTGCAGTTTAAGCAGACTTAGAGTGTACTGCTGTAAACTGCAAGGTCACAGATGTAAATGTGTGGTGGTGTCTGGTATGTTTGAACTGTCCTTCCGCTCTGCAGTTTGTTTTCTTTGTACTTTGCCAACCATTGAATGGAGAAGAGCCTACCTCTGTCTTAATGGGAATAAGGAAATAAATAGAGGTGGGCTTTCTTGTACCAGTATCAGAGAGAGACCCCTCTTCTGAGAATGGCCAGAGAGCAGTGCTGAAGTTCCTCAGGTCACACCCTACTGAATATACTGAGATCCCAGAACTACTTGGTTGCTATGGCAATTCTTGGAGTATAGGCTGCCAGTTTCAGGTTGGGTGACAGCTGCCTGTTTTGTGTACACAAACCACTGAGATAAAGGCATTCACTTTTACACATTGCGGCCGTGGATTTTTTCTGAGCCAGTGATGTCCAATAATGATGGTTGATATATGGCTCTATTCTCATTGTCCCATTCCATGAGCTGTTTCATCCACCCAGAAGTATGACTCCTACTGCATGGCTATCCTTGCGAAAATTAATTTTCTTTGGCTTTAGTGTAGGTACAGTCACAAAAAGATGCAACTTAGGCCCCCCAAAAATGCTGGTTTTCAGTTACTCAGTAGAATGAAAACATATGACACAAATAGCTGCAACAGTTGAAAATATCTCTGCTTCCAGTAAAAGATCCCCAACTTGTGTCTGCCTATTCAGTCTGAGTGCCTATTTACAGAAAAGTCCACACTCACTCCTAAAGTTAAAGAGTCAAGTTAACACCAACATGGGTTCTGAATGCCATTTCAGAGTCTACTAGTATCCATACCAAAGTTTTTTGACTGCTGTGTATGTTGGAAAATGTTTTATTTTAAAGAAAATTCAGATTAAATTCCTTAGGAAACAGTTTTGAAAGTGAAAAATCTTTGAGGAATTTATGCACTGTTTAATACGCCTTGCAAGTATGCTGCAATTTCTGTCACTGGGGATCCATTAGTGCTTGATAATTCAACTTCTCTAAAACAGGCATAAATTTTATAAGAGGACATGAAGCAGCATGTGAACAGTAAGTGGTATGGAGTTAGGTGTTTGCGAGGTGTTTGTTAGGTGTTTGTCTGATTTAGTCATTGATATATGTCCTGCAAAATATGTCTTTGTCTTGGAGGCAATGCAGTGTGGAGCAACTGAGATGAGACTGATTAAATATTAAGCTGTATTATTTTCAGTCCGTAAATGAGATTCTGAAGACATGCTGGTGACATAAAGAATTGCTACAGCTGGTTGGTTTTTTTCTCAGCCCTGACAAGCAACTCAATACCAAACAAAAATAGCAATCTATGAGCAAATAGGGAATTCAGCCAAAATAATTCTATGCAATGAGGAATGATAAAAGATCTGCTTTCAAGAAAAGCAGCTATGCCTAATTGTGATGCACAAATAACAGAACTGTGGAAAAGAAGATGACATTATGTTTGTTTGTGGAAAAGGACATTAAAACTTGCATTGAGAGGATAGGAGGATGGAGCTGTGTTGGAGTTTTATTTTTTTAAAAAGGCAAGTACCTACCTGGACTAACTCTATTTTTAAAGTATTTGTGCTGGATCTTGAGGTGCCTTAAGCTGACAGAGAAATGTTTATGTCAGGAGAGGTGATTAATAACAAATTATTCATCCTCATGTTTTATAACATGCAGTTTTAGGCAAGATCTTTCCTCAGCCTGAAGATGTCAGAAACATTAATTAAAACTATTTTAGGGGTCTTGTAAGCATTAGTTTGTTGTAGACTGAAGATCTGCCTACGTACTATATTTGTAGACATGCAGACAGAACACACAGAGCTTTTAAATGTTACAGGCTGTTCTAATTTAGGACAACTTCTGAAGATTTAATGAAGTCCATGTAATGATTGAAGCAGTCGGTGTTAAACTAAAAATTTATGTGTGAGATAGAGATGCATGCTAATATTAGTTCTGCAAGTAAAAAAATCTGTCAGTTGCTGTCGCCGTTAGCAGTGACTATCTAGTCAGCCCTACTTATGACTAAGAAGTAAGAAAAACATCCTTGACAGCAAAAGTGGGAAGGCAATTATTTCAGGCATTGGTGGTTTTTTTAGCTGTGAAAGCACAGATGCAATTTTAAAAGTATTAATGTTTGTTTTGCAAATGTGCATTTTTCTAAGCATTTATAAAACTTGTTTAAAAACAGGCATCTCTTTTATTGATAATGACTATTTTTCTTATTACTCACAAAAAGGTAAAAAAATAATGTTATCTCTGGAGTTTTTCTCCTATAATAGATTTTGCTGGGTGGCCCTAATCTGGTTTGGTTTAGAGATCTGCCACCCACAGTGTTGTACAAAACCAAATATCCGTGGCTTATTCGTCCATGAGACATCAGTTTTTATTGTGGTGATGGGAGTGTAAAGAAACTCATCAATTCCAGGATCTGTGAGCAGATTTCTATTGCATGTGTTTTACAGGCATATCCCTCCCCCAGTTTCACCCTTGCCACCCACTGTCAATCACAGCCTCAATTAGAGTTTACAAGCAACAACTCCTGAAAGTTGCTGATGAGAACAGTAGATTTTATCTACAGTTCCAGCTAAAAAGAAAACTCAGAGAAAGGAGCAACAATCTTGAAACACAGTGTGATGAAAACAAGAGTACATAAGCACAAACCCATGGACTGAATTCTTGCTGAAGTAGGTGTATACCAGTGATGCAGCGCCCGATTTCGGGGAGAAAGCTCAGCCAGGCTAGCTCACTTTCTCCCTCGGGGCCGTGCCACCGAGTGCCCGCTCCCTGCCCAGTCACCGAGCAGCAAGGGCAGCGGTGCAGCCAGAGGGTGGCCGACAGTTCTGGCTGTGGGCAGATGGATTGGAGCACCGAGGGGTGAGATAGGGGAACAGCAAGGGCCCTTTGTATGCGTCTCCAAGAAGGCTTTATTCCTAAGGGGACAAAATACCTCTGAAGGGATGCAGTGACAGTAGAACCAAGAACAGTACAATGTTACAACTTATAAAAGGAGGAGGCCTCAGGGGAGCAGACAACACAGTAACAAACATGGGGAGAACAGAGGAGGAGCACAAGGCGGGATCACATCGCCTCAGAACCAATGAGGGATGCATGGGGAGAAGAACACTCTCCCAGAACCTATAGGAATCCAGGGATTACATAGATGACACAGAGGGTTCTAGAACGAGAGGTTGGGATTCCACTTAAATGACAAGGCAAAGGGCAGGGCCACAATGATGGACATGGAAGGATCAGGAATTAGGGGTAGGTATTTGCACTGAGAGACAGGAAAGGGGGCAAACAGCATTGGGCTAAACCAACTGTGAGGGGGTTGCTAGGAACAAACCATTCAAACATACTGAATATATTACAGCAATAACCAAAAGGACTATCACAACAAAGACTCACCGCCACATCTCCCCCTTTGTTTAGTTTTTTTGAGGAGCTGTGGGGAGGAGTGGTAGGCATCAAACTTGAGTCTCCTCCCACCACTGCAGTGGTGGGGGAGACTTTCGGTGGACATTTTTTCTTGATACAACTCTTTTAGTGATGTTAATGACTGCAGAAAGGAGGAGAACTAAAACAACCCATAAAATAACTTTCACAATTAAGGACATCCATCTGGATATGCCCCAGTTCTTAAATAGGTTTTGGAACCAGTGCCTGGTCTCTTCCTTGATGGTGTGCGTCATGTCCTTCATTTTGTTGACTAAGGCATGGATATTCTAGATTTTTTCTGTGATGTTAAAGCAACAGAGTCCTTCAAACTCTTCGCAGCCATGCCTGTGCACTAGAAGAGTCTGAAGTCTATGGCCACACAATTTTGTAGTGTGGCCCGCCTGGTAGCTTCCTCATTTTCTAGGAGGTCACTGAGAGCAACTGAGGTCAAGTTGGCCTGTTTCACCCCCCAGCACTCTACGTGGCCCAATTCACCCAGCACTTTTGCTGCTGCTGCCCACAGTAAAAAGGCAGAGATGGCAGCTCTTTTTGGAAGTGACGAATGGACAATTTCAGAGTCACAATGCTCATCAAATTCTTTAATGCTACATTTTTGGACTGCCAAGTGGTTAGATTTAAATTGCCAATTTAAACTTTGTGTTTGGTTTGGCAAAAATAGGGACAGCTGTATGATGGCACATGGGCCTCATATTAGATGAGAGGGCATTCCCACCCAGGCCCTTTGCCCACAAATTAAAAAGACACCTTTTGGCAGCTTGAGCAGTAACTGATTTTCACTTGATGAGATATTCAGGTGTGTAATGGATTGACACCATTTTGCTGCCTGAAACTCTTTTTTGTGGATCTTAACAGAAGTATAAGATTTGGAGTAATAAGGGGGTTTAAAAATGAATTGAACACAATAGGGTGCAACAGAGGAACCAAGGAGTTCAAATTCAGTGGGCTCTTTTTCTAAATTGGGTAACTCAGAAAACCACCTGCACCATAAAACTAAAGAGTCTGTAATAGGAATGTAACATCAATAAACAAGGGGAGTATTTTTACTGATTTCATTAATGAGGGCCTTGAGCTGAGTTGGATCCTGATTAAAGGAAAAGGGAATCCCCACCAGGCACATTGACATTGGGTCGTCCACAGCAGCTATAGACAGACACAGATGTCTTGTTGAAGTGCATGGGCAAGGGTAACCCAGACGTTGTCCTTCAGCTGTGGGACAATCCATGCATCTGGGGACTGGTCCAGCAGCATCAGGAGCCACAGATGTCTCCACATTTTACTGACCAGAATGGATATTGTGTAAAGAAAAGAAAAATAACATGTGGGAGACTCAACACAAACTTTCAGTAATTATGATATAAAGAAAGTATAAAATTCATAATTCCTCCCCTACTTCCCTGTGCCTTTTACGATTTGAGGCCACTGATACGTCAGTGGGATCGTTGGAAGGGGATGGGGTGGTTGTGTTGCAGTCCTTGCCCCTGGCTGGAATATAGGCTTGACACACTTGCATGGGATCCACCTAAGGCCCGAAAGAGTGGACACGCAAGCATATCCACACCCCCAGGTTATTAATTCGAAAAGCCTTCTGGTCTCACAGATCTCTGGATCTTTTCACCATGACTGGCGACTGCTCTTTGAATTCTAGCATCTTATTTTGATGGAAATGTCTTGTTACTGGGGGGTTCAGGTTCTCAATGGAGCCTTTCAAGAAACTAATGGTGAACAGTGCCTTTGAGATCCTGATATGTGAGTATTTTATCTTAACATCCCCTCTCTGATGTTCTAACATTTCCTTCAGATTCTGATGAGCTCATTCTATTATTGCCTGGCTGGTGGGGGAGTATGGAATACCCATCCAATGTTGAATCCCCCATTCCAGCAGCAAATCACTGGACACCCTGGAGGTATAGGGCAACCCATTGTTTTAATTACCCTGGGGATCCCAGAGTGGAGAAGGCTTGCACTAGGTGTTTCTGTGCATCTCCAGCCTTCTTCCCGGTGTGTGCTGAGGCATAGATGGCACCAGAGAAAGTGCCCACCGAAACACATACATCAGTCTTCCAAACTGGGGAACGTGGTTGACGTCTGTCTGCCACACCTTGCAACTTTAGAGTTCTCTCTGGTTCACCCCTGCTCCCATAAATAGTAATGAAGACTCCAGGCAGTTGGGGCATGGGGCCGCAATCGCTCTTACCTAGTCACACCTAAGATGGAACTGATGGACCAGACCAGGCACATTTTGATGGAAATGCTGATGGCTAAGTTTGGCCTGATGGAAGATGTTACTTTGGCCAGCCAGCTGCAATGGGGTGGCCAGGGCGTCAGCTCTTTGATTCTCCTCTGCAATGAAACCAGGGAGATCTCACGTGCATTATGTAAAATGATTGCTGTCTTGGGGGTAAACCAGCTCTATAGGTTTTGAGAGCAACCTAAAAATCACTGCAATCAAGACCTCCCTCAGCACTGCGTGCTCTGCCCTAGATGTATGCCAAATCAGTGACAATATTGATTGGCTCTGTGAATCTTTCAAAGACCCTGATGACTGCGTCCAACTCAGCTGCTTGAGGGGAGCCCTCAACAATCTTAACCTTGGCTTCCCACTGCTGAGTTTGAGGGTCCTTCCAAGTCATTACTGACTTGTGAGAACTCCCAGACGCATTGGTTAAAACTGTCAGGGCCTTGAGAGTCTTACGGCTTTGTTTCTCTTTTGGGACCAAATTAAACTCCGTGTTAAAGAATTTGTGGCCCGGGTTATGGATGGATAATTTTCCAGGGTAGCTATCAAGGATGATTTATAGATTTTCATTGTCTCTTAACAGTTATTCCAAAGTCTCGTTGGTCAGTTTCCCAGTGGACAGCTTGATAGGTACATGAATACACGTGAAGTCACACCCTACAAACGCATGTGCGCCCTGACTTTGCTTATCAGCTGGGCCATCAGCTTTTGTGGCCATGTGATGCTCTTGGGCAACTGATGGCCGAGGAACACCCACTCTACGATTAAGAGGAGGTCCCTTTCACCTTTGTCCCACTGAAAAATCAAGCCATACAAGTGTGGCAGCTTCTCCAGGATGATAAAATTTAATGGAAGCTCCAGCCAGCAGCAAAGGGCCTGACAACTTTCCAGTGCCAGTTGGACCTTTCCCAGTGCGTCTTTTGCCTCCTGGGTCAGAAGCCTCGGGGTATGCATCTCCTCCCCACCTTTAATAAGTTGAAAAAGGAGATAGATCTCCCATGATGAGCCCAGCCAGACACTGACCCAGTTCAAAGACCCACACAACTGATGGAGATCCCTAAGGTCTTGGGCTTGTCGTTGATCACCAGCTTCTGTGGTGTCATCATTCGGTTGGTGATCTCAAGACCAAGATACCTCCAGGGTGGCAGCCTCTTCACTTTTTCTTGTTGAAACTCAAATCCTGACACCAACAAAGCAATAATGTGCCATCAAGAACCTGCAGAAGTATGTTGTCATTGCGAGCACACACTAGCACATCATCCATATAATGGTAGATGACGCACTCCCCTTCTTTGGCACGCAGTGGGGATAGGATTCTGGTGATGTATCACTGGAAGAGGGAAGAGGAGTTCTTCATCCCTTGGGAAAGAATATGCCAGTGGCTAGCACCTCATGAGAGCCTCTCGGTTGATGGAAGGAACCAGGAACTCCAAACGTGGGGCATTGGCTGGGTGTAGAGAAATTTAAAAGAAACAGATTTGATATCAATTACCGCCAGTTTCCAATCTTATGGGAGCATTGAGGTGGATGGCATCCCTGGTTGGAGAGACCCCATGTCTTTGATGACTTCATTTGTTTTTCTCAGATCGTGAAGGAGGCACCACTGTCCTTCCCCAGCTTTTTGATAATGAATACCGGGGAATTTCAAGGGCTGTTTGTTTCTATGATATTACCTTTTACTTTCGACGAGTTGAGTGAGTGCACTTAGTTTCTGTTTCTCAGTACCCACTGATCTACCCAGACAGGTATATCAGTGAGCCAGTTCAGTTTCTGAGTAGGGCACTCTTCATCAGTGGCCACACTCAAAAAACCTGGGGAGTTGTAGGGATCTCAAGCCTGACTCCCCACTGGTTCATGGCGTGTCTCTCCCACAGAGTGAATTTGGAATATAACATAAATGGGCATACTTGAGCCAACTGCCCATCAGGTCCCGTAATTAGTACAATGCTCTTAGACTGCTTTGCCAATTAAATTCTCCCTACATCTTGAAACCCACTTGCCACGTCTTGTAGCTCCCAGTGTGACAGCCATTTGTGCGGAGAAATGTCCGTCGCATCCGCCCCTGTGTCCATCATCCCTTGTAGTTGTATAGAATGCCCCCTACTCTTAAGGCTGCACCAAATGAGGGGCTTGTCCTCTCCCATTGCCTTGGTGTAATAAACTGAAAGGTCCAGGTCATCAAACAGCTGTTGAGCCAATGGAATGGCCTGATGATGACCTGGCCTTTCAGGAAGAGGCAGGAATGGCAGGGATAGACACAACATGCCAGGAGAATGAGATACCTCAGAGTAGGTGGTATAACTCCCGGCTCAATATGGGTCTTAGGGGGTGTGTGTCTCAAGTCCCTTACAACAAGGTACTTACAACCCCGCCAGTAGAGATCTTTGACCCTTTGACAAATCACAGTGTCCTATCCTGGGTCTACATGGATTTCATGCCAGTACGGTGAAGAAAACATCATAGATTGGGTTAATTCAAGCCGGAACGGCTTTGTCTTGTCCTGGGAAGTGAAAAAAACAGAGGGACCATCATTAAGGTTTTCATTAACAACCACCCTGCGCTCTGCACAAGGCAGTTCCAAGCTCTTTGTCTTGTCCTGGGAAGTGAAAAAAACAGAGGGACCATCATTAAGGTTTTCATTAACAACCACCCTGCGCTCTGCACAAGGCAGTTCCAAGCTCCCACAATAGTTTTTTGGAGGGTTGTTTCCTCCCCTTCCCCCTTGTCCCCTTCCCCTCCTCAGTAGTACTGGAGGAGCATTCCCTAAAAACAGACAGTCCCAAATCCAATGTCCTGGCTGCTTGCAATGGAAGCAGTAATACTTCCTTGGTGGAGTGGCCGGTGGAATGGTGTCCATAACTGCGGCTGTCTTTTCTTTGGTGGTAACACTCTTCTGCTGTTCCGCTGGTCTTGCTTTCTTAGTACACTCTTCCATAATAATGCCTGATGAGGGTGGCGGTGTAAAGGGAAGGGCAAGGATGATCTTTCTGCACTACTCATTGGCATTTTCCATGACCACTTCCAGGATGATTTTCTCTTCAATTTCTGGTTTGGCCACATTCCGCTCAACAACCGCCCTGACCCTATCTACAAAATCTAGAAAGGTCTCATCAACCCATTGTTTCAAAGATATAAAACTGGGCAAGGGCTCTTTTTTTGGCATAATTTGGAATGCCTTTGCCTTTTGAGCAGCTTCCTTTATATTGTCAAGGACAACTTTAGGGATTTTTTCAGTTTGCTTCCAAGCCAGGGCCCAGTCACCCTCTCAGACTAGATGACTTATTGTGATGAGATTGTCATCTAAATCAGTTGCCGTTTCAGTGTTGTCCCAAAGCTGAGGGAGGAGGTCAGCAAGCAGTCCCTTCCAGGCCTTGAGACACAGCTGATACTCAGATGGTGTGAGCAGGCTGGAAAAGATTTGTTTTAGATCACCCGGGACTAAGGTGTTTGCCAATAACTTTGTTCTTAAGGGGCCCTTGAAATATTCACTGTGCCGGCCAACCTCCTTCTGAGTCTTGTACAATTCTATGATGTTCTGGTAGGAGAAAGGCACCCACTTGGGATGCCTCTCGCTACTGCCATAAGTTAGTGGGGGGGCGAAGATGACATCACCATCATTGTTCTACCCTCGGTTTCCCACTGCCTCACCCACAGCCCCCACATCACCGTAGGAACCAGAAGGATAGCATGGGAAACTGGAAGTGGGTGGAGCTGGCAATGGAACCTGGAGCCAGAGCCAGGACTAGTTTGGGTGCAGCAACTGA
The DNA here is from genome assembly GCF_028018845.1 of Melospiza georgiana. Lineage (NCBI taxonomy): Eukaryota > Metazoa > Chordata > Aves > Passeriformes > Passerellidae > Melospiza > Melospiza georgiana. The sequence continues at coordinate 32,910,725 of NC_080465.1, read as the reverse complement.
AGGCAGTGGAAATTGGGGATGGAACTTCCGGAGGAGGGGCACTGGGAGGACCCATGGGCGGAGCCAAATTGATTGACACCAAGGAATGGAAGGAGTCAGGAACATAGGAGGGGTTTGGGGACAGGAAGGGGCAGGGAAAAAGGGATTGTGAAGAGAAGAAACACAAGTGAGGGGTCACTTCATGTGGTGACAGCCGTCTTGTGTTCCTTTTTCAGCATTCAGGAAGGTGTCATCTTGGAGATAAACCAGGGTATTTATAACTGGGGAAGAGGGTGAGGTTACAGGGACTGGGAAAGGATCCCTGACAGTGGAGCCAACAGTGTGAGGGCACAGATACTGAGGAGGTTTTGGGGAACCAGGGAGACAATCCATGACTAGGCTGCCCTGCGCCTTCTCTGGGTGGTTTGCTCCCCCCCGTCTACCCAATATGGAACAAGGGGGATGAGGAACAGGGGATGAGGAACAAGGGGTCTTGGAGTGAACTGGGGATGATATATTTGTTTGTTTCTCTACTTTCCTTCCAAAATATTTTGTAATTGATTGCATTTTAATGAAAAGATGAAAAAATTCATCCCCCAGTGAGTCGCCCTCTGTAGTTTTTATTGTGAGCTTGGCTCCCACTCCATTCCAAAATGCGACCATCTTAACATCTTGGGGGTCACATTCGGAAAATGGAAAAACAACTATCTTACAAATCTCTTCAATTGACTCTTAGAAAACACCATTCCCCACTCTCCAGGGAACTCACAACTTGGAGATAAGCTTCCTGCTGTGGGGTTGACATTCTGGCACCCATACTGCCAACACAACTTTTTCCTCCAAACTTCCATGGCTAAAAGGAGCAAACTAAAGAAAAAGGGTCCAAGGAATCATCAGGCGTGGGATGCTAATGCAATGCACCACACTTCCCCTAACCTGGGAATGCACCCACACCCAGCCCATGAGCACCCAGCTGGGTCTGTCCCAGCTGCCGGGATACTGACCAATCCGATGATTTTCGGAAAGAAAGACGTAAGGAATGGTCCTCACCCAGGAAGGGGTCCTCCTTATGTCCACCACAACGCGTAGAAGGTTGTCCCTTCCTCCCCTGGGAGCCGCAGCGACCAGAAAGCAGGCGAGCTGCTCAGGGGTTCTGATGATCCAACAAGCTTTACAACCCTGACAGCTCGGGTCAGAGGGACATCTCTTGCCGGGGTCTGGCCACGAGAGGGAAGGCTGCACGTTGGGTGCCAAGCAGACACAGCACCCGATTTCAGGGAGAAAGCTTAGCCAGGCTAGCTCACTTTCTCCCTCGGGGCCGTGCCACCGAGTGCCCGCTCCCTGCCCAGTCACCGAGCAGCAAGGGCAGCGGTGCAGCCAGAGGGTGGCCGACAGTTCTGGCTGTGGGCAGATGGATTGGAGCACCGAGGGGTGAGATAGGGGAACAGCAAGGGCCCTTTGTATGCGTCTCCAAGAAGGCTTTATTCCTAAGGGGACAAAATACCTCTGAAGAGATGCAGTGACAGTAGAACCAAGAACAGTACAATGTTACAACTTATAAAAGGAGGAGGCCTCAGGGGAGCAGACAACACAGTAACAAACATGGGGAGAGCAGAGGAGGAGCACAAGGCGGGATCACATCGCCTCAGAACCAATGAGGGATGCATGGGGAGAAGAACACTCTCCCAGAACCTATAGGAATCCAGGGATTACATAGATGACACAGAGGGTTCTAGAACGAGAGGTTGGGATTCCACTTAAATGACAAGGCAAAGGGCAGGGCCACAATGATGGACATGGAAGGATCAGGAATTACACTGAGAGACAGGAAAGGGGGCAAACAGCATTGGGCTAAACCAACTGTGAGGGGGTTGCTAGGAACAAACCATTCAAACATACTGAATATATTACAGCAATAACCAAAAGGATTATCACAACAAAGACTCACCACCACATAGCAGGACCTTATGAGTTATACTCCTGCAAAACCAGACAGTGAAAAGAAGCAGTTCATAAGAGCACTAAGACCATATTAATTCTGTTTAACCATAGGCAGTACGCTGAGCTCATGGTAGGCTGCTCTTACTGGACGGGAAACAAACGGTGGGTTCAGCCCAAGGAGGAGCTGAGAAATCCTCTCTATCTTCACTGATTATTAGAGTCTGATTACTAAGCAGTCTTTCTTTAATACACATATCAGCAGTAGAGGAACTGAGAATGAGACTAAAATTTATTTTAAGTAATCACAACTTACAGTCTCAATGTAAGAATTTAAATTTCTTCATATATTTTTAAATTGAACCCAAAGGCCTGATCTATGAAAAATACTACCTAAACCTAAAAATTCCCAGTATATATGTTCATGTTCACATGGACTAAGAGACTATTACATCTTTATTTCTTTCTGCTTTATGCCAGGTTGCTCCTTCAGCCTGATGACTCCCTGCAGATTCTGGCGCCTGTGGAAGCTGATGTGGGTTTCTATGCTTGCAATGCATCCAATGCCCTGGGATCTGACTCTGTCTCCATTGCTGTCACACTAGCAGGTAATAGTTTAACCTCTGTGATTGCAGGATTGTCTATGTTATTTGTGTGAATCTGGACAGTTGTTTGTGGGGTAACAGATGGCTACTAAAGCTATGTAACATGCATCAACAGAAGTACACTGGTGAAAACACAGGGTGTGAGATCTGCAAAAACCCAAGGCTTTCATAGATAGTTTGTGAGGTCTACATGTCTCTGCAAGACATCAATGCTTTTTCTTACTTGCATCTGACATGCTCTTAAAACAGTATCGTGGTTATTTGCAGCCTGTAGGGGCAGTGCAGTCCAAGCCTGCCAACTTCTGTGCTTCATTTTAAACATAACACTGATCTCTTCAGTATAACAGATGGATTGCAGGAGTTACTCAGGTGTACATTAGGCAAGCAAGAAAACTTCCGGAGCTGAATCTTGTACAGGATCAAACACTGTATTGTCCTCAATCACAAGCGTGGCTGACACTGTTTCAATTGTAGCAAATAGAGGTTCTCAAAAAATTAGATTCCATGTTTTTATTCCTCTAGTAGCAGATTCTAAAGCAGACTAAATATCCTGTGCTGGTTTAGAATTCAATTCTAAAGAATTACACCAAACACAGAGAAGATTTCAGTTGAGAGAAGCATAAAGAAAATGTAATAACTCAACAGTGGATAGCAGTGAAGCTTAGAAAATCAGTAAATCAACTAGAAAGAGACTTTGTTTTGTCCTTTAGCAGAACGGGTGACTCTTCCAGAGCAAAAAGAAAAATCTGCATCAGAGCTACAAATTACCAGTAGGCAAAACTGAAGAGACTGATCCTTTTTACACTACTACTATCAGAAATAACTTTGCTGAACTCCAGGCAGCAAGGTAGTAGTGCTGCTGTTAGGGTAGTGTCATATTTTAGAAGAAGCAGCTCACACTAAAACTACTATGCTGCACCAGCATGAAGCTGAGCATGAGATTAAAAAATCATCAGTCAAAACCACTGTTCTGTCCACATTGTTTAGTAAGTGTAAAAGCCATAGTTTTTGTACATGTTGTGGCAATATTTTTGTATAACACTGTAAAACTAAAGTGTTAGATCTATATGTCACACAGGAAGACTTTAGCTTTTTAATTATAATTAATTATCAAAGCTGTTATTTAAACATTTAGGTGAACTAACATTCATGCTTCCCAGACTCAAGCAAAACTCCTCTTAGGAACTGGTATACTTTTGCATCTCACATCTAAGGTAAAAAGCTGAACAGCTTATAAAATGAGACCATAAATATCAAAGTGAAATACTGATCAGTTCTTGGAACAAAGTAACAATCTTTTTACCATAATGGATGTATTTTCTCCAAAAAACATGGAAAGCTGAGATCATCTTAGAGGAACCAAGAGTGGGGATGAAAGCTTATTTCATTAAAGAATTTTCTGATTCATTTAACACATGCATGGAAAAAAAAGACAGTGGAATATGCTCCTTTTTTGTTTTCACAATGGTTTCCTACTTGTTAATGGGTTGAACAGCTAAAAGAATTTTAGTCTTGTGGCGGGGTTATGGAAACCAATCAGGAAAATAAAAGGCTGATGGATAGCTGAAGAATTTTTCTTTTATTTAGACTTTACCAAAAGAATCAAAACTTTTGGAGGTATTCAAACAATAAGATATAGTCTTTTACTTAGCTATTCTTGGGTATTAAAATAATCAAACTAAAAAATGTGAAGTAGAAAAAACAACCAAACTGATATGACAGGAGTTACAGATGAATGTTATCTTTTAAAAGCCCTGGAAATATAGCTATATGGAGAGATTTATATTTAAGACTGACTTAAATTTTAAGAACTCTCCATGAGCTCAATGAAATCAAATTATTTTTCTCAGATCCATTTTTTCTTCATTGGTCAGTGCCAAATTAACATGCAAATAAAGCTAGTGATAGACATTAGCCTGAAAATGCAGCTTTTGGAGTCACATAAGGATATCTGGTTTTGTATCTGACCACTTATTTCAAATGGGGAGAAAAAAGATGTTTATAGATTTTTGGAAAATTATGTGTTTGAAAATGCAACACTGAGTCAAAACCATCGAAGTCTCATGTGATTTAAAGCAGTTCTGTTATCTTCTGCTATTCTGGCAATATCCTGACTGCAGAGCACTTTCTCTGAGACAGGGGAGCACCCTAATTCAGCTCTTGTCAGCTCTGCTGCAGTAGTGCTCTCTCTCAAAGCTAAGCTTGGGTACCCCTGACCTGTTTTGTGAGCATCCCTTTACAGTAGCCCTACAAAAGGATATGCAGAAGGTTTCTTGAGCCACTGATGGTGGATAACTTCATAAGTAATCCCACAAAGACACAACAGCAGTGAAACACGTTGACTTGCTATCACCAATGTTGAAAGTACACTTTATTATGGGCAAAATGGTAGCTATTAGAGATAAACCCCTTCCCATCAGATAACCTGTTTTGTTTTATCTGAAACGTGTAGTGTATGACATTAATTCGGTTTTAATCCCTCATCTTCTTCTGCTGGCCATTATGAGAAATGGTTTTCCCCACCCTGGTGTTTCCCCTGTTGTTTAAGGAAACCATGATCACTGTGTAGAAACAGCTTGCATGTTACTCCAGACTTTCTCTGCTGTGCTTGTAGCCGTCACTCAGGCTCCTGGGGTTGGTCTTTACCAAGGGGGGTGGTGCACTGCGGCGCCAGGCAAGCATCTCGCTGCAGCTCCAGCTGTGCTGGTGTTAATTGATTCAGCTGGTTCTCCTGCATGTCCTTATGGCTTCAATGCTATTCTGCCTCTGCTTCAAGCATGCCTTTTCTTTTTTCGAAACAGCTTTACCCATGGACTTTGGTGACACTGAAATATTGTAAAAAGCAGGTGGCCTTGCACTTCATTTTTGCCTTATCCACCTGCTTGTCGTGTCTACTTTCACAAAGAGTGTTCCAGCCTGTCTATCCCATTGTGACGCTGATATGCTTGTTATGATAAACTGTGATGCTTCTTTTTGCAGGAAAGCCACTGATAAAGGCATCAAGAGCTACCATGATCAACACTGAATCACCTGCTGTCACTGTTGATATTGGAAGCATGCTGAAAACAATCCAGAAAGCAAATGTTAGCATTAACTGCCAGGTTGCAGGTAAAAAATTACTCTCTCCTGTGCAGGTGCCTTTGGCTATAAATTTCTGTGGGATTCTTTGCTGAATTGCGATCTCCAGTTCCAGCTGAGTGAAATTACAAGGTTTTCCTAGCTCTTGGACAAACTTCATTGCTTCCATTAATTCTTATCACAGAACTTGTCTTCCTTTTGTCCATATCAAACAAGGCAAGTGTAGTGGCTTAAGAAGATTGGGCTCAAAAAAAAAAAAACTCTGAGTCAATGTGACAGGCGTCATTGTAAGAGATACACAGTGTGGTGTGGCTGCAACAAAACTGATACACATGGCTACCGGTTGGGGATGTTCAGTGGCAATATACAAGCATGGACTGACTAATTTTGTCACTGATGGGGATTTTAAAAATCACTCCAGCTCGTTTCTTATTTTTCTGCCAAACTTACTTTACATTAAAGGCATATTAGCACTTTTTTTTCTGGGTTTTTTTTTTCTTTTTTTTTTTTTTTTTCATCTTGGAACTGCACGTGTTTAGAGGAATTCTACTGAAGCAGGATTTTCCCTAAAACTGTTAAACTGTTTTCCAGTCAGAGACTGAATATCCCTCAGTCTTACAGTGACGGTTTGCCTCTTTCCAGTGGTAACCAAAATAGGTTGACCTTATTGTGTGTGGCAGTCCTATGGCTGTTTGGAATGACGTTGAGATCAGGAGGAGGAGCTGGGAAATCTCTAAAGACCTGGGGGCATACCATGGTTTTATTACACTTTTATGCATAGTGTGACGCACTCTTGCAATCAGACTGGTGTTCAGTGACTTTCAAGGAAGAAGATGAAAATGATACCTATGGTTTTTTTTCCCAGGCCTCACCATGCTCACCTGCATGGACACTGTGTGAAAGAGACTAAACATTACATTAACACCAATTATTTTGTATTTGTCTCTCTAGGTTCTCTTAGCTGCCCAGGCACATAACACACAGATTCAGACAGTTATTGGTGATCTAAGTGTAGCCATTTCTCTTCACCAAAAGCACCATGTAAACAACAGAATGTGACTAAATAAAGTTTCCACAGTGCTTATAGTATCAGAAAACTACAGGAGAGAAGCACAAAATGGTCAAGGGCACAAATTCAAAGTCTACTCTGAGAGGAAAATAATCTCTAGCAATTTTGTAAAACACACCCACTATGACAACATCTAAAATGGAAAATTTTAGCTTCTTGTGTCTTCTTGTCTAATAGAAGGCTTTTTGGTATCTAGTATCTGTATGTTGGAGTCTTCTGTGACACAGAAAAAATTTTCTTAAATCCCAGTTTTCTCCATGGGTGAAAAAAAAATCCACTACTGCCTCCGTAGAAAACGTTAACTATGTTGACACCAGAGGGTAATGCCCTTGAAATTATCATAAACCCCAAAGCTGGGATGTTAGAAAGGGAATAAGAGAGTGAGTAATAAGGACAGATGTGTTTTATGGGCACTGGAATCCTAATTTCATAAAAATAGTGTTAATAATTCAACAGCAATTACAAAAAAAGCTACCTTGAGGAATGATCCAAGAACAGGAATTTCTATCAACTGTCTCACATACACCTGGAAAATGAACCAGCTCATAAAGTCTGTAACATAGTATGAGAATAAGTGTAATTTTCCTCCTGATGTAAGCACAAACTTTTTGATTTAGCTTTATGATTATTCACCTTTTACATAGATTTGATCACCCTTAGAACAATCAATTCTAAGGATAAGAGTGACATGCACTACTTCTGCAGTCAGCAAATGTGTTGTATACTAGTGATTTCTTTTGGGTAGATAAACTTTACATCGGTATAGTTTGCCAAAGCCCCCCAGAAAACATTAACAATCAAATGGCTACTAAATCATAGTAAATTAACATGCAACAGTTAATGCAATAACATCTGGCAATAAAAAATAGATTAGTATATGAGAGCAAAGTTAACACAGTTAGAAAGAAAACTAGTTAGAAAGCAGATTCAGAAATTATGTCGAGACTTGTCTGGATAAAACAGCTCTTCACACAGTCTTGTAAAGCTATAGTTTTTTCCTTCTAGTACTTCCTCTCTAGTCATGTCAGGATGTCCTGAGCCAGCACAACCAATGAGAGTTCTAGATCAGTTCATTCCATTAATATGAGCTGTGTTTCTATCACTGCGCTGTACAGCCTGTGGTAGAGGACCATGCGTGTATTGGATCTGGATAGCTCAGCTCAGGTAAAGACACATTTTTACTGAGAGTCTTTCTTAGATTTAACAGCAATACCTCAACATTAAGGGGATCTCACTTTTAACCCCCGTTTCTTCTGCTGCTAGTGAAATGGAGAGGAATCTGCCTTTATAGACTAGGACTATCTGAGTAGCTGCCTGCGAGAAGCAAACTAGTTGTGTCTGTCTCTGTATTTATTTAGTTGTTTTATTTGAGTCGCTGCTCTAAAGGACTGTGGCCATGTGAAATCTTCCTTGACCATTCCTCTTTTTCTTTAGCCTTCACTCAGTATTTCTCATGTCATCTTGAACTACTTGCCTTACAAATATTTTTGCCTTGTAATACTTGTGTTAGTTACACTTTGCCAATGTTTTTTCCAGGTGTTCCTGAAGCAAAAGTTACTTGGTTTAAGAACAAGGTCAAGCTGTCCTCTACTCACCATCTGCATAATGGGTTGCTGTTAATAGCAAATGTTTCTTTATCAGATCAAGGGTTATACTCCTGCAAGGCATCCAATCCCCACGGGGAAGTAACTGAAAGCTCCCAGCTGTTGGTTCTTGGTAAGTCTGGGGTATTTTGATATTTTGGACTGGCAACAGCAATAATGTGGCTACTGGCACATCCAGATGACAGAACTAATTGGTTGTTGTGGAAAGAGGAAATGGCATTCAGGCAGCCCTGTTCTAAAGAAAGCATCAGTCTCCATTTGTACTCTGGGCAGCATCAGTTTAAGCAAGGTGGTGGTAAAAGGAAAGTGGATAAGGAGAAAACGTCTAAGGACAGAGGTTGCACCTCCCAGTCCCAAGATACTCTCTCAGAATTGCTAGGTAAGAAAAGCATTTCTTAACCATGTCTTAAAGTGACTATCTTAAAATGAGAGTGATGGCATTTTTCCCTGTGAAGTGCTCTGTCTCTGCTGAGCAATCTTCCCATTCAAGGCTGTGTGATACTGACACATCTCACAAAGGTCCATAAAATCAGTGTGCTTCTAAAAAGTACATCTCAAGTTCTGTGAATGGTGAATTTTACTTTCCCCGTGCTTTTAAACACCAGACAGAAAGCCCATCTGTGTGATTTGAGAGTGGCAGCTGTGAGATGTGAGTGGAAGTGGTACCTGGTGGAAACTGGAATTGTGCGAAAGGCAATTGTGGGAAAGGCGTTTCCTTTCCTAGTAACTCATCTTCTGTAATTTCTGCCTGCCTGGCAGATGACTGATCCAGACAGACTTTTTAAGTACTTTAGTAGTGCATTTGGTGGTGAAGTCTCAAATTTGGAAACCTATTCCCCACAACTGGGGCAGTACCATTAGAGCATCCACTACAGCTCTCATCTTTCATAACTCGTGAGCTTCCAGAGGATGTATAACAGTGAAATTTTCCCAGACAGTACTAAAAGGAAGGTTCAAACTTTTCTCCCACTAATCCAGACTGACTCTAGAATATCAGTCAAAAAAAAAAAAATCTGGAAAAAAACCAGCTGAGTTTCAGCCTATAAATAAATACTCCCAGATGATCTCTAAATCCTTTTCTGATCATTATAGATGGCTTAGCTTTTAAAGATGGTGAGTTACTGTGAGTTATGCAAGCTGCTTATGTTTGTAAGCAAATTACATTTTTAGTTCCTTGATGGAACAGAACAGTTCAGGTATCCTTGACCTGTACTCCAGGTGCTGAATGATATCAGCAGTAGAAAACTTGCATAATGGGTGCCGTGATCTAATTGAAAAGGGATGAAGCCACTGTTCATTTTGATCAAATATCACATCATTTTCATGACAAGCAGAATTGGGAATGCTAGGTGTTACCTCAATTTTTAAAATAGCATTGTGATTAGTAAACAACTAAATCCTGCAGTTCTCAGCATAGACTGATCCTCTTGAACTCTGAACTCTTAGTCCTTTGGAGTTCTGCCTAAGTATTCCACAGGATCTGGCAGCAATATAACTATATTTAATTAGGGCTTGATCCAAGTTGTAGCAGACACTAAAAGTTTTTCATTAATTGTCATGAACATTTCCTTCATCCTCTACGCTGTATATATTTGCTTTTTCTTCCAAGCTGCTGTATCTCCAGATACCATATAACTCTGTCATATATGAATAGGGACAACCAGAATGCTGTGGTAACCTTCGAAGATGATTTCTTTCAGTTTGTGGTCACATTGATACAGATGTTATTTTAATAATTTCTCCAGCACCTTACCTCACATGAGGCGAAGTTTCAGTAGTTATCCAAAGTTGCTTAATCTGCCCCTCTGAAATGGCAGTGTTGCAGCACAGTGAAAATTGCAGCAATATCTGGCGAGGGGGAGGTGGGAGGGGTAGTGGGAGAAGATGAGCGGAGTCGATGTCCCAAGATGTTTTCTGCTATAGTGTTGCTCATTGTCCCAATCTGTTACCAGAGCCTCCACGACCTCTTCCTTACCTAGAAGACTTGACAGCAGTGCTTAGCAGTGCTGGGCCCAGCACCCATTCAGTGCTGACTTCTCCTTCAGGAACAAAACTGACTGTCAGTCCAGGGAGCTCTGCTCTCATAGGTAAGTCAAGTGCTTTAAGATTTTTAAATTTTAAAGTCTTTAGAGTTTATATTACAATTGCGCATCTGGTTAACCTTTACATTAAGGATTTGGTTGTCCAGACATGGGCACTGAGACAAAAGACGTCAAACAAATGATTTGTTGTGCGTCATAATCACTGCAGAATACTTTTTAGGCCTCAGAAATTTATTTTTAAAAAGAAGGGCCTTTAATTAGTCCAAAGCTGCATGCAGAATAAGGGGTCCATGGTGCCACCCTTTATATATATACAGCACCCTGTAAGAAGCAGTTCCTGCCCTGGAGAGATGGAATTATCCAACACAAAGACAGGGCACACCAGAGTGCTACTTGATCTAAAAGAAGAGACATTGGTGGTTCTGTTTTAATTTTTCTTCTACATTTGAGTAGTTGCCTTTCCATATGCCTGCTACTCATGTTGTATATCCTTCTTCAGAGCCTTTCCCACAGTTTTGTCTATCCCTGTCTACATGTTTTGATCTTGCAAGCTCTCTGTTTTAATCTGTTCATTTTATTTCTCTTTCTTACTTCACACAATCAGTGCTTTACATGAAGCCATATAAGGAATCATTCATCCCAAATGAATGCTTTTCTTCTTTTCATCCTTTTCTGCCTTCCATATAGCTTTACCCTCTTTACACAGCAAGTTCTTCTTGTAAACTCTAAACTCCTGTAAACTTCTTTCAGATCTGTGGATGTGATTTGTTTGCAAAGTGATTATCATTCTTTTCTAAATTTCAGGGTTTATTTATTTTATGATTTCATTTCACAGGCTGCTTTGAAACTCTATTAATTGTCAGGCTCAGATTGGCAAGCAGCTTCCCTAATGAACACATTACTGCATACCATGAAAACGTGTCAAGCCCTACAGCTTAAGAACTATCTTTTCTCCTTTTGGGGGAAGGGATCTGAAACTTTTAGCAAGGGTTCTGCAGATGAGATGTCCTGAATGTTAATACATCTCTGCACTTTCCAAAGCATTCTTTCCTCACATTTAATAGCAACTTTGAGATTTTATTTTCACACTGGAGACATTCTATTTATGTGTTTAGTTTTGTGTGCTTTACTTTTCCAAGTATCTGCATACATCTGCATACATTTGCAATGGCTTTTAGCCTGCAGCTCTGGATTACATTTCTGCTTGCACAAAAACTGCATTGAAATAGTCCTCAGTGGGGAAGATGTCATAGTATTTACTAGCATTGAGTAAATCATTTTGAGTATGGTTTTATTATGCTCACTGATTTAAGACTGGGTCATTCTCCTGTTTCATCCATTCCCTCTCCATTTTCCAAAAAGAGGACTTTAGGAGTTTCAGGCAGTTTTTATTATTTAGAAGAAATAATTGAATGGCATAGGATTTTCTGCCCTGCATGTATACAACCACGTCCAGATCAATTTCATTTGGCCATGTTGTTCTGTACCCTGCTGTTTCACTTCATGGGCAAGGAAATTCCTTGGATTGTAATTGCAAAATAGCAAACCAGCAAACCAATTCTTGAGGCAGTTCCCTCAACTTCACTAGAGTTTTACTGGTTTGAATTTGAGCCTTGTTATTATTCAAACCTAGGAAAACCCACCCAATCAACTTTAATCCTGCTAAGCCTTTCATCATTTATTATGTTGAGATGTTGGCTCTACGTTCTCTGGATGTCCCGTATAAGAACTTTGGTTATATAAATTGCTATATGTGAGATCCCTTATCTGTGCTACTGTTAGGCACCAGTATCTCTTGGGACTCAAAAGGTATTCAATTTGACATGTATTTGGAAATCTGGCATATGAAGAATTGTTGAGTACTGAAGGAAAATAGGATATGTGCAAAGGAACAAAGTGAAATGTGAAGAAAAGGAGTGATAATGAGCTCTGGATGAACATTTTATTTTACTGGAGTTAAAGACAACTGAGTGAAAAATTATGTTAGAAACCTGGATAAAGTCATGCATAGGTTTGCCAGAGTTTAAGAAAAATGGGAGTCAAAACTTCATTGATCACTGGTTTCATGCCTTGGGGGTTAAAAAATGCAAACAGCAAATATTAATACAGTAATGGAAATCTAAAACTACAGATGAGAACTTGTTTGGAAATTAACACATCTGCATCAAATATTTAAAAATGGATAAAATGAGCTGCAAGGCAATAAATAGAACTTCCAGGTTATTATACATGCTATACATTATCTTTTACAAAGTGGATTTGTGCAATGCTTCCACCATCATTTCAGCCATGTAAAATTATTAGCTTGCTGTCTGGAATCATCTCCTATGGGTTTCTTCTACTTAAATTCCGAGGGGGTTGCTGAAGATAAAGATCAGTGTCACAACACACGCATATCTGGTTTGGAGGTTTTCCTTCTTATTGCAAGAGTCATTGAGAAGTCATTTATGTGCCTTCACAGTAAAAGCAGAGGAAACTATCTGTTAAAAGACCCATGCCTTGCTCAACAGAGTCAGCAACATTTTTATCTTATATACTTTTTTTGCTTCTAAAGTTTTGATATTCCAGCCAGCTTTCTAGGCCCAACTCATCATTCAGTTGAAGAGCATGATGTAGATGGTGGCTTGCACAGAGATGCTTACCCTGCTCCTTCATGAATGTTGAAAATGTGCAGAGTACTGCAGTCTGCCCCAGTCCTCTCATTCATTGTCAGGTTGCATAGTAGTCACTTGTCTGTTACCTGCAGATCACACACCTGAAGGACAGGACTATCTCCAAAGCAGAGCTAGAACACCCATGAGCTTGTCAGTGATGAGCCACAGACTGTCATGCACATTCTGATGTTCATGACAGACACACAAAAAGACTTTACATTATACATAAGATAAAGTACAGTTGATTTCTGAAGTGACACAAATTGACATTTGTCTAGAAAGTTTTCACATTAGGTCTTAAACTTATTAGTGTTTCTGTCTTTGGGACTTTTAAAATTTTGATTACATTTTTCCTGAATGTTGGTGGTGAAAATGTTACAAGGAACATCACTCTTTTCACCTCAGAAAAAGTATTTTGTTTGTCACCTGGTAAAATTTTTGGGTTTTAAAAATATTCATGACCATTTGACCTCTGTCAATTCTGATTACTTCATGGTGCTATCTTTTGAAATTATATGAACATACTAAGCTCATGTATTTTCAGTAGTTTATCAATGCTACAGTTTTTTTGCCAAGTCCTTAGACACATTTCCATGAGTCTTCAGTTCTATGAATGTTAATAGTGGCAGAAACCAAGCTTGTAGGATCCAGTGTTCCTGACTTCTAAAACTCCTGCAGAAAATGCTTTCAGCCTGTCAAGAATATGTGCTTTCATTTGGGTTCAAGCTTGTTATTTCCTGTATTTGAATATAATTCAGTGGAAAACTAAGGATCTTAAAAATCCTCATGGAGATTCACTACAACTTCTCATATATATTGTGTTATTATTGGAGACCAATAATCAGCAGACTTGACAAAAGACACAAAATACGATTTTAAAATATGTCCTTGTTTCAGCACTGAAAAATACTGAACGTGTTGTAATTGTTTGTACAGTGAAAGATGAAGCTTTAATGACCCTGACATCTATACATTAGTTATATTTAAGCGAGAGTTTTGCAGGAACATTGGAAAAAGTTTCAGAAATAAATACTACTAGGAATATGAACATGTAGTACTCCCTGTAAATTTTCAGACTGAAGTAAAGAAGGCAGAAGAAAAATGGTATTGTTGGGAATCTGATAATATGAATAAATGGGGAAAAGCCTAAGCAATTATTTGAAGTCTGATTCCCATCCCTCCTTACTTGTAAGGGATACTGAAAATTACTCTGAAGTTAGATCACAACGTGTATTTTTCTATGACCAGAAAAGTACAGTCAGTTGTAAAAAAAAAAGGGAATACTGCTGCACTGTATTTCTTGTGTTCTCCTTGATTACTTCCATATTTACTCACTTCACAAATTAGAACGTGATTTTACTGTCAGCACTGCAAACATAGTCCTAAAAAGCAGGTTTCTTTCTGGTTTTATATGTTATCCCAAATGACCACAGAATTAGAGCAGCTTTGCTGCCAATTTCACTACTGCTTCAGAAGATGACCAGCTGTACAACAAAGTTTGTTCTGCAAATATCAATATTTGAAATGCAGCTCTTTCTAAGACAAAGCAATAAAAACTTTATCACTCAAAAGATACAAAGGATTTCTTTTACCAAATTTACTGTATTTCATTCTCATTTTTCTTTTACTGGCAGTGGCATATCCCACTCATTTTCCAGTAGAATTGCTTAGGTTCCCAGAAGACCACCCAGAAAGCAGAATCAAAAAAGAGTCACCTTGCTTACAATGGTCAGCCTTCTGAGTTTGAATAAATTACTTATTTAAGAGGCCCAACTGCCTTGGTGCTAAAGCCCAAGTTTAGGGTAGGGTTCAGATTTTTTTTATTATTTCAGACTAGTACTGACTAGCTTCTGACTAGTACTTGCCAATAGGTTTAAGGGTTATCTAGACATGATAGCAGACAGAAAAATTAACCTAGATGTTTCTGCATGTTCTTGATGCATTATAGTGAGCCAAATGTACAGCTGACTAATTTAGGAGAAGAACCAGATCAGATAGATAGACTAATGTCAGGATCAAACTCTTTCAAGCAGAGCCAGAGAAGTCAATGCTGCAGTTGCTTGCTAAGTACTGTGCCACAACATCTGGCTCCATAGGACTGACACTTGGTCAAAAATCAGTGTGAAAAGCAATAAATTATCCCAATAAACACAACTGATCTCATCAGTACAAATTTCTTCAGTTTGCTGATGTACTCAAGAGCAAGGATATGTTTTCTTGTAATTCCACTTTGCTCTTCCCATCTCTACCATGAGCCTGGTTTTAATTTTCCTATATTTCGGAATTATTGCTGAATTAAAATTTGAAGAAGAAATGCAAAATAATTGCAATCTGCACAAAGCTGGCAAAAATAAAATTTGTGAGTAATTTTGCAGCTAAACTGGCATCTGTGCTCCCCTTAAGGAAAAAGACAGCTGCAGAATCTGTGCATTAGGATTCAGATAAAATCATGAATATCCAAGAAGTATTTTGCACTATGCAATTTTTTCCCTCCTCATTCTCTGTAATAAATTGCCGATCATGTTTGAAAATAAGTTCTAAGAATATTTTTTAGCAACTTTATTTGATAAACATTATGTCTAGTGCGATGAGGATTAAGTACCAGGTAAATTCATGGGATAGCCTTAATTTTGTTATCTGTTTCTTTCAATTTTTGTCTCAGTAAAAAGTCTTCTTTGTCACTGTATGTGTGAGAATTCCCAAGTATATGACCTTTCTGTAAAGACTAGAATTAAAATTAACGTGAAGAAAATGTGCCATTATCTTTGCATTTAATTGCCTAAACGTATACTATCACATTGATTACATCCTAAATATTGTATAAAGTTCACAGAGTGTTGCAGGATCTTCCTTCTACATCAGAGCACAGCAGACTGTGTCAGACTACGCTGTAGGATTGCATTGAAATGTGAGGCTTTTCTTTTGCATATACACACCGTGTACATTTTGGGTTAAAAATTACGTGATGATGATGCCTCTGAATGGTTGAAAATTTTGACTGCATTAGAACGGTGTTTGTTTTTCAGGCAATCAGACACTAGTCCAGCCACTGCCAAGCTCTGAACACAGGGTGAAAAGAGTGATGTCCTCTAGGCAATCTGCTGCTTTGATTTTTTTTCTGCCTGCTGTTTTGTGGCATGAATGATCTAGTCTGACAACAACTGATCTATAGTAGTGGTCAAAAATGCTTCCATATAATATAATGTCACTCTGCTGAATTTTGAGTTTGTTGTAAGAGTTGCAGCCCTTGAACTTTTGTCTTAAGCTTTACCTGAATCACTGACCTAGATTTTTTTCTAATGAAAGTAATGCAGAGTTCCACTGAGAAAAGTCATTGTGGCTACATAGACGTATCAGACTTGCTGAGGGTGTCCTGATTTGGAGACTTCCCCTTCTGCCAGCTTCCTTCACATAAAAGATCTTTTAGACTCTGCAAAATTTGATAATTATTCTAAAGTAAGTATTAAGGGAGTCTGAAACACTATGGGATTTCTGGCATGATGACCAGAGGACTTCTCGATTACAAGTTTTGAAGCAACCTGTCCCTCTATGATAGTCCTCACATCTCTCAGAAGGGCTGAAGTTACAGCCTCACTGGAGCAAGCATCACTGCCTTTCCCAAACCATCTGCCCTCTACCTTGTCTGCTCTGCATTTTTTATTTTCCAAGTGCCACCTGAGATGCTGTTTCAAAATGTAGCAAGTTTATATTGGGTTATGAAACAAAGAAAAATTATACAGCAGCACTGACATTTGCCACTTGATAATTGCATTATGTGCCAGCTCTTGCTCTGTCTTTTGTTGAGCTCCTTGTGCTGTAGTTGTTCAGTGCTTGTTCCATGAGCCTCATCTGACTGCCATTTTTCTCCACTTAACCTGGAGCTGTGGCAGTGGTGGGGTAGAAGTTTACAGTTTAACTCCTTTTCTGTTTTTGTCATGAACTTACTAAAGTTAATGACAGAACTAAGAGCTATCAAAGTTAGCTCAGGTGCTTATTTAAGTGTGCTGTATCCATTATTGTAGGCTTTGATTTTTGATTTGCTGCTGCTGATTGTCTTCAGAACAGTCCTTATTAATACATGATTCTCAGTGTGTAGGATTTCTGTTGTCAGACTAAGTTTTAGGAAACAGTATTTACTACTACAGCTTGAAAATTCCCTTGCTTTTTAATGGCCCCACCATGTGTCTGTGTATTTGGGAGCACTTTTTACAGCCACTGTGGGGCTGGGAATGAGCCTGACTCAGTTTTGGTTGAATACCAAGTATATTTGCAGTGCAATGTAAGTGATGCCTAATAACAACATGTGTGGCATGTGTTACCTTGGGTAGCCAGTTGAGGTGTTTTGAGAACTGTTAAAACCCATGTCATATGTTTAGTATAGTATGTTTCAACTGCACCTTTGGAGCCATAAATAGTTACTTAAATGCCTTCTTTTATTTTCTTTTTTTTCTTTCTTTCTTTTTTTAAAGTGCTACTGTTATCAACTCAATTGGCTTATTTCAAGAATTCCTAAATATTTCATTTTGCTTGTTTAGCATAAATTCATGTTATTTGCATTCCCTTAAAAATTATAAGTAAAAGTTGTAATTATAAAAATATTAATTCTTTCTTTTGGGGTTTTTTTTTGGATTCCATTGCTTTTTATAAATTTTATTTCATTCAGTGTGTGAAGGCAATGAGAAACAATTTGTATAATAGAAAACAGTTAAGTGTCTGTCACTTTATAGTATATTGAAAGATCTTTCTCCATAAGAGAAACTACAAAGAGATGTCTCTTAGTTTTGCCTCTTCAGCAAAACAGGTATTACATACATATGACTTTCAGACATGGTCTTACCTACCTTCAGTTGGTTTAAAAGTTGTATACATCCTATCAATTTTTCATCCTTTTGTTAGATACAGGATGGAATTGAATTTTAACTCCATTCCATTTAATGTGCATTTCTCATTTCAGTCAGCTAAGGAGGAAGTAAGCCCTGACAGGAAACTGGAGAACTGTTTCTCACTACCAGTGATCACCTGCACAGTGTGAACACAGTAGCACAGTGTCAGCCACAACACAGCAGTTCAGCACCACACTTGTAATCTATTCAGATTGGTATCTGGCTTCTCCACAGTTTGTTCAAAGCATTTTGTTCCTCACTTCATCCTTAATCTCGTTTCTATTTTGAAAGCATACTTTATTTCCTTAAATGTAGTTTAGAGTGGAAATACTGTTGTGTTTTCAAGTCCTGTACCAGCATTAATATATAAGTATTGCTTTAATACCATTTATTCTGGTCCACAACTCTTTTGTGTTAGAGTTCAGTAAAATAACACAGAAATACAAAATCAAAGAAACTACCTGATCTTGGCCTGAAGTCTTCACTCAGATTCCATCTTTAATAAATATTAGAAACATTTCCTGGGGCTAATCATCCTGTCAACAGTAAATTAGAGAGTTATTTGTTAGACAAAAATGAAGACATGAAAATAATCTATTTTTAAGAAGAGATACCTATTCTAAAGGCAGTGTTGTATTTTTTTAAATTTACTAAATACATTTTCAAATGTATTTAGTACTTGCAAAATTCATTTAACATTTTTACCATTGTTTTCTGTGCAGTATCAGGCTGCCAAAAAGAAAAGGAAACCTAAGATCAACAGCCTTTGCGCTTGTTTTTGTCAGGTCTGAAAGTGCAAAAGTGGTGAATGGTTTGTACTTTGTCCTCCTAGTCTTAGCAAGTTAGCCCTTTCTGCAACTACAGTAATTGAGAAACTGTTGCAAAGGTGTAGTGGGGAGCTGAATTTGGCCTGGAGTGTGCATTTATTCCTTTCTCTAGAGAATCTGTTAGAGTTGTTGTGGAACGTCAGTCTTCCCTTTCCAAATTTCCAAACTTGCCCTTGTTATCCTTGAAATACTAACATTTCCCCCTAAGATTCCATTGTTATTAGATTTGTGTTTCTGTCTCCAGCTTTTGCACATCAGTGGCTCGTCCTGGCTTTAAATGAATTCAGAGTCCCAGTTATCTTTGGAAGGGAGGATGAAGGCAATATTTTCTCTCTCTGCTTAAGGACTGAAGGTGAAAGGCCCTTTCATGCCTGAACTTTGACTGCTCAAAACAGTCCCAAAAATGTGTTCCCTGGTCATCTCCCCAAGGGCTCCAATGCCCGAAAGCTCTGCAATAGCTGTGCTGTCTGGAAACAAAGCTATTCCTTCTTAGTCATTATAGGGATGGGGTTTGAGCTTTGAAAGGATAAAACAGTCAATGTCCACAGGGACTGGGGAAATAGAACGTATCAGCAATCTGCATGAAATTGTATTAAAATTATTCCTGGAAGATAGGAAGGAGATATTGATGGACCATGTGATTTTATTGTACTCCAGCTCTCACTTACTATGTAAAAAATATTATCCACAGCCTGTGAATCCACATGGGAAATGTATAGGAGATGTCACTTGTGAAACGTGAGTGATAAGTATTAGTAAAGTTTAACTGTTAAGTAATAATTACGCACTGGTAGTGCATATCTAGGCAATAGTTTTGGGGAGTTTTCCCCCATATTACTGATTACTGGCTGTTACTTTAGTTAATATTTTATATATACAGTTTGGAAGAAGAAATGCTATGTAAGACTAGTAAAATAGTCAGTACTAAGACGGTAGTGTTTTTCCTAACAATATTTTTTTAAAAGAAAAACAGCATGAACCAGGACCATCTGCATGCTGAATTCAGGTTGATCTCATCTGTGTGTAGCATCAGGCTGACCTTTCTGCTTTCTGCATTTACGCTCTGCAGAGTCTTGCAAATGGAAACAATAAAACTGGGCTCACAGCGTGCCTGCTTTAGTTGTCGTGGCTGCATGCTGACCTGTGGAAATCACTACACTAGTCTTAAAGGACAAGTAAACTACAAAAGAATTGGAATAATCTAGGCAAAAGCCATATAGCCACTTTTTAAGTTTGTCCATTTCCTCTATATTCCTTTGTCTTTCATTGTTTTTACTTAGGCAACCTTTAAACTATAAGGCTAAAACCTTTCATGTCACTCACTCACTTGAGAATGATTGTCTTGGAAACTGCAAAAGTTATTTTTGAGCAAAAGTGGAAAAAAAATGAAACTGCAGGAATAAATAGAAACATTTATTCCCTTACAAAATTAGGGACAGGGAATGAGCAGCAGAGAATGCTGTGTCTTTATTGTCAGGAAGGGAGTGCTGGGTAGAGATAACTGCCAAGGATAAAACTGCATTAGACCTTGCCAAAGAAATTAAAACAAATAGCGGACTCTTCACCCCTATAAATACAAGTAAAAAAAGGGAAGAGGTGAAATCACTGGGGGCAATCTGCACTCTGTCCTTCTGCCTTTTTATTCCCCCTTTTTCCTTATTTTTAAACACTTACTTGCATTTACTAGTTCATTTCCAGTACAACTTTGTCATTGTGACTGCAGGGTCTACTGTGCACGTGTCAGTCTTTTGCCCGGGAGCCCTTGCTCTCTGAAATACCAGTTTCACGGGGTGAATGAGTCCCAGTGGGCAGCTGTATCCAGCCCACACCCTTCCCCACTGTGCACACAGGCAGGGTTTGACAGCAGCAGGGAAGCAGCATAGACTCATGTAGCCACTGCTTCAGTGAGAGCCCCAGTAGCAGACAGTTTCTCCCCAGTGTCTGGATCTGCCCCTCAGCGTGAAAATGGCCACGGGTCACCACTGGCATCTTCTACCTTGTGTGAGACCTTCTGACCTATAAGCAAGACAACTTCAGTTTTGCTGAGCAAGAGAGTATCTTCTGTCATAGGAATAGTGTGGTTGGAAGTATGATTCCTAGCAAAAAGTTAGGAATAAGTAGAAAAGTAAAGGCTATAATAGCCCAGTCCCCTAGTGTTAGTTTACGGGTATAACCAAATTCAAGAGTCACAAGGGTTCCTAAATGAAGTAATGAGTTCCTTAAGTCGAGGATTTGGTCTTAATGATGTTTGAAAATCAACTCTTCAACCTTCCTGAGCAGATTAATGGCAATGGTATTTTCTTGTAGGAACTTTACTTGTCCAGTATATGTTAAAGTTCTCCTCAGGTAGACCAATAAGAATGGAAAGAAGAGCAGTAACAAAAATGTCATGTTGCAGAATTTATTAATTGTGTCGTGCAGCTGCAGAGACTTCACATTCACATCTTCATTTGTCTCAGTGAATAATAAATTGTAATCAAATTACACGGAGATGGCAGTATTGAAATATCAGCTGATGGATTCTTCCTTTGTCTTTACAGTATTTTAAATTCATACTCTTCCTTTTTTTATCCCATTCCTTTTGAGCAGTACTCATGTGAAAGTTGATGTATATGTGTTATGTTTGCTTATACAAGACAGTTCTTTCAGAAGGGATTTTGTATACAATATAGCCATTCATGCACATACATGTTAATATTAAAAAAAATATATAAAGCTTCAGTACAACCAACTAACCATCAGAATAGGTTACATTTGCAGAAACTTAGAGACCTTTCATGTCTCAATGACATACATATCAGTGCAGGACAAGCCTAAACCAGAAGCACACCTAGTAAAATATGCCATCCCTCACATACAGCATTTCTGCCTCCTCACCCCTGCAATTGGTGGGGATGTGTTACACTGTGGAAATCACCTAATTCTTAATTTTTTTCCCCAGGAAATAGGCAAAAAACTTAGCTGGCTTTCTCAGGTTATACGAGTCTCACAGAAGCTGGCAAAGCCTTCAGCTGATATGAGAACTACAGTAAAAAGTGTCTTGTAGATACACTTCCTTTCAGGTCAACAGACAAGGAACTCACTGAGAATTTAAATTGCATCATCTGTGCTGCTGATCCATAGATTTCACACAATGCTTTAGAACTTCAGGGTGTTTTCAGTTGCTGTTTCTGGTGTGATAAAAAAGAAAAAAAAAAAAAAAACCCAGCTAACAAACAAACCTCAACAAAGCCAAACCTGTAAAGGCTCAATTTTATCTGTTTGGTTTTCCAACAGATTTTTTTTTTTTTTTTTTTTTTTGTGTAACAAAAATTTCTGGCTTTTAATATAACAGAAACAATAAATAACATTTTAAAATGTTTTTAAAAGAAAGAGTAAGAAGAAGGTGGTCCTGTGGCTTATGTAGCAAATTTGGCGATCAAGTTGCATTTGTATTGCATGTTCAAGGATGGTCCTTGAGTTTATGCCAGGTTTATAACTCCCCTATCCTGCCTTTTTCAATACCAAAATGAGGATAATCAAAAATAGTGGGAACATTAGAAGGTCTGATATAAATAATTTCAAACGAATTATAGATTTTCCAATTTGCAGATTATCTGTCTTTTGGATTTTACAGAATTACTTTTTATCATTATGAGAAAGTGAGGAGAAAATGGGATGGAATCAACTCTTTCTCCTAATTTTGACCCTTTCAAAGCATATACCTGGTTTAGTGATCAGCAGGTT
Organism: Melospiza georgiana; assembly: GCF_028018845.1. NCBI lineage: Eukaryota > Metazoa > Chordata > Aves > Passeriformes > Passerellidae > Melospiza > Melospiza georgiana. Next base: position 32,888,320 of record NC_080465.1, on the reverse strand, counting down.
TTTCTCATGTACCTGTTTTTTAGGTTGTGCTGTCGATGGGCATCCAACCCCAAACATCACCTGGCTTTACTCTGGTGAGCCTCTCAGCCTGCAACATCAACTCCTGGCAGCAGGACGGATTCTCCATATACTCAATGTCAGTGATTTCACCGATGGTGAATTCAGCTGCCTTGCTCAGAATGAGGCTGGCTCACTCACACAAGTAATGACCCTGGCTATACAAGGTAACTCTTCAGTCATTTCACCCTGGAAAGCTCTTGCCATGCACTTCCCTGCGCTGCCTTTCTCATACTGAACTTCTCCGCTCTGGATTCATCACCATGGAAATCAGGAAAAAGGTGTCTTAATAACGTCTTGCCGTGGACATAGACTTTCAGGACTGTTGGGTACATTACAGTGTCTTAGGTTTTACTTTACTAAAATGACACCGGATATTTCTGCCCTGCTGAGCACAAAACACACCTTCCTGATTCAAGCTGTTGTCCATTGAGCCTGGACAATTTTCTTGTCCAGAAATTCAAGACGGAGGTGGCAGGGTTTAAACCTCTTAAAACAGAAGCCCCTGTATTAATACACAAAGCTCAGTGTCTCACAGTCCCTTCTTCCTTGAAAACCCTTCACTTGTAAAAGTTCTTGAACTGTTTTTGTTAGTGATCTCCTAGAAAAGGTGATAAAGCCACAACAACACTGTGGTGCAGCTGGGGTGGAACAGAACATGCAGCTTTCATTGCTGCAATTGTCAGTGATGGAGAGGTGAAGAATTTAACTTTTCCTTCAATTTTTGCTATAAAATTGTGCATGTGTTGCTATTCCCACATTTATCTTCACAAATGATCTGTGTGAACTGTCTGGTAAGAGAGATGGTGTTTCAAGATGATAGAGTCTCAGATACTGCTGGGAGCTACAGCGAAACCTATCTTTATTAAGTAACACACCTTTAAAAATACAGATGCTCACTGGTATCTGGCTTCACTTAATTGCCATAGTATGTTATTAACTTTCCATGCCTGATGCTTCTAAGCACCAAAAAACTGGGTTTGTTACACCAAAGGCAGTCAGGGGTTTGAATCAGGTGCCTTGCAGGTGTAGGCATCTCCGTTTCACTGTATCCCTGTGTTTCACCCTGCAGAACTTCCTGAACCCTCTCCATTCTAATTAAATCCCTGCTGTCAGTTTTCCAGTGCTAACATGCCTCTCCCACACTTCCTGGCAGAGTACCGGTGGTCGGTGGACAGACTGACGCCTTGTTCGGCTTCCTGTGGCCACAGAGGGCTGCAGCTGCCCCAGCTGAGGTGCCTGCTGGATGGGGCTGAGGTCAACACATCCTACTGCAGAGAGACCCCCCAGCCATCTCTGCAGCCCCTCGCGTGCAACAGGAGAGACTGCCCTTCACGGTTCGTCTGGCTCGTGTGGGAGTAGCTTACATGCATTTAAGATGCACTGGAAGACTTCTCTGTGCGGGACATCACGCCACTGCAGCTTCTCTGGCCCCTGTTTGGAGAAGTCGTGGCTAAAAGGGAGTTTTTGAGTGCTAAATCGAGACAGTCGGGATTTTGTAGCAGTGTTAGTGGAAAACTTTGACGGTATAAGGTAGAAAGAGAATTCACAGCTTGCAGCGTCTTAGGTCACACCCTGCGTTGGTCATAAATTTCATGCTTGTTCTGAACGCTGAATGCATGGAAATTTTGTCACTCAAGGATCATTTCTTTTTTGGCTTCATAGCAGTTTGCCCAATGATATAACAGACAAGAGGCTAAGTTTAGCAGCTATTTCATTATTTTATTCTGAATTCTTTTGTTGCTTGGAAGTCAATACAGGCAGGACTGTAGCTGTAGCTGCAGCTGCAAAGTATTCCCTTAGCAGGGTGAAAATATCTTTTGTAAAATGGGCACATCTCATAAGATCTAGTAGGCATGAAGGGGGCTGAGTTCTGCCCCTGTTTGGAGTCTGCTAGTTTGTGGAATTGTAACTCTCTACCCTTGTAGTCCCCAGGTTTTCACTTACTGCTATATACAAATGAGCCAGGACAGCTTGAAAAATTTCTGGCTACACCTAGATCTTCCTCTGGCACATCTCAACTACTGTGTCCAATTTCTGACCCCTCACTATAAGAAAGAAGAAGGACAGAGAAGCTAGTGAAGCATCTGGAGTACAAGTCCCATGAAAAGTGCCTGAGGAAGCTGAGGTTGTTTACCTTGGAGAAAATGGGGCCCAGGAGACCTTACCACTCCCTGCAATTGCCTGAAAGGAGGCTGTAGTAAGCTGGGGAGTCAGCCTCTTCTTCCAAGTGACAAGTGACAAGAGAAAAGGAATCAGCCTCAGGCGGCGCCAGGAGAGGTTTAGATGGGGTGTTAGGGAAAAATTCATCATGGAAAGGGTTGCCAAACATTGGAACAGTTGGCCCAGGAAGTAATTTAGTCATCATCCTTGGGCAAATTTAAAAAATGTGTAGATGTGGTGCTTAGGGGCATGGTTTTACAGTGGACTTGACATTGCTGGGTTAATGATTGGACTTGACGATAGTCAAAATCATTTCCAACATAAACGATTCTCTGAGTTCGCCCCTCACAAAGTCTTTTTTTTTTCTGACCCCCTTTGGTGCAGAGTACGTCTTGAGCTTATCCTGAGAGTCAGTGTAGTGTTGTGCTCCCTCCATATTAAAAATGTCCTGCTTCTGCATTTCAGTATCACCTTAGCTGAGTTGTGTAAACATGTTTTTCCATATTTTTCATGGTGTTATTCCCTCCTCTCCCTTATTTCCGATTTGGATGTGTTATGTTCCCATATACAAGCACTTTAAAGTAGTGAGCATCTCAAGAGAAATTTAGTACAACTTCCCTCATTCAACAGACATTGGCTCATTCAACAGTGATTTGGGACTTGTGTTAAAAAATGACAGTCTAAACTGAGGCAAGGAGAGGTTCTAAGCAGCCTGATGAGAAGTGGCCAGATTCACCATTCTTGCTGTGTCTTGGGCATATTGCAAGTTTCTGTTTAATTACCTTTTAAAATATATTCCTACTCTTCTTTGCAGGCAAATGTTTTCTGAGTTGCCAGCTGAGTCATAAGAAAGAAACCAAAAGAGATTTGATGAAATATGAAACATGCTCATTAGCAGCAGTTTTCCTTGCTGTTGACAATAAATTCCATGGGAATGCTTTATGTCTTTTTATACCTTCCCCGAATTGTAACACAACCCCTAATCCTCCCTCAGCTCCTGAGAAACTGCTGAGATGTAAGCTTGGAAATAAAAGTTGATTGACATGCAGACCAGAGCCTTATAAGCAGTGCGGAAATTGCAGGTTCAGCCTCAGCCAACTGCATAAAAGTACCAGTGTTCTTGTTTTCCAGGTTGGGAATATGTTTGTTTATACTTGTTTCTGAGACCACTGGAGTTAATCACCCACAGAAGACAGAGAAATAGAAACGGATGTCTCTCCATGGGACTGGGGAATGCCTGTTGCCTATTTTGTAAAGTAATCATAAACACTGCTGGTGAGAGACGTGATAGGCAGTATTTTACTCCCAAAACCACACAGATCCTGCCAAGTATCCAGAAACTTAATGAAGCAAACTGCCGGCTTGACCATAAAACTGTTCAGAAAACTAACAATCAGTTGCATTCTCCCTATTCCTACCTAAGGCTTTCCCAAACCTGACTGTATAAGTGTTTCACCTAATGATCCTTACAGTGACAAAATGCATTAGACTATTATTTTCTGTTACTTACAGCCTTTTAGCTAGTTGGACTGGATTTTTTAAATGCCAGTACACAGGGGTTCAGAGCCTCAGCCTCAGCTGGTAAATGCATAGTCTGAGCTTAAGAGGAAAGAGGAACAGTGTCCTTCCTTCCCTGGGCTAACTGTTCCTGAGCAATGTTCAGGCTTTTCTGGATTATGCCAGCTGTCAGGGATACAACAGAGGAGGCAGGTACCAGCAGGACCCAGCAGGCTTTTGACTGTTCTCTCACAAGTTTGAAGTGGCCTGTGAGTTACTCCAGCAATTACACAGAGATAGTTTTCCCTACTAAGGAATGCTGCTGGGCTAGTCCTAGCATTGTACTACAGCTTGTGACTGAGGCCTCCATGGCACCATGGTGTAAGAGCTGACTTGCCCAACCCCTCTGCCAGGGCTACAAGTATTTACTAAGCCTCTAAAAACAGCTTTAAGGGCAAGAAAATTAATTCTGGGCCCAAAGAGCATTGAGAAAGATAAATTCATGAAAAAGTTGCCGTTTTCTCAATTTTCATCCTTTGAACAGTTCCCAGTGAAAACTGGGGGAGGCTAAGGCACTGAGATGTTCCAGGATCATGCCCTAAATGAGCCAACCCACTGTTGCCTATCTTTGGTCCAATTGACAAAGACCAGTTGATGCTGAGGATCCTGCAGACAAGGCATGTGCCTGCTCCCTGACCTGCTCTGCTGTCTCTCCCAGGTGGATGGTGACATCCTGGTCTCCTTGCACACAGAGCTGCGGTGGAGGCCTGCAGACACGGCGAGTGACGTGCCAGCGCCTGACAGCCAAAGGCAGCTCCATCCCAGTGTCCAACGAGGCCTGTGCCCAGGCGTCCAAGCGCCCTGTGGACACACAGAGCTGCAACAGGCAGCCCTGTGTTGAGTGGGCAGCCTCCTCCTGGGGCCAGGTAAGGAACAAAGTGACCTTCCAAGGGCAGCCCCATAGTGTGGGCTAGAAAAAGAGACATAAAATGAGAGTAGCGATTTTTCAACCTAGTATCTTTAGGTTATAGTTTGCAGGCTTTTGAGGCGGGAACCAATTTGTTCAGGTCCTTCTTTCTGTATCTGATGCACTGCCTGCTTGGATTTCTGTAGCTTCTCACAATCACTAGAAACACACACGAACATGAACGTGCTTATGAACAGGGCTTTTACTACAGACCCGTGTCCTCCAGCGGAATGGTCTGCAGCTCCTTGTTACAGTGATTTTTGACACATCTGGGAAATAGCGTTCTTCAAGTCTTAATTCCCCTTACCAGCCTGTGAGAGTGCTTCAGTCTTGACTGGCTGGATTCAGGACTGATGATTGTGATAAGGTTGAAGGCAGGAAGACTCTGCAATAATTCACTTTTACAAAGTTGCTGATTTTGCCTGAGAGTACCAAAAAGTGTGAGCTTTCTTGACTTGCTTCATGATGAAAGGCAGAATGGAGGGTTAAAAGCATTTTCAAACTACTTCCTGCTGCTTTGCAGATCTTCAGATTTTCTCTTAGCAGATTGCATTGCATCAGGGTTTTTTATAATGTTGATAGTAAAAAGTGCCTTCAGCTACTAGAATGTGTAATTATTAACTGCTTGAAAACACCTTTGTTTAAATCTTGAAAGGAGATTGAGTTATTGTAATACAAGTTAAGCTTGGAATTATCACTTTATATCAAAGAAGAAAATTTTCACTCCCTATGAAATTTCAGGAAAGGATTGGATTATCTTTGCAAAAACCATTATGGGCTATATTACTCCCCATGATATCATACTCAGCTGAGACAGGCAGTTCGTTCAGAATTAATTTCTGAATTTTATACCTAATCTCTATGCATTGTGATATAATATTTATTCTACCTATCTTACAAAAAAAGGGTTCAGGTTCCACATGGTTGCATACTGCCTAGTCTCCAATCCAGAGGGTTATTATACGTAGTTAGGAATGTACACTGGTTCAGTAGTACATTGCTTGGTGGTATTATGGGGTATCAGCTCACCTGTTGCACAAGTGTAGCAATCAGCTTTCCCAGCTCACAAAGAAAATAAACAGCTTACCTGCTCTAGCCCTATCTCTAGAATTAGTTCCTTTCCTTCATTTAATGTTCCTGGCATTTTGTTCTCCACTGTGTAATCCCAAGGTGTTTTAAGATAGTGATTGACACTAATGACCCCTTATTCAACCTTCAGTTTGTTCTTTGATATAATTTCCACACACTTAGAAAAACCAGTTTCCAATAGTTGATGCAATTTTAAAATAGCAGAAATACATGCTTCATACCTATACCAAGTTATATTTTAATCAAAGGAGAGGATTAGGAGAGTTAAACTGAAATGTAATTGTTAAGCTTGAATATGTTAGGATGGCCTTAATTTTGGAGAAAGCTTGCATATCTTTTGTGCTCCTCATGCTTCCTGCTTTTGTTTATTGTCCTTCAATGCTTTTAAATTTTTCAATGGAGTGGAATATGTCCTTGGTTCAATGCATTCTTAGTTACTTGGCCAATTCACATGCCGCAAAATGCACAGTGAAAGTAGTGTATTGAGATTTCCTGTATGGATCATAGGCTCTTGGCTAATGGCATGACAGCATTTAATTACCCCTAACAGATGTATTTAAATTATTGAAGAGAAGAGTTAATGAATCTAGAGAGCAGATACAGAAATGTAGTTTAAATGCTGCTGGAGGAGAGTGAGGTGGAGCAGAAAATGGCTGCACAGTCTGCCTTCAAAGCTAGCGGAGTCCAGAAAGCAGCTGAAACTTCTTACTTTCTCAATAGTCTCTGAATGGCAGTATGCACTTTATTTCACTAGCAGTTTTATAGAAAATGGAACTTGCCCTGTCTTTTACCTCCCCTGAGTGAATTTTCTGTGTTTGCAGTGTAATGGGCCTTGCATTGGACCACGACTGGCTGTACAGCACCGGCAGATATTTTGCCAGACCAAGGATGGGACTTCTGTGTCATCTGATCAATGCAGTTCCTTACCAAGGTAGGTACCAAGAAACGTGTTATGTCTGAACCCACAGCCCTTTTCAGAGATATTCAATGCACTAGTGACTTAACTGAAAACTTATCAGTTTCCCCTATGTGGTAAAGAGGTCATGCTGCAACCTGTACAGTATGTGTAACAAATCTTTTCAGGCTTACAGCCTGGAGTTCCCTATTTAATCCTAGGAGCTTCAGGCCAGTTGGCCAAAAACTAGAAAATCTTCTATGCATGCCAAATCCTGACTACAAGTCTGTGCTGTATCTTCTTAAGGTGCCAGTCTTCTCACTTATTTAAACACAAGCTGTAACAGAAAACAAAGGTTTTATTTTCTTGCAGGTTTTGTTTTCCTGCAGATGAACTCCACTTTCAACATTGTAATGACATGTGCTTTACATGAGACAGGTATACAAATTATGATTGATCATGACTGAATATTAATGTAATTGGCTTGTTGGCTCTCACTCTTGGTTTTTCACTACCTGTGTGACAAATAAATAGGAGCCAAGTGTGCCTGTACATCCTCTGTGAGACTATCTTCTGTTCTATTCTGTAAAGCCATAACTGACTGTAAAGCCATAAAAAAGTTACAAATCCTGCTGGACCATATTGGTCAGCACTCATTTCACCTTTTAGCAGATCTCTGGTTTGGCTCTTCATGGAGAGGGCATTTCAGCCAAATCCTCAAACAGTTCAGATGGTCATTTAGCCTGGTGTTGGTATACCAATGTGCACCCACTGAAGGTCCCTTGAGAGCGGTCCAAAAGCGCTGGCCTCACCTGGCAGCCTTGGAAGATCTGATCCGCGCAGTACTCTGGGTGAATTATCTTTGGGATATGACATACAGGTGGATGTCCCTCCCTCCCTCCTCCCACAGGCCATTGAGCACCCAGAACTGCTGGACAGATGCCTGTGGCGTGCACTGGAGGGTCAGCCTCTGGACCGTCTGCACGGCCACGTGCGGCAACTACGGCTTCCAGTCGCGGCGCGTGGACTGCGTGCACGTCCGCACCAACAGGCCCGTCATGGAGCACCACTGCTCCTGGAGGCCCAGACCAGCAAACTGGCAGCGCTGCAACATCACACCCTGTGAAAACGGTACTTGCCTCAGGGGAGGGAGAGAGGGAGGGAGGGAGGGGAGGCTGCCGAGTGGGGCAGGAGAGTCGTCCCTCAGAAGCGCAGCACTGGACCTTGCAGCTGGGCATCCTGGGGAACATCCAGCCCAGCCCTGTGCAAAACGCAGTGTCTAAAGCTCAGCATCCTAGAGAGGGGTGCTGCCCATTGTGGAGGCTTTTGGCAACGGTATTAGTGCTGGGATTGTGTCTCCTTTCTAACAGCATGAGAAATAATTCATGCAGTCTTCTGGGAAAAGTTCACCAAGTCGATCAGAGGGATGGAGCACCTGTCATTTGACAAAAGGCTGAGGGAAATGGGATTGTACAGTCCTGGTTTTAGGGTTGTGACCCACTTGTGGACTTCCAGTACATGAAGGGAACTTAGAAGAAAGATGGAGCAAAAGCTATTTACAAAGCCATGTAGTGGCAGAACAAGGGGGCATAGGTTCAAATTGAAACAGAGCAGTTTTAGTTTAGATATTAGGAAGAAATTCTTTACTGTGGGGGTGATGAGACTGTGGCACAGGTTTTGCAGAGAAGCTGTAGATACCCCATCCCTGGAGGTTTTCAAGAACAGGTTGGACAGGACTCTGAGCAGCCTGGTCCAGTGAGAGGCATCCCTGTCCACAGCAGGAGGCTTGGAGCTACCTGAACTTCAAGGTCCCCTTACAATGCAAACCATTCTATGATTCTGTTATTAACCTTCCATTAATGGTACAGACAGAAGGAAAAACACATCACAACCAGACTTATGGTTGTAGTCCAAATCCAGTGGGTATGTGGATTATGGGAAATCCTGCAGGCAAGACTGCTTTCTTTCAGATTACAAACAACAAATTGGGCCTGTCAGGGAACTAGAAAAGTTACTAATTAAAAAAAAATGAAATTAACAAAAGACAAAAGACAGCATGCTTGTTTGGAAATTATGCTCGCATCCTCTATCTTGCAAGCCAGTTGCTTTGCAATCATTGCAGATGCAGTAGCAGAACCCACATGTGCTTGCCTATATTCACACCAGCTCTGATGCTCCCTCTCAGCAAAGTGGACTATGAGGTCCAAACTCATGAGTTTGGAGGGCCCTAATGGAAGCTGAAGCAATGAGGGAGATTACAGGTGTCAAGCAGGACCTTTGCTGATGCTCCAGCCTCTTTCTGCTATACAGAAGTGTCCCAAACCCCAGGGGCTTGCAGGGATACTGGACAGTTTCCAAACTAAAAAGCAAGAGGCTGTGGGTCTCAAAAACTGTACAAGTGGTACCAGAACCTAAGCCCTACTGGAGTTCAAAAGGTGTCTTAACATCTTCATGGTGAGTGGTTTCTGACCTGTGAAAAACTGAAAACCGCTCCCAGTCAGCTGGGGTGACACTCCCACACACTGCACACTCCTCAAGTGTGCAAAGCTGGCCAAAGTGTCCCTGCCTACTAAAACAAGTATCCAGTTTAATTTAGTTTTTCATCTTTGGTTTAACTGTTAGGAAACTCCTACAGCCTCTCTAAAATGCTGATGACAAACTGGCAGTGTCGGAGCAGCTTCAGGAGCCCTTTCCCCAGGCTTTGAAAGTAAATGTTGCCTACCTTCTTCTTCTTGCCTACCTCATTCTTCACCGATCCTGTGGACTTGCATTTGGTCTTTGCAGCAAGTCAAGCTCACGCTCACAGTATGACTTCCCAACACAAAGGTTCTGCTCTTGGCCACCCAAGGATGTATGTTCTCGGGTAAGAAACCCTTTGTTCGTAACTTTATCACCATTTCTTCTTCTTGTTTCCCCTTTGGCAGTGGAATGCAGAGACACCACAAGGTACTGTGAGAAAGTGAAGCAGCTCAAACTGTGCCAGCTCACCCAATTTAAGTCACGTTGCTGTGGGACTTGTGGAAAATCTTGAAGACAGATGAGATGAAAATGGAGGAACAAGGGGATCACAGCCTTTTCTTCACTAAGCAAAGGCTTTTGCAGAAAATACAGATGGATGGAATGATCTTTTTCATTTTATTTATTTATTTCCCTTTAAAAAAAAAAAAAAAAAAACTTTAACAAATCATTGTTGTAAAGGGACTTGACAAGTTTTCCCTACTATGAATCTGGGAGACAGAATGCAGATAGACATGGTCATGAGGGTAGACCACAGAGTCAGAGAGACCTATGACACCAAGAAATGGGTATGAGAGGAGTGGGGCTTCCCCTCAATCTGTGTACATGCCTGCAGGAGACACCAAGAGATAGGAGAGGAAAAGGACCACTGTCAAAACCTAGCATCATATTACAGAATCACAGAATCATGAAGGTCCAGGGAGACCTTCAGATTTATCTAGTCCAGCCATTAACAACACTACCATACCCACCCCTAAACTATCCCTGGGTGCCACATCCAGACTCTTCTTGGACACTGCTGGAGATAGTGACTCCATCACCTCCCTGGACAACTTAATCCAATGCCCAGACAGTTTTTCAGTGAATATTTTTTTAAAATATCTAGTCTGAGCCTCCCCTTCTCAATTTGAGGCCATTTCTCCTCATCCTAGTGTTTGAAACGTGGCAGAAGAGGCTGACCACCCCCTCATTACAACCTCCTTTCAGGCAGATGTAGAGAGCCCCACGTGGTCACCCCTGAGCCTCCTCCCAGCTAAACAGCCCCAGCTGCCTCAGTTTTTCCTTATGGGATGTGTCTTTTAGATCTTTCACCAGCTCCGTAGCCCTTCTCTGGATATGCTCCAGCACCTCAGTGTCTGTCCTGCAGTGAGGGCACCAGAACTGAGCACAGGATCTGAGGTGTGGCCTCACCAGTGCCGAGTACAGGGGGACAATCCCTGCCCCGCTCCTGCTGGCCACACTGCTGCTGATACAGGTCAGGATGCCATTAGCAACCTTGGCCACCTGGGCACTGCTGGCTCACATTTACTCAGGTGTTGACCAGCACCCCCAGGTCTTTTTCTGCCGAGCAGCTCTCATCCCTCTTAGACTACCTTGAGAACACAAGCACGTGAGTTTGCTTTATAAACTTACTTGTTACATCCAAGATGGGAAGCCCTTTTAATTTCTAAACCCCTCTCTCCTTCCTACACCAGGCAAGGGACATCCTTGTGATCTTTGAGGATCTGGTGTCTGGAGAAGCTGAAAAATGTTCTGTAACAAAAGTGGGTCTGAAATACACCTGCAAGTGTTTCCAGTTTGAGCTTGTGAGGGAGAATTGGGGACTTAAGGGTTGTGCTCAGCACAGAGGTGTGGTGGTGATGTAAATAATTAACCAGCAAAAGGAGAACAAGTATGACGACAGACTTAAGTACAGACCTGCAAACACTGTTCCCTAGAGAGCATAGGCAGGAAAGAAAGAAATTATATGTGATAAACAAGAGACACTTTGCATACTGCATCCTACTAACACTTATTTAGAAAAAAGGTCCTTTACTTCCCAAAGTTCTGGTACTTTCAGACCTGGGGTTTTGGAAAAGAACTTGAAGTGGGTCTTTCTATTTTGTTAACGTGAAATTTCTCTTTCCTGGCAGCCAGGCCTTTTGGATAACTGGTAGGAAAAGAACTTTATTCTGAATTTTCATGGTTGTTACTACTCAGTTGAAACAGAATCACTTTAGCATCAGCCCCATTGGACTAATGCAAATAATTTGTAAGAAATTTGCTCCTCTCCAGCTGCCTCCCACAACAAAACAAGTGCTAGAAAGCAGGTCTTTAAGTCCATGTATAACACCCTGAAGGTACAGTCTAAAAAATGAGACTCAAACATCACACTCACAGCATGATTTTGCATGCAGGCCATGAGTCCTCCTAGCCGGCTGCAGTGGATATTCAGCTGGTGAAGTGCTGCATGATATTAGTTCCTGGACATTCTCTGCTCTGCTCAGAAAAAAATAAAATAAAATTAGAGGAAATCTACAAAGAAGAGAGTTTGACAATTGTGGAACTTTAGAGGGGACCTACCTGATCTCAGGTTTTGCTTCAAGACCTTCTCTAAATGAAAGGTTGGGTTGTGCCTCTCCTGTAACTCCTGTTGGGGCTAGTGCCTTGTGGTGTATTTATGAAATGCTGTTCAAGTACTGCTATGTACAGCTTTCATGGTATGTGGATTTATCAGTAAAACTGGGGATCCATTATTGAGGTCAGTGTCAGGTTCATGACATT